>NW_005357115.1:8298711-8349126 GCF_000412655.1 Myotis brandtii
TTGGGGGTGATCAGGCCAGCAGGGGGGGCAGTTGGGGGTGAGAAGGCCGGTGGGAGGGAAGTTGGGGGTGAGCAGGTCAGCAGGCAGAGTGGTTAGGGACGATCAGGCAGGCAGGCAGGTCAGCAGTTAGGAGCCAGTGGTCCCAGGTTGTGAGAGGGATGTCCTACTGCTGGTTTAGGTTGTCCTAAACCGGCAGTCAGACATCCCCTGAGGGGTCCCAGATTGGAGAGGAACAGCCTCTCCCCCAACCCCCATGCATGAATTTCATGCACCGGGCCACTAGTATTCTTTATAAAGACAACTGGCAGGTTGCACTTAGTGCCATGGGCTGTATTCAGTGACCCTGCCCTAGACCATGGAGTCAAGTTCTTCAGTCTGCTGACCTGGTTGTGGGAGATGAGAACCTCAATTCAGTGTCTTTTAAATAAACATGGATTTAAATCCTTCCCTGGTCAAGTCATTACCCAAGTGGGGGTTGCTGTTTCAAGGTCTTTGGCATTAATGTTGTCTTAGCATAAAATACCCCCCAAAGATCATTTAGCCCCAGTTTCTTTCCTCCTGGAGTAATTTGAGGGCAGTGGAGAATGTAGTCCACTGTGCAAAAGCCTAGAGTTTGTGAAGAGAGAGGGTGGCTTAATCAGTTAATTTTTATAAAGTGGCTCACAGATGAAACATGCTATTAGGCCTCCCAAGGAAGACCCGCATGCAGTTCCAAAGCCAAAGCTGATTGTCTCTGGAAATCTCAAGGCAGCATGCATTCAAATTGGCTGAGGAAGAAGCCTGTTTGCTGGCCTGTTTAGCTGAAGAGCTCAAAAAAGGCCCTTGATCAAGGGACCAGCGTGAAGGGCAGGACAGGAGACCACCTTGTGGGAGAGGGGAAGTATAACTGTGAACAGCAGCCACCTCAGTGAGGGGGGGCTGGTGACATCTGGGGCTTGTCACCTCAGTGAAGATAGGGTCATTTATCACAAGGCCCCATGAGAGAGGAGACATCTTATGAGAGAAAAGTACGTATTCTAGGATAGCATCTTTTATGATTCATTTGGTAAATTTAAGTCTTCACAGCTTTTACAGTTGAACATAGATAAGGGGTGTGTGTATGTGTGTGTGTGTGTGTGTGTGTGTGTGTTTAATAGAACATGTTGGATATTGGCCATTTATCTTGCTCCTCTGTCCTGCAGATAGAAGGGCACTTTTAGGAGGAGTGGAAGATTTGCACAGGAAAAGAATAAGGCATGGGGGAAAGAACTAGACAACAGAGGGAGTTTAAATGCAAATAAAGTCATATTTTCTGAAAGTTATTTTCAGGTTCACTTACAGTTATCAATAGGTTGGTCACTGCTTGTGGTCATATCTCAGTCTAATAATGGCCCAAAGGTAGGCATTTCTCCTTAAAAGATAACTAAAAATTAATAGAACAAACAAGCGAAGAAACACTTCTAAATTAATTCAGAAGGCAGTTCACATTTTATGGCCTCACCTTGAAGGATAGGAGGGGGTATAGGGGTTGGGTGGGGTCGGAGGAGCCTTTGGCTGGATGAGCATTGTGGGGAGGTGAACAGTGTGCTGTAGTGGGAAAGTACCTCACTGAGAACAGTCCAACCCAGTTCTGTTTCTAGTTATTTCTATTATCACTTATTAACTGTCTTCTATTTACCAACATTCTACATGCTTTCTCTCCCATCCTTTGAACATGCCCATGAAGTCAGCATTTTGATCTCTATGTTAATAAAGAGCCCTGCCTGGATGCAGAACCGTTTTCTTGTATGTACCTTGCCTCCCGGGCCACGTTGGACCTAATATTTCCACTCCTATATCTTTACTCAAGAGAAATAAAAATTTATGCACTTTCAAAGACTTGTACACAAATGCCCATAGCCGCTTTATTTGTAATAGTCCCAAACCGGAAGCAACCCAGTTGTATAAACTATGGAATATTCATGCGATGGAATACTGCTCGTCGATAAAATGGAACAAACTGCTGATACAACATCATTGAATCTTTAAAAAATTATGCTGAGTGAAAGAATGCAGACATAAAAGAATGCATACTGTATGATTCCATTTCTATGTGGTTCTAAAACAGGAAAAACCAATCTGCAGTGAGGGAAACCAGGGTAATTGTTGCCTGAGGCCTCAATAGAGGTTGCTGACAGGGCAGAGGCACAGGAACTTTCTGGGGTGATGAAAATATTCTATGTTAAGGTTGGGGAGGTACTAACATGGGTGTGTGTATATATATGTGTCTAACTTATTGAACTTTAAACTTAAAATGGGTACATATATTTTATTGTATATAAAATATACTTTGATGTTATTTGAAAAATGCCTTCTTAATAAGGAAGAAGACTAAAACTCCATTTTTGTTTGTTTCATTTTGAGGACTGAATTAAGAAAATAATGGGAGAATCTTAGTCATGTTGTCAGGCCAGATGTGGTGTTCAAATCCTAGTTCTATTTTGGTGATTCTATGTTAGCTTCCTTCCCAACTTGGCTGTCTTTCCCCCCCCATCCCACATCTGGAAAGTGAAGAGTTGGCCTAGATCAGAGTTTCTCAGCTCTGGCTGCGCTTTAGAATCTTCTGATGGACCTTTACAAATTCCAACGCCTGGATCCACACCAGAGAGTTGGATTTGTTTGGTCTGGGGTTTGACTCTGGTGTTGTTTTTTTCTCCCTTTAATTCTCCAAGCAATGGTGAGTCTAATGCGCATGAAGGATTGAGACCTGCTGGACGAGATGGCCAAAAGGTCCTTTTAGATCTATGATTTCTGTCTTAAAACTTGCTTCAGGACAAGGGACAATTTTTCCCTGTCTGCTAAGACAATAAATTAAATAAACAAGGTTCCTTGAGTACAAGATAATGAGACTAAATAGAAGCAAGAGAAACCTGGAGATAGAACCTGGAGACAGGAGTAAATAGAACAGGTATGAGTTAGATTAATTTTTTCATAAGTAAGAAAGTTTCAACCAGAAGTCACAACACTGCAAATGTGTAGCAAGAGATGTGGAAAATAAGTAGTAACACCTTACATTTAGTTAGTTAATTAACAATATATTTTTTTAATGTATAGCTTCCCTTCATTTTCAGTGCACCTGTGTATGTTAGAGTTAGTGCAGCCAATACCATCTCCAGGTAGATTAACAGGCGACCTGGGTTGGCTAAGATAACACAATTGTGGGGATCACTCAACTGGTATTTGAAGGGAGGATGTGGAATCTTTCCATCCAAAGAACTTACCTAATTAAGAAATCATTCTTTGTCTCAAATGATTCTGTTAAGAATATTCTTTGCAGTTGTGACAAAAATCATTACAATTGGCACAATTCAAAGTGTGATGGTGTTTCCTAAAAGTTAGAGGTAAAGGATCACGAGAGAGGAGAGCTCTTGGGTTGGGATAGATCTCAAAGTGGCCCAGTGGTCTGTATGGTAAAACAATTTTTTAATAATAATATTAAAATAGAAATTTTCACTCTCATTCTGTGAGCATATTATGGGACCTTACTTGATGTGTGATATGGCAACAGCTATAACACAGAAGCAGATATGAGAATGCTTCTGTTAAGCCAGATGTTTAAAATATTTGCAAATATGTGAAACCATGGTACTCTTCTTACTAATACATTTTGAAAAGGTGGTTATTTTGCCTGAAAACTGTTATTTATATCAACATGTAGGAATTTATTGTTTTTAAATGAACTAACAAATAATTTTCCAAATTTAATTTTTAGTATTGTAAAAGTCAGTAGCTATAACTCATATAAGTAAATCTCTTTGCTGTCCTTAATAAGTGAAAAGTGTATATAGAGATCCTGAGACCAAAAGGTTTTGGAACTGTCCAATGTAGACACTGAATGCTGCCCTTCTTGGGCGAGGGGTCCTGACCCTTGGAAGTTTATTTCCTGAGATGAGGCTCTCATCTTCTATGACAGTGCTTTTCAATTGTTCGTGTACATGTGAATCACCTGGGGATCTTGTTAGAATTCATATTCCCAGGGGAAGGGCCTGAGGTTCTGCATTTCTAGTACCTCAGGTAAAGGGATCATGCTAGTATTGAGATCACACTTTGGACTGCAAGGCTCTTTAGAAGAAAGGTTAATAACACCCCACCAGATCTTTTTCCCAAACACAGACATAGGAGAAGGTATGAAAAGAATGATAGAGGAGTGAAAATCAACTTAAGAGGAATGAAGTACTTGATTTTAAGAACCCCAAATCCTTTCTGAAAAGCTTTCCCTTACTCTCTCATCATTAAAGTTTTCCTACCCATTTTCACAAGACTTCTTTAATTTCTCAGTTAAAGCAATTCACACATTGTGTTGTCATTGCTTTTCAGGAGTGGTGGTAGTGGCATTGTTTAACTCCCCAACCTGCTTTGTGTTTCTGGATGGTATCTTATCTGTCTATCTTTGTATCTCCAGCATCTAGTGGTAAGTTGGCATGTAATGGGAACTCAACAAATGTTTAGTGGATGGTTGGATAGTTGAAGGAAAAGTAGTCTTTGAGTCCCGATAATGGCACCCACAAAACTGCAAAGATGAAGTTTGTCTTCGGTATTTATTTACCCTTTTTCTCTAGGCAACATGCCCAAGTCTGGCAAAAGGTGGAAAGGTTAGCTTGTCTGTGAGATAGGCTTTTGTCCCAGTGGTTTTTACATTTAATACAGCATGCAATGGGCACATGTATTTTTGGTCTGCTGTACTGATGATGTCTGGATGCCTTTAGCTCTACTTATCTAGGTCCCAGATGAGGTCCTTGAATTCACAAAACACCCGTATACCATACTAGAGGCCCAGTGCATGAATATTCATGCACTGGAGGGGTGGGGTCCCTCAGCCTGGCCTGCCTCCTCTCACAGTTCAGGAGCTCTCAGGGGCAGGAGGCGACCAGGAGATCAGGGGAAGGTGATTCCTCCATTACACCTCTGCTGCTGCCACTGCTGGCAGCGCAAGCCTCAGCCGGCCCTGGTTACCTGAGCCTTGGGTGGCCCTGGGTGGCTGGGCAGCCGCCATCTGAGGCTTGCCTGCGCTTCAGGCCCACCCTGGGCATCTGGGGGGCTGAGGGTGGGTCCGGCCGCACCATGCATCTGCCGCCCGCCCTCCCACCCCCACTGGGCTGAAAGGACTGTGGGACTCTGGCATCTGGAGGGCTGAGGGTGGGTCCGGCTGCACCATGCATCTGCCGCCCGCCCCCCCACCCCCACTGGGCTGAAAGGACTGTGGGACTCTGGCGGGGCTGAGGGAACTGGGTGCCTCCATCTTTGTGACAGTGTGACAGTCAATTTGCATATTCTCTCTTTATTAGATAGGCTTTTCCCTCTAAAACCACTCTAGATGTCAGCATTTCTCAAGCTCTGTTTTAGTATCCCTCAAGCTTGTCCTGTTAGTACCTTTTGTTGATGCCTCACATGTCATTGGAACAAGTTTCCTTGTTAGACCAGGTCTGTAGCTGCCAAAGTCATATTCTACTACATGTTCTGCAAACCCTTCATGGACAGCTAGGCTGGGCAGGTTTATTTTCCTCTTCCAGTTCCTCCCCTCCCTAATCACAGATGCAGCCAACAGCTCCATCTGTCATCTCTCTTGGCTCAGTGGCCCAACCCAAGCTTTAAATCCTAGGGTCATCTCTGACTACTCTTTAATATTGAATATATCCTAAATCCTCTCAATTATTTTTTTCAGTATTTCTTGCAAATGTCTCTTTATTTCCCACCATCATTATCGTAATAATGGCTCTTTGTAATTTCCGTTAGACAAGCAGTTCTTAACTGATGACTCAGGAGAGGTTTGAGTGGGCCATGAGTCATCTTCTTTCAAACAATTAAGTGTTCTGATGATTTAATTAAAATTTGGAGTAGATTCAAGGTGATGTATGTAATATGCAAGAAAATAAAAATGGAGTGGCTACTGGAGAAAAGGGTGGAGTAGAAGGTGATGGCCTAAGAGTTTATCTCTGTCTGGATACAGGAGTGTATCTAATACCTACAATTGGGTGCCATGAGTATGATTGTTGTTTGGGAAAGCAAATGGAATTAAAAGAGAGGGTTAAAAAGTGAAGGAGGGAGAAAGAGCAGGAGGGAAAGGGAAAGAGATTTTCTGGAGGTAGAATGGTATTAAAGTTAGAAGTTAGAAAAGGTAGACAATTCCTTTATTACTGTGTGTATGCGTCTCAGAAATTGTTTAAACATTAATTCATTGAGTTCTGAGTAATGGAAGACAAAGGGTTGGGAAGGTCATAAGGGAGTGGACACTGTGAGTAGAGAAGAAAGGGAAGAGACTTTGATTGGGTTCCTTGGATTCAGTGTGGTCTGCCAGAAAGAACAACATTTTAACCATGGGGACTACTAAATCCATTAGCACACAGACCCTGGGAGGTGTTCATATTAAGGAATTTGAATCTTCCACTCTCTTCACTCCAGCAATGTAGAGCTGCATGAGGAGACAAGGACTCCCAAGTGGCAGGAGGAAGTCTTTCATCACTTTAGCAAATCACTAAAGCTCTCTGAGATCCATTTCCTCTGTGAGATACTGCTAAGACCCTGTCTCTCAGTACATTGTATACGCCATCCTCTGTAGTTGGCGGGGCTATTGATGACCATATGAATAATGCATGCCATGCAGGAGGAACCAAAGCACACAGTGTTATGCAAAGGTTATGCTGCTTACTATTATTTTTATTACATCACTGGAGCCAGGAGATGTAGGTTCTAGTCCAGGGGTGGGCAAACTTTTTGACTCGAGGGCCACAATGGGTACTTAAACTGGACCGGAGGGCCAGAACAAAAGCATGGATGGAGTGTTTGTGTGAACTAATATAAATTCAAAGTAAACATCATTACATAAAAGGGTACGGTCTTTTTTTTTTTTCAGTTTTATTCATTTCAAACGGGCCGGATCCGGCCTGGGGGCCGTAGTTTGCCCACGGCTGTTCTAGTCTCAACTCTGCCACTAATTAACCATTCTCCTTGAGTCAAATCAGTTACCTTTGCTGGGCCTTTGTTCTTCATCTATAAAACAACACTATTGATTCAGATAATCTTGTGGGTTCCTTCTAGCCCTAGAATTCCATGATTTTAATTATTTCTGTGATTCTGTTATTTAAAGACAGCCAGCCACATGGTTGGCAGTTCTCCATGACAGCCAGCTTTCATTTCTAACAAGCTGGGGTGAAGGCAGGGGCTCTGTGAAGCATCCTTCTTAAGGCACCACACCTGTTCCCTTAGGAGCAGCTCTGTGGGCAGACCCATGAAGGAGCAGCAGCAGGGTATCCAGCAAGGGCCATTCTCCCTGAGCCCTGGACATGGTAAAAAACTACCCCTGGCCTGGCTCATTTTTCTCCTTAAGGTTTTTATTGTCAGCTTAAAGAGGGCTGCATTGAGCTCCCTCTAAGTCTGTGTTGATTTATTCCTTGTCATCTATCCCAAGCTTCTTTACCAAAGAAACACCAAATGTGTGTAGACATGGCAGTTATTGTGGGCTTTCCTGTCCACTTCTGTCAACCCACAGCACCCAAAAATCTTCCTTAATAATCTCTCTGGGATCTGTTGTGCCTTTTTGCTACCCTTGGCACACCTGTAACCTGACCCCCTCCCTCCCCCAATTGGCTTTCATCCTCCTCCCAGCCTCTGTTTTCACTCTGTAATACATAATTACTCTGTCTTTTATGCTCCTTCATTTTCCACCCCATTAACTCTGATTCTTGGCACAAAAGTGCCCCCTTTATGGGCTGCAATGAGGGAACAACAAGGAAATCACATTTGGCCATTTCTGAATTTGAGTCACATTGATTGTTTTCTTTTCCTCTTTGGAATGCGTGAGTGTAGCACCCTCATAAGCACCCTGCATGCAGAGCTGTTATCCATTCTGTTCTTTGCTACGTTTTCTGAATTTCTTTGAATTTAGAAATTCAGGGGCCTATTTTCACTGACTCCATAATCCCATTCTGAGCAGTACATTTACCTATCTCACCCCAAATGGTAATCCAAAGCCCTACTCCAGGCTCTTTTTTGCTTCACATTGGTCCTGAGAATGTCCCTGTTTTTACAGCAAAGAGAACTATAGGTCAGGAAAAAGGAAGATGGTTTTTAAAAAGAGCTTCCTATTTTATGAGACTTTGCAACTACCTGGAGAAAAATGCAGTAATTCTAGAAAGTAAGGAGGAGGCTGGATTCTCTGCCAACACGAGTTTGATTGAGCTGGTCAAGGCCACCCAAGATGTTGGGAACCAGTTCAGTTTATGTCCAGGCCTTTTCTATGCCTTGGAAACCTTTGTTTAAACAATCACTTAGAAAGAAGCAAAACAGCCCAGCTGGTGTGGCTCAGCGGTTGAGTGTCGACCTTTGAACCAGGAGGTCACTGGTTCAATTCCCAGTCAGGGCACATGCCTGGGTTGCAGCCTTAATCCCCAGTGGGGGGCATGCAGGAGGCAGCTGATCAATGATTCTCTCTCATCATTGATGTTTCTATCCTTTTCTCCCTCTCCCTTCCTCTCTGATATCAATAAAAATATATTTAAAAAGAAAGAAAGAAGCAAAACAATGAATGGTGGAGTTGTTCCTGTTGAGGTCTGGGGTGTCGGCTGGATGGGGCAGAAGAGAACCGAGATCTCCTTCCTCACTTAAGGAGCTTTGAGGGGCTCTTCTGTACCCCTAGGCATGTGTGCAATTTAATTGTGAAATACACATTTGTGTTTTACTAAAATAATTTCAGGTCATGAAGATCCTTTTAGGAAGACATCTTTTAGGAAAAGTTATCTTGTTTTGTGATGCCCCTGAAAAGAGAATTTCCTGGTATCGGCACAAGAAGGAAGGGATTTTAGTAGCTACCTTCTAGTTACTTTCCTACTCATGCCTCCTCTCCTCTCTTCAGATAAAGTAACAGATAAATTAACAAAAGCACAAGAAACTATATTTATGCGAGAAAATAATAACGGAGCTGGTCTAGCTTAAAATGTTCCTTATTTATGATGATAAGAGTGAATTTTTACTCATCCAAACAAGTTCCGTTACATGGGTCTCCCTGTTGGAGTTGTAGAAACAATAGCCAAAGCTAGCTGACTTCCAGGAAAGGGGCTATCTGTGTTCTAAGCCAGACAATAGAACTAGCCTTGCAGACCCCGACAAGCTGTGTGAAACAGGTAAAGTTATTTAACCTCTCTGAGCCTCATATCTGAAATGAGGACAATAGTATTTACCTTGTTAAATAATTACATTTTAAGTATCTGAAGCTTAGTAAGTGTTAAAGAAATTGTTTTTTTAGTACCATAGTTGTTATTTTTTTCTAGAGTCTAGTGACTATAAATTCCTTAGGGCTAAGGAATTTGTTATATTTCTAACTTGTCATCCGTGCACCAAGCAGGCACTCTGTAACTGTGTGCTGAATGGACACATGGCATCTGCAGGGCTTGAAGTCCTGTAAATATGTTTTTATTGATTTTAGAGAGAGTGGAAGGGAGAGGGAGAGACAGATAGAAACACTGATGAGAGAGAAACATCAATATTGATCGGCTGTCTCCTGCATGCCCCTTATTGAGGATCGAGCCAGCAAACCTGGCATATGCCCTGATCAGGAATTGAATCTGTGACCTCTTACTGCATGGGGCGATGCTCAGCCACTGAGCAACACCAGCGAGGCTCCTTTGTCTTATATTGATTAAAGTAAACATTTGCTTTGCCCTCACATCTGAGTAGTGGAGCAGGAAGGAAACCCATTCCAATACTAAGGCTCAACCTTTAAAGTTTTCTCCAAGGAGAATTCTCTAATCCTCTAGAATCAAGACATTTGCCTTCCTCTGAGGTTCCCCAGCACACTCCTTGTGTCTTTACCAGTGTATTTAATCATAGTTGGACTAACAGTCATGCTGGCTATGCTTCCTTCCAGTCCTAAACCCCTTAGGGCTGGAACTGTGGCCATTGTTGAATTCTCAATAGAACAAATCCATTACATCACACCATGCAGGCTTTAGATTTTATTGAGTTGGAGGGAAGAGGTATTAACAATGAATGCCTTAGCATTTTTGGTACCAAATCTCAAATTACTTTTCAGGTCTCTTATTCAGTCATACTCAACAGAATACAATTTCTGCCTTTAAGATGCTTCTAATAAGAAATTGCTCTTTAGTCTTTTCCATTGAGACTGATTTTCAAGGCTTCCTGTTGATTGACTAAATTAATGAAAGAAGCAAAAGCTGTTATCAGTGAAAATGATAATGCACAGAAAGGTATGGTAATTTACCTAAAGTCACACAGCAAGTGAAAGGTAGAGAAGCAGAACCTGGGTCTGTCAACTTCCATGCTGATGTTCTTCCAAGCACACAATGCAGCATCCTGACGCTATGGATCCTTATATCTAACTTTAGGTTATGAGTAGCCACCTCCTTCCTGCTTGTTCATGATACATTTTCTTTATTTTTTTTTCTAAAAGTGTAAGTATTTGGAGGAAAAGAAAAACATTCTGACCAAATGGTAGAAATTCTGGGACCAATTTATTATATCAAATCCTGATTTAGATTTCAGAATTCATTTGAATAGATTAGTTTCACAACTTGTATATCTAATTATGTTTTCCTATGTCACCAACTACAAGCAATTTCCCTTCTTTTAGGATTATTGTATCTTTAACTGTAAGGCATAAAACACAGGAATTACCATAGCAACTTGCTTTTCCAATTAGACTGCAATCACTGACAATCAATATGATTAGACAAGGTCAGTGACAGAGTAAGCCCCTTAGTCTTTCAAGAGAGCTAGGGAGGTGCAAAGACAATGAAGAAATGAGAAGACTATTGGAAAATATCTCCCCAGAGTTGAGAGTGAGTCTTTTATTGCTTGCTGCTTGTATAACCTAAAGAGGTGTCTTATAGTGGCAACAGTTTATAACCTGCCAGCAAGAACTGGGGAATGGAGGCTGAGAGATGTTCAGTTGAGGTTGGTTTTTCTTTCCTCTAGTCCCCAAACACTTTACAAAACTAAGGACTAAAAATCAACGAGTTAAAAGTGAGGATAAATAGAAGCTGAAAGGGTTGATAATGATGAGTCAAACTCAGGGAGCTATTTTCAGCTTGAGTAGGGAATGAAGGTATTTGAGAGGAAATGCAATGGGATGGTCCTTAACCAAGTTTGCCTGGAGGGGGGCTAGGTGAGTTGAGTGTAGCTCCAGGCATCATAGGGAGCTTAATTAGCTTCTAATCCTGCATCATCGGAGCTTCTTTCAGGGGCTTCCACTTCCTTCCCTCCCTGTACTGATCTCAGCTTTACAGGAAAACTCACACCAGTGCCAGTGTCTGACAACTGGTTAAATCTGATTGAGGTGGGTGGGGATTACATGTCAATAGGGAGCAACGCTTTAACAAAAGAGTTGTTATGAATATTGGACACACAGGAACAGATAGTAGAAGTACTTTTGGAGCCTTTGGATCTTTCTGGAGACCCTTAAATCACATCTTTGATCTACCATGATTTCATAACAGGCTGGTTAAAAATGAGCTCCAGCTCTTCACCCACTCACAAGAAAGAGGAAAATGAAGCAATTGTTCCAGCAGCTGAACTGTAGGTGTCTCTCAGACACAATGCAACACCATGGAAAGCAAACACAAAGCCATGCTCCCTGGGAGCATTTGTGTTAAGGAGGCAAGACCTGGAGTCTGGAGGGCTCAAATGATTGACATCTACGTGATTAACTTTCTGCCTGATACTCCTGCTCCCAATCTCCCCTTCCCCAGCCACTCTCTGCCTAGTGACTGAGTGGGAGGAGGCCAGTTATGAGAGGGGAGAGGCTGAGAGATGGAGCTTCTGAAAGTTGGGGAGATCAGGCTTTGGAATATTGCTCAACCCCTAATAGGATCCTGAATAGTTAAGGAAAGCTGCCCTGCTCCCCTGTGGCTAACATTCTCAAATCTCTCTCCTCTAGCAGGGTTTTTGTGGCCATCGAGACACCTTTAGAGCACATCCGTGTGTACAAGATCAGCAGCTGCCATCTAGTTTTAGCTTTCCACTTGCTTATCAGTAATATACATATTTGTAGATATGCATATATATTTATACATTTGTAGAGCTAAAACTTGGGGAAAGTTGCTTTTGGTGTCCTCAGCATCTTGTTTCTGCAACTCCTTCCTGCCTTTCAATCATTTCTTTTTCCTTGAGATGCTCGGTAGCTTCTGGCAGCCCAGTTTGTCAAGGTAGAAGGTAATCTAAAGTGTATCTTCTATTTACATAATTGGTTACCTCCGTCTGTCATCCTGTTTTCAAAGGAGAGCCAGGAGAGGATGGTATACTATCATAGACAATAAAACATTGATGTTGAGAGTTCTGGCTGATATGGAAGTCTGATATTTAGGCCTCTCTACCTTTAGATACATACCAGTGCTGGATGAAATAGATCAAGCATTTAAAAAATACTTAGTCAGTTTGGAAACTATGACAGTGACTCTATCCCCAACCTGATCAGAATGATGAATATATACTGAAGCCTAAGGACCAAGGAACAATTCTAATGAGCTTAATGGTCAGGTTTGAAGTTTCAAAACCACTTGGATCTTCCCAACTTGCAGATCTGTATTTGTCTGAGAGGAGCTAGAGCTGAACCACCCACATAAAGTCAGGAGTCAGGAAAGGCTCCATATTAATGAGATGGGGGCTCCAAAACTCCCCTTAGTGACTAGGGAAACATCAAAGAAACAGCCTAGGCCCCAGGTGGGAACAGTCACCTGCAAGTAGTAGTAACACCGGGCTGGTGACACATGATGATGTTGGTTGAGAATTCACACCATCACTGGGTACAGTAACCTCAAGCCATGGAATTAATGGAAAGATCATCACTAAACTGGAGAATATGAAAATGCTCCACAGCAGCAAACGAGAAGCTGTCTATTAGGATGTTTCTATACCCAGAGCATGGGATTCTCACTGAACATATCTCATAGATCCTAAGATAGGCTGAGGGAAAATGCTGCAAATCATACAAGGAAATACTACACCAGAGAGAATATTTATGCCTTAATGACTGGGGGTTAAAATAAGACTACAAGAGATTTAAAAATAAGTATTTTTCAAATGCTCAAAGTCATAAAGGAAGATATAGGAATCATAAGATAAAATAGAAAACTGTGAAAAGGAACAGATTTTAAAAAATATTCATGGAAAATGCTGATATAATAATTTGCATTCAAGATAATTAAATTCTCAATAAATGGATTGAAAAAATGATAAGGTGAGTAGAACATGTTAACTTCTGGAAGAGTAGAGAAGAAGAAAGGGAGACTAAAAAAAGCATAATGGTGACATTTCAAGCATTCATGGGAAAGGTTTTACTATGGAATATTTATATGTTACTCATATGTGTAGGTGCTGAGTGCCAAATGTCTTCTGAAGGATCACAAGTTTATTTCCATAAGGCCCTTGTATATTTCCTAAATGTAAGTCTAAAGCAAAGTTTTAACACATGCATAGACCAGAGTGGCATTGCCCCAGGTTATTGTGGTGTAGCAAGTACAGTGTACATGCTGCTGCAGCCAGCAGGTTCTTTATCTCGGAGGAAGCCGCTGCAGGTGCCTCTGGGGGCTTTTTACACTCTTGTTTCCTGGTCAGTTTTAAAGGAGCCCAATGTCTCGTTTTTCTTGTGTTGCCAGGCTTGGATTCCAGAGACTGGATGTCTTTTACATTGATTTCCCTCTAACAATATTCAAGACCCTTTGACAATAAAGATAATGAATTCACAGAACCTTTCAGAGAGGCCCCTGTCTCACAGGGCTTCCCAGACTCAGCCTCCTGGGAGGATTCAGAGGAACACAAAAAGGAAAGTGATGCTCTACTCTCTCGTTTTCTGTCCAAGACTAACAAAGAGTGTACCTTCGTCATGTCATACAAGTGTCTCCGCAGGGATTTTTTCAGCACTCTGCAAGGCTTTCGGTTTGAACTAGAGGAGACATGTTCCTTGCAGACTCCTTCTTTTTCCCCAAACGATACCTGATCCCTATGTTTATCATTTTCCTGAATTAGGGATCCTTGCCCTTGTCTTTTAACACTTCAATAGCTATCAGTATTCTCTAAAACATCGTGTCAGCATGTAGTTATATGAAATAATTAGAATACAAAAGAGCAATAAGGTGGTGAAGACCTGGGGGGTGGGGGTGGGTAGGGGCTGGGCGGAGGTGGGTAAAGGGGGGAATTGGGAGACATCTATAATACTGTCAACAATAAAAACAAAGAGCATGCATAATAGAATCTCATTTTGATTTCTTAAAACCGTGTATCAGCAGAAAAGGAATTGTGAAAGGCTGTTCACCAAAATGTTAGCAGCGGATATCTCATTGTGGAATTATATAAAACCATCATTTTTTAAAAAGCTTTCTGCATTGTTTGTTTTTCCTACAGCAAGCATGTATTGCTTTTATAGTCATAAAAATTCCTATCTTAATTAGGAAAAACAAAACCAAACCCATTTCCATCAGGGACAGTATTTCTGGCTCCACAGTCTGGGCGAGTTGCTAGGTTGTTACAGGAAGGCAGACTTTGCTGTGCCAGGACACGGTGCCCTGTGAAACAGTATTCACCATGGTTTGGGGAGCTACTTAGAAAACAGAGTTGTTGTTCACTTTGTGTTTCCTATTCAAGTGCATTTGGATTTATTTGAGGAACAGGCCCAGGGAAGTGCTGCAGAGGTGGGCATGGGGATAGTGTGGCTTGGTAGTCCAAAGTGGAATTTGAGATTGTTGTCGACTGTTGTCCCTCAGACCAGGGAGCAAGTCTTCTTGGAAGAGGCTCTCCTGATCCCTTGCCCTGCTCTCATTGTTCTCCCCATCACTACTTAGAACTTGCCATCTTACTCTTTCTATAAGGTACTTGATCTTTTTCAAAAGATTAAGAATCTAAAATCCACGAGGGTGAGGATCTCTGTCCGATTTGGTCACTGTTGTCTCTCCAGTGTCTATTAAACAGTAGGTGTCTAGTAAACAGTAGGTGCCCAGTAAATGTATACCGCGGGAGGAAATGCATGTTACATGTTTATGTGTGTAGGGAGAGAGGCATGGGGATTAGTGTGAGTAGAAATGAGAAGGCAAGAAAGGGGAGAGCATGGATGTGGGCCCATGAGGAGTTAGATCTGGGTAGCAGGAGGGTCCTTGTAAATGAATAGTAGCAAACAAAGTTGGATGGTTGAACTGGGGAGAAATGATAATAAAGAGACTTGAAACTAAGACAGGAAAGAATCAAAATAAGGAGTGAGCACACTCAGGGGATGTGCTGAAAGCAATGACATTATGTCAGGGCTCAAGCATTGATATAGGGGTAAGGAAGAGTCACCCCGATTAAAGGAGAAGTGGACACTGATACAAAATTCAGAATAGAAATGAGCTCAATGTTTTTTTTCATTGTCTGTCTGTGATAATATTACCCGAGTCAAACATTCAGGGTTTAAAGGCTGTGCCTTTGGAATCATTTCAAATTCAAGCCACCTGACAATGCAAGATAGCTATACTCGTGCAGAAACAGAACATTTAAGGAGATACCGACTTTTTTCTTTAGGCTTCTCTGAAATTCTAATTAAATGAAACTGAGCTGTGCCTCCTGCTTAGCTCTAATTTTTTCATACAGTGCATTCGAGAGCCACCCCCCCATGCATATATATTGGAGCATTTTGGTGGGGCTCATTTGTGATGAGCATGGGTAGAAATGGAATTCACTCAGTATAAAATGTTTACATACTACAGTGAGCACGCCTTGGCTGTTTCTGAAAAGGGAGAGCACACTTTTTTGCTTAGTCCAGCTTCTCAGGGCGACATGTCACAGAGCTCCGCCGGCCATGCAGAAAATCTAACTTATACAAGCAAACAGACTGCAATTAGGGTGGGCAGAGCTGAGACCCTCTCTTTCCAGACTGTGCATATCTCTTATTAAGAATTATTTTGGTCCTCATGTTATCTTTGATTGCTGACCTTGGAGGATTAGAAATATATTTCTGGGTTATTCTAAGGAAGATTCAAAATAGGGTTGCTCGGAAACCTTGGAAGCAATTTACTAGAGTTGACAGTGAGTCTGGTCTGAGGAGTTTCCTTGAGATCCTTCCTGAGGACCTTCCTAAGATCCTTTCCTTGTTATCCCTTTGACCCCCTTGCGTGAAGGGAAGGCGATAGGGTCTTCGAGCCTCAGACAGAGTTTCCTTCCGGTGTCATTATGGGACATTTACTTTTAAGAAGTGAAGAGGAAGAAGACACTGGAGAAAAGGTGCCGTGATAATGGCTTAACAGGACTTTCACCATCCTCCCTCCACATACATAGCAATTCATTTTGGAAGTATTCCAGGGACATAGGCAAGGCAAGTGCACATTCTTCGTATCATATTTTATACTGTAGAATCTAGAGCTGGTGCTTTTGAAACTTGACCTTCCCAAATTTTGCCCAGTGGTCTAATTTTGGGTCATTTAACCTATGGCTCAAAGGTGACCATCTACCTCTGTGTTTAAGAATTCTTTGGAGTGAGACTCAGACCAGATTTGATGTTGATGGGGGAATGAGATTTTAAATGCCAAAGACAGGATGATAGAATAATAGTGGAGAGACACCACAACCTGAAAAAAGGATAGTCAGAGCAGTCTGGTAAGTCTCAGTAGGGGGCCAGGGGAAATCTGGCTAGGGTGGGAGTCGAAATTCACAAATGGCCTTGATTAAGGGCTGCAAAATTCACTGCCATCAACATTTTCTCCTCTACATAGGATGGGCACAGAATCCACACGTGCTTGTCACTGTATCTTTTGAAGTCCTTCAAAGGACATCGTTTTGCTTTTAATCATACATTAGTGAATGTTGGAACAGCAATTTCCCTTTTTTATGGCTTTCAATGTGACATATTAAGCTCTAAAGAGCCAAATGTATCTCTAAGTTTGGCATGCCTAGACTCCAGTGGCAGGAGCCAGGAGCGCAAATGGGTTAGGACCAAAGGAAAGGAGATGATGAGGAAGGACCAAAGAAATGGAATATTTAGTTCAGTCAAATCCTGTCATTTGCATTGTTTAAGGATTGCCAAGAGGCAGAGGCCAGCTGTAGTGTTGTGTCACCTGTAAACTCACTGAGTAGACATAGCTTATTTTTTTATCTTGACATCGACAACACTTTATGAAAAAACAAAAAAGGTGGCATATAGGAGATCTTAGAGCATTTTTAAAAGCATACCAACACCTCATATTTCTATGACGAAGAAAACTAAGCATTCACTTGACTTTCTCTAGAGGTCAGGAAAATACTATTGTTGTTCATTGGGAGAAGAATCTGTCCCTTTATGACTTCAGCCCTACTGGGTTTGGGGGGACACTGAGGAATTTTACTGTGCTCAGGAAGGGAAAAGACTTCCTGTACTAAGAGATCTGGTTGCACCAGCCTATCCCAGGCATGGTCTGCCATTTTTACTGTGCTTCTGACTCGATGTGGTCATGGCATGTTTTTATTATTTACTCAGTGAATTAAATCTATGAAAGCAGAGAAATTGGGCAGTTTGGGCCCTGAAATGAATTTTGCATGTGCCCTGATTTGACTGTGTAATTAGGCTGAGGTAAGTGGACATATGTAAATCTCCCATTTCCTTTGGTTCTTCATAAGCCCAGTCTAAGGGACATCTATGCCATGGAGAGAGCTGACCTCCCAAACAAGAGTTCCCCCAAATCAATGATACTAAACCATTTTAAATGTAATTTGATTCTGCCTATGTACACAGGCCAGTATACTATCAGGACAATAATGGACAAGCTCCTAGCATCTTACCTATAGAATCATGGGTGGAGCATTAAAGGAGTCAATACCCGGGTGGATTCAGGTAGTTATCCTAGACCATGGAGCTTTTCTTTCTACTATCATTTGATCTATCAGAGCTTAGTGGAAGCCCCAGGTGTGTAATGTGATGGAAGGACAAGGGCTGTGGGAGCCTGGGTACCTCTTTAGGAAGACCTCAGATTCTCATTATGATTTTGCTTCTGATTCATTAATAACTGTCACTCGGAACACTTTCCCCTCTCCCCTTTGCAAAACCTTCTGTGCTCCACACTGATCAAACTCCCACCGCTGCGCTGCTTTCCACACCCTGAGGTCTGGACAGTAATATTTAGAGGTTTCTTATGTTCTGATTTGTGTTCTCTGTTTCACACAAATTCCTCTTATTTCTATAACTACATTACAAACTTCTTGGGGGTTACATCCAAATCCCATCTTTTCTTTCAGCTCCTAAGATGCAAGACCAAAAGACGAATGATAGATTGATAAAAGCAGCTAAGGAACTTCTCATAAGAATGAACCTGAGAGTTTGCGATGTGCTGTTCTTTCTGATTATCTAGGTGTAAGCCATGGGGGAGATTCACACTTCCAGTTGGTGAGGAGCACCTATTCTGTTTATTACCATTCCCTCCAGGAACCCTCTCACCCTCCTACCTTCCCTCATTCATTTTATACACCACACTTAAAATTGGAGGCATAACCTTGTTCAAGAATGTGCAAAACAGGAACTCGGTAATGAACTCTTGTTGCTGCTATAAACTTGATGGATGGCTTGGGGAGGAAGGGCATTAAACAGCAATCTCAGTCCAGTGATTAGCTCTGTGGCATTCCTCCTTTGGAGCTCATGCAGCGCAGCATAGCTTTCATTCTGCTCTAGGTTTCCAGTGAGCTTCATTGGGTGTGCCAGGAATGTCTCTGGATCTGGGCTGGAGGAGGAAGGAGCCAAGAAGGTCTTTCTGTTTCCAGCATTCCCACTGCCTTCCTTCATCTCACTTCCCCCAACCCACCTAACTCACAAACCCAGCTGTATTTGATCTGGATAAAACCTTATGTGCTTCCCTCTGACCGTTGCCCACCTCAAACTGCCAGGACATAAATGCATATATATAGTCTCCTACATTTTGCCTGAAATATAGAAATCCTGGCACAAGAAGGAGTGCTCAGGTTCAATTTGCCCAAATGAACCATACACTGGGTGATCTCTTGAAATAGTTGCATGTGAATTGCATTTTCCATGTCTGGCTGTATTTCCAGAGCACTGTCAGAGGGGCTTTCAGGATCTGAGATAATACTTTCATAGTGACTAATTATACTAAAAACTGAGGACTATTTTAACAATAGAATGTGATCTGACAATGAGAAAGAGAGCGATGAGAACACCTTTTCCCATTATCATTTGGTTATAACAATGGGGCACAAGTTTATGCATTTGTCCTGTGCTTTTCTCTAATTGTTTCATGTGTATTTTATCAACAACTACTTTGGAACAGGGAGTGTGAGCCATTTATCTCAGATCCTTCACTACACAGCTCCTTACACAGGAGCAGTATTTTTTAGATTTTGTCACTCCTTATGGACCATGGACCAGCAGTGTTGGTCGCACCTGGGAGCTGGTTAGCATTGCAGAATCTCAGGTTCCACTCAGATTTCCTCAGTCAGACTCTCTTTATTGGTTAGCTGCCCACATGGCTTGTATGCACATGAAGATTTGAGATGCCATGATGGAGGAGACACTTAGCAGGAATTCATAAAGTGCTCATTGCATTTAACCAAAAGAAAAATTCTCTCTTGCAAAGATGAAATTCTGTGTCTTGACTAAGAAGTTCTGGATGAATCTACATGTTACTCGAATGTTAATTCCAAGGGGAGGCAGAGAGAAGTAGGCAAAAACATGAACAAAATAAGCCAATAAATATGGTTGACTTAGAAAGGAAATTCCCATTAAAATGATGTTTTGATAAGATAGTTTGGACCAATTTTTAGTAATAGACACACCCTTTTGGAGCATTTCCTCTTAGAGATGGAAAAGGCCAGTTTTGGATTTTCACTGCTTGGATCAGACATTCATCCACTTCCAGGACATCAAGATTTAGTAGGAAGTATGAGAAATGCTGAGCAAAAACACCTGCATGTGAAGTTACATACTTGTTGGAAATATTTGTTACTTTTTCTTCTGATTTGGATAGTCTGTGCCTATCTGTACTGATGCAACTGTAAGACTTTGAAGGTGTAACTTCTCTCTAATAAGTGAGTGGCAGTACTGCAAAAAGCAAAGCACTACATGGAGAACATGCACGGGATGTGGCATCAGAGGAATCCCACCTCCATGACTTCCTAGATGTTGATCTCGACCACTTACCCAACTTCTCTGAACTTTATGTCCTCACCTGTGAGATGAGCACAGATACCTGCCCCAGCTGCCACTGAAGGACTGGTGAGCTAATAGGTATAGGAGGCATTTTGAAATCATAAAATAGGAAACCAATGCAAAGGTATTCATACTACTGTTACTACTACAAATAAAATGGACGATAACTTTGTAAATTTGCATTTCTGTATGTCCTACTTCTCTCCATTAGAGAGCAATATTACCACCCTCCTATGTTATATATCATCTGGACCTTGGTGCTACATTCAGAGATACTACAGAATAATAGATTACTGTGTGCACATTGGAGTCAGAATGCCTGGGTTTAAATCCTGGCTTCATCACTTATTAGGTACGTGATATTGGGCAAGTCATACAACCCGTATGGTTTCAGGATGATAAGATTATGATAATTAAATCAGGTAAAGCATGTAAACTGGCTTATCTCAGTTTCTGGCAAATAATCACTCAATAAATGACAGCTGTGATTGTTATTATTCACCAGCATGGGAACTCTTTAGAGCAGGACCATGCATCTTTATCTTTATTGCCCAGAACATCTAGTGATAATGTTCTAGGCACTTACGCTTCCTCAAATCATTCCCTTACCTGATTAACACATATTTTGCGGCTCAAGGAGGATTTGTGGAATTATTGACTGATGGATGGATTCTGCTTCTCTGAGTTTGCTTGGTCTGTCTTGGAGTTGCTCACAAATAGAACAGAACAAACACAACAGCACATACACTAGTGAGAAGGAGGTGTCCCTGGCTTGAGAAAGCTCATTAACTCTACAAGCCTCATCCTCACAGATGTTCAGGGAGTGATGGAAGTCACAATCATTTACTCTGTGAACCCTGATAAATCATTTGATGGATTTGCCCATGTCATCCATCAGCCTGCACTTGTCTTGAGTACTTGACTGAAGTCTATAAATCTGTTCCCTTTAAAAAGCCCCAACAGGCAATCTCTGATTTGGCCCCGTTTTCTTGAAGTTAGCGTGGAACTTCTCTCTGTAGGATTTTTTTTTGTTTTGTTTTGGAACTTGGTGCTGACCTAAACCAACCACCCTTCTCCCCCGAAAGCAAATGTCTGCTTTACTAAATGGAAAGTCACACCTTAAGTGTCTTACTTGATTGGACTGAGAAGTTTTATGTACATATAAAGAGAAGCAGGGAAAGTAAAATATAAAGGAAGGTGTAAGGGGCACATTTTAAATAAGTACACGAAGACTGACACCTCAATTTTTAACATTCAGAAAAAAAAGCACCACCTGAGTTCTCCACATGTAAAGCTCCACTTTACATGCTTTACCTTATTTAATTATCATAATCTTATCATCCTGATTTTACGGTGAGGGCATTGAAATCATATGGGTTGTATGACTTGCCCAACATCACGTACCTAATAAGTCAGTCAGACGGAGAGGGAGCCTGTCCTCAGTAGGTGGGAACTCGAAGGCACTGATGTCAGTGCGATTACGGGAAGCTCATCTTCCTCCAGTTTCCGTTTGTGTCCACATGGACTTTGCGGTCCAAACAAATAAGTCCAATCCAGATATGGTTTTTCATTCATGAAAGCAAATCTCCTTAAGCACATGTGCCACATTAATGGAAATCCCACCAGAAGTGATTCAGTCCTTTGAAATTGTCATTCCCCCCTTCGTGTCTTTTTCCAAAGGCAAATTGTATTGGAGGAGCCAATTCATGAACTCCTTAGAATTTAATGCCAACACGGTCTTCAGATGCTGGTATTTTTACTGGGAAAGAAGAATGAAGAAGAATATTTTTAAAAATGTTGAGAGCCTGGTTTGGGGAAGAGTTCTGAACGGTTGGGAAAGGACCCAAGCTGACAGACCTGCGAACTCTGCCCACCATCCCCCTTCCAGGGTGCCCAGCCCTGTGTGCTGCTTCGGAGGGACATGAGGAGAGAGAAAGGCAAGGGCAGTAGTCAGTGTGCGGTTGAGCTGAGACACCATGAAGGGGAAGCAGAGCTAATGTGCTCTTTTTATTATTCATACCTTGTTTTTATATGCACTTTTAACTTTTTGAAGCGCGCTCACATCCAAGTGCAAATTACATGTTTATGAAGCACTTGGCATCAACAATTGCTATCTCTGTGCCCAGATTATTTCAGAATCTCAGGCCCACCGGGGTTGTTAACTTCCACTTTATTCATTTAGGCTCCTCTGGCATTGGTCCCTCACTCTTATGCCTTTCCTCTCTGCCTGTTTAACTTCTGGAATGGTCTGAACTATAAAAACACATCTCTGATCATTTGATTTCCACGCAAGCTGACCAGGGTGGATCTGAGCACCATAAGAGAGGTTTATGAAGTGTAAGATTCAGGTAGTTTATTTGTTAGGGGGTGGGCAGGCAAGTGGGTCCATATTCTATTTGTGTCTTTTACTGTTTAAAGCATCTTATTAAGTCATAAACGACCCAGATGGATGTGGTCATGATGGGCATTGGCTAAATGAGGAAATAAAAATGAATAGTTTGTGCATCGATTGGAGCTTGCTTTTAGATTGCATCTTTTTTATTTTAATACCATTCTATTAAAACACACACACACACACACACACACACACACACACACACACACACATAAAATCTAGCAAGAGTCTCCAGGGCAGAGCCAGAAGGCTATTTTTAACTTGAGTATTATGCTGCCTTAATTGTATCTTCTTTGAGTAGACAAAAACAGTGAGTTACTGGCAGAGGGGAAAAAAAAAGGCCAGTTCATATTCTGGTATATCTGTGAGCCCCAACAAACATCTGAAGGTCTCTCCCACAGCTTGCCTTGTCAAGAAAGGTCGGAAGGGTAAGCATGGCTGAAGCAGAAGTCTTAAAAGGAGCTGTTGCGTGGCTGTTGATTAGAAAATGGAAGATTGTATTTGATGGCAACTCAGAAAAGCCTTGTCTGAGTAATCTGTCAGGTCTTGCCTCCTGGAAGCCTTAGCTGCTGAATGAAAGGCACTAAGCAGAGGTCACCAGGACCATGAATGCCTTGGAGCATCAAGTGGCCAAGAAGGTAGAGGGTCTTAGAGATGGAACATGTAAATGAGGGCGCATCTATGCTTTCCTCATCAAGTGATCATCTACAATATGTACATTTTTATTGCTATAAGCTTGCTAGTTCACAGTGCACGCTATGGACTCAATATTTGCTTCCCCCCTTCCAATTTATATGTTGAAGCCCTAATTTTTAATGGGGTGATGTTTGGAGGTGGGGACTTTGGGAAGTAATAGGACGAGGTCATGGGAGTAGAACGGTCATGATGAGATTGGTGCCCATATAAGGGGATAAAGAGATCAGAGCTCTCTCTCGTCTGTGTGGGGACATAGCAAGAAGGCAGTTGTCTATCAGCCAAGGTGTTGGTTCTCACCAGAACCTAACCACGCTGGCATTCTGGTCTTGGACTTCTAGTCTCCAGAAATGTAAAATGTAAGTGTCTGCTATGTGAGCCACCCAGTCTGGTATTTCAGTATAGCAGCTGGAGCAGACTAAGACAGTGGAGCTCTTACTTGTATTTTTCCTGTAATCCTATCTAGCAAAGGAAATCCTACACTATCTTTATGGATAAAGCATAAGGGGTTGAGATGTGGAGAGTTATAAGGAATATAGTGTTGGAAGCATTCATACCATCACTAGATCTCAAGAATCTGTTTTCCCTATCAGACTCACCCTCCCCTACCCATCACACAAAAAGAAATCAAAGCAGAAACAAACAAGCAAAACCCAAGCATAAAAATACACACCTAATACATTATTCTCTTTTTGAGCTGGGTAGCTATTAGATATTGTAAAGTTTATTTTAAGGACCCACATAGAAACAGTTGAAACCAGGAGACTTAATGGAAACACTAAAACCACATCAATCCAAAATGTGACAAGAAAACAGCTTCTTGTGTTTTTGGTGAAGCAATAAATACAGTAAAACTACTTATTTTCAGAATATTTATGGAGAACAGAAATGAGGTAAGGACTTTCACTTCTAGACACTAACTCATGTTTGTTTGACCTGGGTCAATAATGACAACTTAATTGGCCAAATTCTTACATTTCCCAACTGCTGACTAAGTTAATTTGCAACTTAAAACAGGCATCTCAGTTTGCAAACCCTTGGACTAAAGCCAGTCTGATCCCAAGCTTTACCCAGAAATGAGTTGGCACACTGGAACTTGAAAGGGGAAGGGTAGCGGTCGTACGCTAATTACCATGTGTCGCGTGTTATAAGGAATATAGTGTTGGAAGCATTCATACCATCACTAGATCTCAAGAATCTGTTTTCCCTATCAGACTCACCCTCCCCTACCCATCACACAAATAGAAATCAAAGCAGAAACAAACAAGCAAAAACCCAAGCATAAAAATACACACCTAATACATTATTCTCTTTTTGAGCTGGGTAGCTATTAGATATTGTAAAGTTTATTTTAAGGACCCACATAGAAACAGTTGAAACCAGGAGACTTAATGGAAACACTAAAACCACATCAATCCAAAATGTGACAAGAAAACAGCTTCTTGTGTTTTTGGTGAAGCAATAAATACAGTAAAACTACTTATTTTCAGAATATTTATGGAGAACAGAAATGAGGTAAGGACTTTCACTTCTAGACACTAACTCATGTTTGTTTGACCTGGGTCAATAATGACAACTTAATTGGCCAAATTCTTACATTTCCCAACTGCTGACTAAGTTAATTTGCAACTTAAAACAGGCATCTCAGTTTGCAAACCCTTGGACTAAAGCCAGTCTGATCCCAAGCTTTACCCAGAAATGAGTTGGCACACTGGAACTTGAAAGCAAAAATGTAAATCAGATCATTCATGTGGTTGTTCAAAATAACTCATTTAATTTCTATCATTAACGATGATATTTGAGCATGCCCCATGGCCATGTGCTCCATGGCCACACCCCAGCTTCTTCTTTGGCCTTATCTCCTACCACCCTACCTTTTTTTAAAATTCTTCAACTACATCATATAGACACACTGCACAAGTTCATGAATGTTGTTTCTGTGAATTGGATTCAGACTTAAACATCATCCATCTCAGTAGCTTTAACTCAGGATATTTGTTAGAATCACCAAGGCAGCTTTAAAAAATGATCAATATTTGGCCCCACCCTAGACAAGCGGGATTTAAAAATCCATGGAAAAGGTAGGCCTGTGGTTTATTTTAAAAGCTACCTGTGGGATTTTAAAGTGCAATCTGAGATGAGAACCACTGAACCTTGTTATCCTTTTGAGGCCCAGGGACTCGGATCCCCTCTTCCCATTCAGAGTCTAACTGTCCCAACACTGGCCCCCAGTTTTTTACTAGGAGCCTGTAGAATCATCAGCCTCTACCTCTTGCTTTGCTATTCCAGTAAGTAGGACTCACAGTTCCTTTCCCCATTAATTCTCAGAGTCACAGAAGGCCGGGGTAGGAATGTACCTACCCCTACATTATCTAACAGGAGGTGCTCAAGGAGGCAAAGTGGATTGGAACCCACATTTTCTAGCACTGTCACCATTATGGTTTTAGTTACCCGGTTTATGTCCTTTCCTTTTATCTGTGCTGAATGAGGTCCACGGACTGAGAATTTGGAGGATCCTCAACTTTTTTAGTGTGCTTGCAAGTTCTCATCCAATAAATCTTTCTTTATAAGTCCCTCTGTTAACTTTTCTTTCCCCTGTGATTTGGGAGTGGAGGCTGGAGTGTCAGACTAGTATTCTCATTTTTATATGCAAGTAAATCACTTGATTATATTTTTTGTCCTTATGTTATCATGAATATTTCAAATGAATTTTATATGGTTCATATTTATGGTTTGGGAGCTATTTCACATTTTGGCTCATTGCGGTCTCATCTGCATATACGTATCTCAGCTGATGTTGATTGGTCTCATTTACATATTCATCATGCTCCTATTTTCAAAGATATTTTGTTATATACTGGCTTTTCATCCCTCTCCATTGCTATAATAGCATGGTAGATATGTTTTTAAATTGCTCTCATTTCCATACATAATTTTCCTGGTTACCATAAATCACCACATTGTCACCTAGTCCCCCTACCCTATTCAGTGTAATCTTCACACTTTATACCAAGCTGACATAAGGCTCCGAAGTAATTAAAGTCAATGTAAACAGTTTACGGTGCACTTTGCAAAGCCACTTCACATTGCAGAGTTTAATGATTTCCTTTTCTCCCAGCCGGTCCCAAAGCAGCGAAGAGGTTTGAGATAGTGATGCTGATGAAAGCTAAGGTGTGAACAGTGATCATTTCATTTCCGATGGTGACACTTCTGCCCCAGTTCTACCAAAACGACTCCTTTCCCTTTTGAATTCAGGCAGAGGGGAGTGGGTTAAGCTGGGTTAATGAAAGAAGGAGAGTCATCAGCATGGGCTGGGGCAGAGTCATTGGATTCTTTCAATCACTCTAACAGGAGGAAGAGGGCAGAATCAAATTCTTCAAATCCCCATCCACCCTGCCCATAGAGACCCTTCTCTTCTGGATGAGAACAGGACTAGTTTTCTTTAGACCTTAGTTGTTTGCCCAATTACTGGCACCTACTCGCCACTATTTCTCCAGCAATGATATCAGTTTTTGTCTGTGGATCTCCCTCCCTGACTCCAAGTCCATGTGGTTGGAGTAGATGCATTCAATTCTAAGAATGGAGCCTGTTTACCCAGGCCACAGCCAATTGGAATATCATATTCTCTTAGCTGCTGTGTTTGGTCCAGGGATGGTTATGTGATCTAAGCAAGTCATACCAGTCTACATGTCTTTGGGGATGGAGCAAGAAAAGTTCAGCTCTGTCCTTCTGAATAGAACCCAAGATGCGAAGGCAGAACTGGGGCTGCTTGTATTGCCACTAGTGGTGGGGCTGGTGACGGAAATGAACATAATGGAAGGAGACCTGAGAGAGGCACAGAGGCCAAGTCCTAAGGACACTGAACCTGAATAGGGATGTTTCTGAAGCCATTCTTCCTCTCTGACCGTCAAGTTAAATGAGCCATTAAATTCCCTTTTTTCTCCCTTAAGCCTGTTTGAGGTTTATTTTCTTTTGCCTCTTACAACAAAAGGAATCCTAACAAATGCAAAGTTTGTACCACTTATTTTGCACATATTAGCTTGTACATTTTTTGTCCTGGGTTATATTTTAAACTCTAACTATTTAAATGTCTAGATCATAGTAGATTCTCAGCCAGTGTTCAAATGCCTCTAAATTTCTACATTATTTATCATTATTATTCATACTATTTAGTATTTCCTTTTTATATCTGGATATCTTGTCTCTCCAACTAATTATATTTGTTTATTCATTCATTTTTTATTCATGCATTTATCAGTTATTTATTATATTTAATCTGTGTGAGGCACCATGGATTCAATATCAAGTGAAAGCAAAAATGTCCTTGTGCTCATGGAAATTTTAATCTAATAGGGGAGTTAGAAATTAATTAAATTATCACCTAAATATGTATAAAATTGCTAAAATGATAGTCAGCACATAAAGACCAGTGGTGCTATGAGTGTATGGTATGAGTTATCCTCATTGGGAGGTCAGGGAGGACTTTCCTGGGCAAGTGACTCTGGTGTGGAGATCTGAAGGATGGGAGGAGCCAACTAACTTCAGACACTCCAGTCAGAGGGCAGAGAGTGTGCCAAGCAAGGGCCTTGGTTGGAAGCACAACACAGTACATTTTATGAACTAGAAAGGGGCTAGTAGAGCAAAGGAGAGAATGGGAGAGGTCCAGTTTCTTCCTTCCTTCCTTCCTTCCTTCCTTTCTTCCTTCCTTCCTCCACCTGCTACTATTTTTAATCCCTCTATGTGCCAGGCATTGTCCAAAGAACCAGCCATCACATTCTAAATAGGTAATATTATTTCTGGGAATGAAAATGCTTGGGAAATGGCGCATTTTCCAACCTGGTGAAAGTGTGTGATACAATGCATGTGCCGGGGGCTTATGACTAAATCCACAGTAATAAGGGTCCCTTCCTGCTACTATTTTTAAATGGCGCATTTTTCTACCTGGTAAAAGTGTGTGATACAATGCATGTGCCGGGGGCTTATGACTAAATCCACAGTAATAAGGGTCCCTTCCAGTTTCTTCTGCAAGTGAGTTTGAGCCGTGCAGGTCTGGCAGCAGAGTGGTGGGGAGACTGAAGCTGGGACAGGAATGGCAGCCTCATGCAGAAGGCTATGTAAGTTGATGAGACTTTGGATCTAATGGCAGCAGGAGTGAGAGGAGGGCATTCTGGGGATTATTTTGTGGGGGAGTAAATAGGATCCGAGGAGCACCTGGATATGAGGGACAGAGGGGCCTGAGTCAAGGAAGACAGGATTTCCTTGCTTTGGAGTCTGGGCAGATGGTGATATTATTCTCTGGGCTGCATGGGAAGATGAGAAATTTAAGGAGAGAGGTAATGTGCACATATTGAATTTGAGGCACTTTCCGTTTACTTAGGTGTGGATATTTTGGAGGTTTTCCATTTCAAAACAAAAATTACGGTCTCAGAAGAGGGGTGGGGTTAAAGATGAAGGTTAAGGAGCCATGATAGTATGACATTCTTTGATGAATAATGATTTAGGGATATGACTATAAAAAAGAAAAATGGCCAAAAATGGATCCCCAGAATATCTGAACTTGGAGGAACAAGAAAGACGGAGAGATGGCTTATGGAGTAGTCTGGGAAGGTAAGAGGGCAGGCAGAAGGGTGTGATGTCACTGAAATTAAAAGGGGGAAGAGCATTAAGAATGGCATGAATGGTCAGTGAAATCTATTTCAGTGCATGTAAGTTAAGTATCAGGAAGACCAAGTAGAAGTAATTAGATCAGCCAGTTATGGTATTGTTAGGGACTTTACTAGAATAATAGTATTAGGTAATCGGTGGCCACCTTGCACGTGGGCAGCCTACGGAGTGATTGAAAGGAAAGAAGAGGGAGGCAGTGAATATAGGTGCTTTTTCTAAAGAGTGGTAGTGATGGGAGGAGAGGGGAAGGAAGGCAGAATTTATACAGAAAACTTCCCTCCTTCTTTTAAATAAGGATAGGTGAACCTTGGTCACACGTTGAAATTAATGAAAGGAATTTTATGATTTGTGGAGAGGGTGATATTGGAGAGGAAGCCAATATTTATTAAGTTCAGGAAACTGGATAAAAACTGAAGGAAGAAGAAAAACATAGGGGATAGATCTGGAAAGGAGATGAGAACTCATAGAGAAGGGGAGACAATGAATGAAGGTGAGCACAGAAATGGAAGGGCACAATCAGTGTATTCAGAGTTCAATTTGGTGCCAGTCTCTCTACTAGGTAGTGTTTTTGAGGCCTTAGGACATAAAAGGTGTTGGAAAAAATAAGATCACTATAATTTTAATTTTTGTGTACTCACTGTGCTAGTGCAGGCTGATTAATAAAGACACGAGGCAGAGATGGACAGGCTGCAGCTGAGGAAGTTGAGGAGCTTCTGAGCTAGCTGCCTTGTCTCTGAAATCATTGCTATGTCAGCTCAGCTCAACCATTTAGATCACCACAGAGAAGTCTTGTCTGAGGCTGAACGTCCAATTAGTGGTCAGTCACATTGCTGATTGAATTTTATTAAGGTGGATTATTTGTGATGTCTGATATTCCTGTATTTTAGAATAATTTTGATTCAATTATGAGGCAATCATCTGGTCTATGTTAATTTCAGGCAGGGCAATAGTAATCCATCAGGAACACACCTTGAGCCAAAAGCTCGCCAAGTCTATTGCTTTCCTCTTTCCCTTGGTGAGCTCTGCTCAGACGAGTGCCCCACCTCCCAATTCCTGTGAGTGTTGAATGTCTTCAAGAAGGTAATTCCTGAAGACTGCAGATCTTAAACTGGGCTCTCACCCACCCGGAGGGTGCTTGCACTGAGAAATTAGAGATCACATAAACCATCGCCCCCTTTTAGAATGCCTCCTTTAGTGCCCAGGTGAGGAAATCAAGGCCCTGAAAGATACAGTGACTTAATTGAGGTTACACAGTAAGTTTGTATTAAAACTAACATCCAATCCCAGGATGCTGACCACTCCCCTCTAAGCAGGTGGTTTAATAATAACTACCTGCTTTGTGTTTCTTTCACTCATGGGTTTCTCTCTTTCCCTCAAACCTCAGTAAATATTCTTCTTAAAGGGGTGGTGGGGTGAGAGAAAGAGCCAAGAGGAAAAATTGAATGGCTTCAGGAAGGAGAAGCACATGTCACCTGGAGGGTGGCTTTCATTCCCTTGGTGTGATCTGTTTATCTGTTGCTGTGTTTATTGGCCCTTAAGTCCTGCTGCCACTACAGTGAAGAATACATTTTCCCAGCTCTGAAGGCCTGGGAGATGGAATTAAGAGCCTTCGAAGAGAGAGTGGGTTACCTAAAATATGGGAGAATTCGTTCTGCTTTTTATTGCTGTTGGCCATTTTGGGAAAATCCCTACATAAACTAACCCAATAAAAAGTGAATGTTTGCATTAATGAAGGAATTTTCTCTTTTCAAAGGAAATCTCCCCCAGTGCTGTAAACTTTCCCAGTACTTTTAAATGTTTATGTATCAATTACCACTTGTCAGCGTAGCTTGGGAACAGGAAGCCTAGCACAGCTCTAAAGCACAAATGTTAGGCGCTGCTGTCAATTAAATATTAGTCAGAAATGATAGAAGGTTTCCCTGAAGAAGAATGATGTCAGCAGAGAAAACAGGCTTTTGTTTATGAAAATTCCACTCACAAGTACTTTGGAAGCAACACCTTATAGAAGAAAGCAGTGAGGTTTCTTGGATTGCTTGTGTTCATTTCAGTGCCCAACTCTGAAAGAGTCCACATTACTGTTTGGGAGTTGTGATACGGAAATAAAACGGGAGGCTGTGTGGAGAGTTTTCTGGCTTCTAAGCATAGGGTATCCCACTAGATGTGATCTGAGGCTGTTGCCCATAGCCCGATTGAGGACTTCACACATGGTATTGTCAGGTACATACATTTTCTCCAGGTCCCCAAATCCAGAAAATGCTCCTTTTGGGATGACTCGAAGCTTGGTGAGGACAAACCTCCTGAAAAGAGAGTGGACATAAAATATCACAGCCTATCCATTCATAAATAAGTGTCTAATGTATTATTATCAGCTAACAGCAAACATGCACTAAGTGTTTGCCATTTAATGATGGTTGAAATTGCTTTTACATGGTCTCTCTTCATCTTCACCACACAGCAGTGAAGCAGTGATGCAGGCACTATTGTTATCCCCATTTTGCATAAAAGGAAACTGAGGTTTAGGGAGGTTAAAACAGTTGCCCAGGGTCACACAGCTCATGGTAGAGCCGGATATGAACCTTGCTTGTCACCACTATTCCATATTGCCTACTGTAGCCCTTCCTCTACTCCAACCCCGAATACCTCTTCCCTTTTTGTCATTCGTAGCTGACCTTTCAAAGAGACAATGAACCCAATAGTAGAAGGCATATTTTAAGAATTTTCATTGCCTGTACTTGTATTAAGTGTTTAAAACTTAACATAATTAAATCCTCTCTGAAGATGGAAAGTCTTGATTTCCGTTTCCTGAAAGGCTTTAAACTAGATAAATTGAAGGTATTTCCACTAAAAATAGCCTAGATTTCTTATGTAACATATAAAAAATATTGTTCTAAATGCATAGCTGAGCTTGCAAGAATATATGAGAAATCTCCAGGGGTCCAACTGAAAACCTGAGCAATGAATACAAAGCAGAATACTAAGAGGGTAAACTGAAGCCAAAGTGTGAGGAAGGGCAGTTTTTCTGGACTTTTTAGCCAAAGGATTTGTGTTTTGATGGAAAACTGGTACATGAGATGAAACATGGAAGAGGGATGCAAAGATCCATTTCTTTCATCTGTCTGTGCATTCTCTCTCTCTTTCTCATGCATTTTAGAAAGAAAGGTACAGAAGATGGATGACAATTTTCAATGAAATATAATCTGGAAATTTTTCATAATTTATAAAAGACATAAATCCTCATATTCAGAAATCTCAACAAAGCCCAGGACAGGAACAAAAATAAATCCCCTGCCAGATATCTATTAGTTTAAAACTGTAGACAATAAAAATATTTTAAATTCAAACAGGGAGAAAAAGATATATCATCATCAAATTAAAAATTAGAAAACTTGTAAACATATCTTCAGACTTATTAGAGAAAATAATTGCCAATTTAGAGTACTATATCACAAAATGTTTATTTTCAAATGTGATGCTAAAGACACATTTAGAAAAATTTAATTAGCCACAACCACAAAGTTTTAGCAAAAGACTTCCTTTATAAATAAGAAAAATTAATTCAGTGGGGAAGAACAAAAAGCAAGAAGGAATACTGAACAAAGAAATTAGTGCTCCTTATTGAATAGGTGGGTTTTCATAATCATTGGAAAACTTACCTACTTATTAAGAAATACTAACAGGATATTGACTAAGAACTAGGTCACAAACAAATTGGTATCAAACAAATCATTTTTTGACAATGATGCAATTTAATTACTTTGAAATCAACAAGAAAATAAAATGAACTCCCCGCTCCCCACCCCAACACATGTGCACCCAATGGGAAAACCTAAACCAAAACAAAATAAACATCCATTTAAATGATATGGGTCAAAGAAGAAATTACAATAAAAATTAGGAATTACTTGGAATTTAATTAAAATGCAACATATAAAACTTATGGGTTGTAGCTTAACTGTTACTTATAGAGAAATTTGTAGTTCTATTATACCAGAAAAAGGAAAAAGATGGAAAATTAATGAGCTACACTTCCATAGGAAACTAGTGAAAGAACAGCAGAATCCTGGAAACAGAAAATTATAAATCCAATATGTATTTATTCCCTTTGTGGCCAGAACTTAAGGTGCAAACTCAAAAGCAATTTAATAAGAAAATTGATTAAATGACAAACTGTTGATAAAAATGTTTTGAGAAGATAAACACTCAGCTAAACTTAATTTGATACATAGAGTTTAAGTTCAATCTATATTAAATGTGGTATTTCACAATTATAGGGTTAAGTTTCTACATAAATTTATGCTAAGATGGGTAAAGAAACTTTCTTGTAATATTGAAAATTTTATTACAATAGTTTCAAGGACTCTTGATTTAGAAATCTAACACTAAAAATGATCATTATAAAAAAGTAACATTACTTGAATGTTTCTTAAAGAAAACTGTTTATCACTTAAAGTTGCAAACCCGACCTATCATGGAAGGCTTTAACCAGAAACTTTCTGATAATTAATTTGTTATGTCTTTATTAATTTAGCTATAATTAATTAAAATAAAATGTGTGTGCAAATTTCTTTTAAATAACATTAGTAAAGGCAAAAGAAAAAAGGAACTTTATTCTTAGTGAATTTTCATTTTAGAAATAAAGTAAATGAATCTAACAGATTAACTTAAAGCACAGTGCAAAGTTTAAGTATGCCTTGAGAGAAGAAATCTAAAGAAAGTGAAGAGAAAAAATAATCAAGATAAGAGTAGAAATTAATTAAAAACAATGAAGTGTATCAACAAAATAAAAAGCTAATTCTTTGGAAAGATGAATAGACTAAAATATGTTAACTTTAAGCAAGAAAATAACAACAATAAAATAGTGAGAAACATGAAACGTGACACTTAACTACCAGTATAATGGGTTTTAAATGAGAGAAACCTAGGAACAATTTTATAACATTAGATTTGAAAAAATCAGACAATATGGATAATTTTCTTAGAAATACATATTTAACCAAAACTGACTTAAGAAGATATAGAAAAATTTAATAGATCTATAAACATTAACAAATTGGGTTGGTAGTTTAAAAGCTACCCAGCATAAAACAAGGTCAGCATCATCTGATTTAAAAAGTAAATTCTACCTCTTTAAAATAATAGAAAATCTCAATCTTACACAAACTATGCCAGAGACTAGCAAAAGAAAATACTCTCCAACCCATTTTATGTGGCTGGTGTAACATCAGTAACAAAGCCAGACAGAGACAATAAAATAATGAAAATATTTAAGTCAATCTCACTTATTAATATAAATAGAAAAATCTGAAATAATATAGTGCCAAAATATATCCAATAGAGGTAACAAATAACACATCATCACCAGTTTCGGTTTGTCCAAGAATTCAAGGGTTGTTAAATATCAGAAAACTGTATTAAAGAAAATTTCCACATATCAGGAATTAAGAGAGAAAAGCCACATGATTTTCTTAAGAGTCATAGAAAATGTATTTGATAAAAACAAAAACCCATTCATGATAAAAACTTTTGACAGATAAGGAGAAGGGCGAGTGTTCTTAATCTGTTAAAGAATTAAGTCTACCAACCATTACAATAAATATACTCAATGGTGAAATATTAGACACATTCCATTAAAATTAGGAATGAGGCAGGGATGTATGCCATTACATATTTCTTTAATGTTGTGCTAGATATCTTGTCTACACAGTAAAAGAAGAAAAATATATGTTAGGATTTTTTATTTTAAAACTGTCATTACTTATAGGTAACATGATTGTCTATACAACAAAGAAACTTTATTCTTAAAATAATCTAAGATTATTATTAGAACTAATAAGAAAGTCTAGTAAGGTATCTGGCTTTATAATTAGTACACAAAATAATTTGCATTCTTTTAATATTTTAAAGTATATCAGTTACAATGACCACAAAACTTATACAATAAGACATTAAGAAAACAAGACAGTAATTTATGGAGCAAGCATAATCAAATATTTAATTTAAAGGCATTAAGAAAAGCCCTGAACAAACAAAAATAGCACATTCTAAATGGGAAGTCTCAATATTGTGAAGATATCTATTTTAATCAATATTAATACATAAATTAAATGCAAGACCCATCTAAGGCCCAATATTTTTTGTTTTGTTTTGATATGTGTGCATAGAAATTGACTAGCTGATGAATATTCAGATGGAAGAATAGCCCAAACAATTTTGAAGTAGTAAAACAAGATTGGGGAAATTATAGGTAAGGTAATATGATTTTTATGAAGTTATAGTGATTAAAATGCTGTGGTAATGACAGGATTAAGAAATAGATCAATGGAAGAGAATAAATAACACAGAAATAGACTATAAAAGATAGGTAATGGCAAATGACCAAGTAGCATTAAAAATCAATGGAGAAAAATATGGGCTAATCAATAAGGGATACTATTGTTTATCCTAGTGGAAAAATAACGTAAGATCCTTCTTTGTTACCACATTAAAAATCTCCCTTCTAGGTTTACTACAGATCTAAATGGGAAAAAGCAAAACATTAAAACTTTTAAATAAAATACAATATTCTGTTTAGAAGACTTTCTTTTAAAAGACACAAAAAACTGCACACCAAAATTGGAAAGAAAATTTCCAATACACTTGACTATATTAAACTTAAATTTTCTGTAAAGCAAAGATACATGAAGTAATTGATAAGATGAGATATAGACTTGGGAAAGATATTGACAACACAAACAACTAAAAAAGTGTTAGCACCCGGAACTTTACAAAGTAACAAAAATATACATACAACCCTGTAGAAAATTGGCAAAAGATGTGAACAGTCAATTTACATAAGAGAAAATGCAAATGTCCAATAAACATATGAAAAGATGCTCAATTTCACTAGTAACCAGGAGAATGTAAATTTAAACGTTAATTAGATACCATTACATGCCATCTCACTGGCAAACATTAAAAGGAAAACTTCATAATAACAATACTGCAGAGGTAGAGGAACAAGGGGACATTTTCTATACTCTTGATGGAAGGGTAAACTGCTACATGTACTCTGAATAGCCGTTTGGCAATATGTATTAAAGCTGAAGGTACAAGTGCTCTTGGACCCAGTTATTTCCATGTCTCTCTGCCATATGTGCACCTGGAGGCAGGTAAAAGATTAATCACTGCAACATCACTTGTAATAGTAAAAAACCTGGAAACAAACGCTGATGAATAAGCAAATGAATAAGTAGTAATAAACTGACACAATGCCAAATTATAGAGCAATGAAAAGGAATGAACTGAGTCGAGCTGCATGCAGCAATGGGGATAAATTCCCAAAGCATAATGTTGAGAGAGAAAAAAGTTTGGTGAGATGTATACAATATGTACAGAATGATATGATTTTTGTAAAGGTTAACAACCTGCCACATAAAACAGTATATTGTTTTGCACAAGTCATCTTTTTATTCTGTATTTTGATGTTTTGATATTTTGGGGCTTTGTGTCTTTGGAGGAACTCTTCCTCCCAGGGCTAATTCCTAGAGTTGGCTCACGATTGGCCTGTGAGGGTGCCTTTCATCTGCAAAACAGCCAATCTGAACTCTGTATGCCCTGCCGCCTACCTTCTGGAGCCCTTACTCTCTGGGCCACTATTCCTCTGTCCCAATCACCCATATAGGAAAGTCCCTACACCCCATAGTCTGCTGAAATTATTCAAACTAGCCAATTCTAAACTTGTTTACCCTCTTTTTTTTCTGTTCATTTAAATGGAGGTCAAAATAATGACTCCTGCCATGTTTTCCTGTGGCTCCCTCTGCTTCCTGACTGATCCTGGTGCTTCCCCATGTACCCCTCCTTGGTGTGGTATGCACTCTTCTCTTAGATCTGTGAGCGTAACAAACTATCTTTTAGTAGCATTAGCCATCTGATCTGTTGGCTTCACTGTACCTGCATAATAATAAAGCTTATATATTAAAACATGTGTAGTGATGCATATATATTTATGGAAAGGAAAATTTTGAGAATGATCAACACCAAAATCATCATAGTGCTCACCTCTGTGACAGGAGGAAAAAGAGTGGTAAACAACTATATCTATAGTATTTTCTACTTTTTATTATTCTCTATACTTTGTGCTTGAAATATTTTGTAATTAATTTCTTAAGATTGAAATTCTCACCAGGCCATATCCCAAGCATCACTTATTTATTTGTTTCTTTTGAAACACAGAGAGCTATTTAGAAGTGGCATCATACCCTTCTTGTCAGATGGCACCTTTACTCCACTGGGGAAGGTGGAATAAAGTGCCTGGGCGATTTCTGTAAAAAATGTACAACTTATCAAGCTGGCTGTGAAAATAAATGTTTTCTTTACTATTGCAAGTTACTTAATATCTCTTCCCTGATAAATGATGTGGGTGGGATTTACTGTTTTCTTTCCTAAAATTGGGAAGCTTTAGGATCCCTTGAATGTGTCTGTTAGAAGCAGTTCATATCTTGGGCAGTCCATTCACCCTTGGCCAAATTCAATTTCCCTTTTTGGCTTAAAGGAGAATAGTTTTAAAAATCCTATAAAAAGCTTCTGGCCACCTGGAAAACAGCCAATATTCTTTCTGAGAAAGCTGCCTTTTTATGATGGCCCAAGTGTAAATGACACTCGGCTCTGTGGTCTTTGAATTTCACACAAGTTTAAAAATTAGAGTGAGAACAGCTTGGCAAAAGATATGCAAAAAAGAAATTGATCATCTTCCTGACCTCAAAATGCCAAGAGTTTTTGTGCTTCGCACTTTTAGGTCAAACTCGCCCTAATCAACTTCCTGGAAATGTGTGTATGAAAACTATGCAAATAGGTGGATTGAACTAAATAAATAAATCATCCAGAAAAAAATAAAGATTTTAAATATCTTGATTTGGCTATTTACCATGACCCAGCAGATGACTACCTACTGTCAAAATCATTTGGACATCCAATTGTTTGCATTTTTCTTGTTGTTATACCTGGGTCTTGAAGCCTGTGGGGCAGGGAATAGCAGGAAAGAGGTACCAAGGTAGGAAGAGGTGGCGTCTATATACAATTTGACTTGAAATTAAACTTAAAAACAAAAGTTTTCCACATTTTGGCATGGGTCTTAACTGTTTAGAACAATTAAATAGATGTGTTCCTTACCTTCATGTGAGTGCAGTTAGCATTTGCCCTTTAGCACACATTTAGGCTGTATACACAAATGCCAAGGATGCATTGGTGGTTGCGAAGTCTCCCTTGAGGGACAGACGTGTCAATGTTCTTTGTCTCCCCTCTTCCATGGTGTGGAGTGGGCACTTGTCCCTCACCGTAAGCCAAATGTGGGAGGTATTAGGAGAACAAATTAAAGGGGTTGACATGCATTTCTTGCAATTTGGGGAGATATAGAGACTGAAACATGACGAGGCTGACCTCTAAAGGTCAGAAGTGGCCAGCTGCTTTAGGTGAGAGCTGTTTTTCCATAGACAAAGGTGTGGGTTTCCCAGGAGCCAAATCTGGACCCTGCAGAAGAGAGCTGGACTGCTTAGCCTGAGGAAAATGGACTTATTTTGATAATGAACTGACCCCAAAGAGAGCTTGTGGGGAGTGAAATGCTAGAAGCCCGGGGCAGGGGAATCAATCTCCTGGGAGTACAGGTGGAGGTCTCAGTGTGAGGAATCCCGAGGAGCCCATGCGTCACACCAGAGGGTCCCAAAGCCAGAGGGCCACTGTACCAGTAGCGTTACCTCCAGTGCCTTTACCTCTAGTCTTTCTCCTTCCTGGGCCCAACCCAGGTGAGGCCAGAGTCAGCAGCAACTGGGGAAGGAGGTGGAATAAGAACGAGAGAAGAAACTGTTCCTTCCTTACCAGTTGTAGATTTTTGAGTCCAAAGCAGGCCCAAGCAGTGGAATAGGGAGGTTTTAAATCAGAGGAGAGTGGACATTTAATAATAGATAACAGTGGCCTTTCATTACATTTATGAGTCTGGAACAGTTATGCCTGCCCCATATTTCATCTGGGGTGGGGGAAAATGCGTCAACAGAGTAGGCTTGCCTGGCAGTGGTAGTAAAGCAAGTGATTTGCTTGCTCTACCCTACTAAATCCATCTTGATCAGTGTGCTATGATTTCTGAGTTGGTCACCCTTTGTAATGCTTTGTCTCTGAGAGAAAAAGTATTATGAACATAATGGGAGAATGAATAGAAGGAAAGGCATGACAAGCATTCGTATGCCTATTTTCTCCCCTGTTATTTAGTTCTTATTACATGGCTGTTGATGAATTTAGAACAGGGAGGGTAATTTGGCTTTACCTTTTGGCATCGTTTAGGATTTCCAGAAACATTTGCAAGTCAGGAGCTCAGCCACATGGATTGTCTACCTGCTACCAGAATGGCTAGAGAGGGGTGGTCCAATTGTGTAGATGTTGTTTCCATTAGACCATCTACTTAGCTAAATTTTTGGATAATCTGTTCTATGTAGACTCTGGCACAAGCTATTGTGTCAGCTTATAATGCCAGGATGTTTCATTTAGGAGGGAAAGTTTATGTTTACAAGAGAGAAACTCCTGAGGCAGGCGCCACTCAGAGCTCAGCTCCAATGACATCTCACTGTGCCCTGAGCCTCCACGATTTCCCCTCCACAACCTTTCCAGAGTGGCGATTCCTCACTTTTATCATCTTCCAGGGAACAGGGCTTTCTAATAGCTCTTTTGAATCTGCTTTCCTTTTATTTCCATTTATGTCCCCTTATCTCAACATCTGTCCTGGGCTGAGGAAAGCAATGTAGGCACTACTGCTAACTGTATATCACTGCTGACTTTATCTCTTCCTTTGTACAACCTTTATATCAAGGTTGTGGAGGCTTTCATTCCCGACTCCCCCATCCCTTGTTTGCACTGAGTGGTTGTGGAATTACTCTCTATACCACATCGTATCACTTGTTCACATTCATTTTATCACCTGTTCACATTCATCTTCTGACCTGAATCTGATACCTGATTTATAATCCATTTATATAAAAGCTCAGCATGAAGAAGCAACATAGTGAAGAGGAAAGATCACCAGGGTAAAAAATTAGAAATCTGGGCTCTATGCTGGCTCTGCTACTAGGTATGTAAGTGATTGGGAAAAGTCAAGCCCTATCTGTGGATTGAGGAGGTTGGACCAGATGATGTCTAAGGTCCTATCAGATAAACTTTACAATGTGTTATATAGTAGAATCCTCTTCAAGTGCTCTCCCATTTCAGTCATATTCTGTTTAAAGCAAAAGAGATAATTTTATGTTAAGTGCTCAACACAGAATGAAACCCATCTTAAGGGATTACTGAATAATAGGTAGCCCTTCTTTTTCTCTAGTAAAGGTCAAAATCACTTGAGCCTACCCTTTCCTTTCCATCCCTCTGCCACCACCCAGGCCAGATCTCATTCCCTCATGTCTGCAGCCTTGGTTCTGACTTGCTAGCAGATCCTCCTCTTCTGATCTCTATTGTCCAGACTGTCTCATCTACCATGATCAGAGTGCTCCTCCTAACACTGCTTGCCTTGACACTCTCCTACTCAAAAGTAAGACAAGGCAAAAGAAAAAAAAGCCATAAATATGCCTCTTCAATTGCTCACCATTGCCTTTAGAAATCTTAACTCATTTGTCTTCCATTTGAGGCACTCCATAATCTACCTCCACTTCCTTTTCAGTGAAATGTCCTATTACTTCCTGTGTATAAATTCAAACTAGCCACGTCCTAACCATTAATAAATGGCTTGTGTTATGTATGTACTAAAATCCTACAGGTCTGTGTACTATCTTCTGAGTATATGGAATCTATCTATATAAAACCCTATTATGCAAATTGACTGAACAGCAAAATAACCAGTGGAACAACCAGTCCCTATGACGTGCACTGACCACCAGGGGGCAGACACTCAATGCAGGAGCTGTCCCCAGCTCACAGGCCCCAATAGGTGGCAGCAGCAGGGGGCAGGGCTGGTGAGTGGGCGGTGCCAGGCCAGCCAAGGCAGTGAGAGTGGGGGGGCCCCAATCGTCCCACTGGCCACCCCACAGAGGGAGGTGACCAATGGCAGAAGCGGGAGACAGGGCTAGCAAGCGGGCAGCACCAGGCCAAGCCAAATCTCCTTCCATCTAAAAAACAAAATAAACTAACAAACATAATAGAAACAGACTCAATAGATACAGAGAACAGACTGACAGCTGTCAGAGGGGAGGAGGTAGGGGGCTGCGTGAAAAAGGTGAAGGGATTAAACAAAACAAAAAACAAAAAACTTCATAGACAGACAACAGTATGGTGATTACAGAGCCAAAGGGGGATGGGAGGTAAAGAGGTTGTAAGGGGGATAAATGGTGATGGAAGGAGGGCTGCCCTTACTCTTACTCTGTCAGAGTGAATGAACAGGATTCCACTTTAGTGATTCACCAGGGTCTCAGACAGCATCTGATACAATGGCAAACATATTATGCCTCTAAAGCAGTTCTTTTGGTCCTCTCAGTTAATGTCAACCTGATTTTACTGTGATATTTATTGACAGCATTTAGCTCAAGATGCAATAATAAAAGGCGACTGTCACATAAAGGTCAGTTTAGAGCTGCTTTTGCTAAGATGTGAGAGGATTAACCAGGGATACACTTCCTTCTAGAATCTATGGGCTCTGGCTGACTATGACAGTCAGTGAAAATGAAACACAGGAACACCACAGGAAAAGCTGATCACTGCACCATGCACCAAAGATAAATTTAAGTATTTCGTAATGCACTTAAAACTAATTTCCGTTTTCTATTTAGAAGCTCCACACGTTTAATCAGAAAGCATATGCCTTGAATAATTATCTTTTACTGACTGTGTAAAATGCAAATGTTGAATGTTCAAATGAACTCTGTTAGAGACAAGAACAAATGCATAGAACCATTTAAAATAGATTCAGAGAAAAAGGAACAGGACGGTGCTCAGAATGCAACCCTATATCTAAATTCACTCCCAAGATAATAAATATGTTATTTAATATAGGGTTTTGAAGAATGAATTATTTAATCTTCAAGGCAATAACCTGATGATATCTATACCTAATCTTTAAGAGCAACATGTATTTTGACAGGGAAAAATCCCTGAAAAATTTAATTTCCTCTGTGGGAATGACAAGAAAACATTATTTAGCATTATGTGTTTTTTCTAATAAGAACTAGAGATTTCACCAGAAATCAAGATAAATACCTATGCTTTGCATCAAAAGAACATAAAGTAATATTAAGCTCACATTGTGCTTCTCTAGATACTAACTTCTAACCCAGAGCAGATTCTGAATAAATAGTTCACATGTTATAGAAACAAAGCAATTGTCTACAATATTTAATTGGTAGATATAAATAGCAATGGTCAATAGAAATACAGGGGCCCTTCATTACAAATGCTGAAATTTATAAATGATAATGCCTAGAGTAATGGTGTGTGGCAAAGCGCAGCTTTGCGGGAATGATAGAATAGTATTGATACCTTGCATTTAACAGAGAGCATGTCTACAATTTCCAGAACATGGAGATACATTTCATGTTACTCTAAGAATAAAATCTGTATCTTGACTTTTGACATTTTCTGTTTTGAAAACACTCATTGGTCGAAGCAATAGATGTTCCTGTTAAACAGGGCCTTTACACTAATTTTAGACTAAAACGTGGTGGTGAGGAGCTGAGTCGCAGGTGGTGGGGTGCAGAGCTACACAGTCTCGGCCAGGCTTTTCTAGCTCTGAACTATGCAAAACACACAGATTCTAGCTTGTAGGGGCACTGGTCACTGGACAGGGGCTTGACCTTGGCTAAGAGGAAGAAAGAGTGGGGAAAATGAACTAACATTTAGTGAGGACCTATTATGTACAGCCATAGTTCAAAGTTGTTTATCACACAACCTCACTTTTAGTTCTCAATGCAGTGTAATAAAGTGTATCTTTTAGAACTAACATACAATAAAATTGAGTGTGTGTGTGTGTGTGTGTGTGTGTGTACAGTTCTATGAGTTCTATGTGTTTAGCACATGCACAGATTCATGTAACCCCTACCACCACAATTGGGATACAGAATATCATCACCATAAAATTCCCTATGCCACAACTTTAAAATCACACTGACCCACCCACTTTTAAGCCCTGGTAACCACTGATCTGTGTTCTGTTGCTGTAATTCTGCCTTTCCAAAATGTTATATAAATGGTATTACCCAATATATAACCTTTGAGACTGGCTTTTTTCAGTCAGTATAGTTCACTTGAGATTTATCTATTTTGTTGTGTAGGCCAATAGCTTTTTCTTTCCTGTTGCTGAGTAGTAATTTATTGTATAGAATACACTACAGTTTACTCATTCACCCATTGTAAGACATTTGGGTTGTTTTCATTTTGGGGTAATTTTGAATAGGGCTACAATAAACATTGATACGCAGGTTTTTGTGTGGATGTTTGTTTTCATTTTTTTTAGAGTAAATACTTAGTACTGAAATTAGAGGGTTATAAGTACCTGCCAAATTGTTTTCCAGAACAGCTTTACCATTTTGCATTCTCACTGTATATGAGAATTCAGGTGCACTGCATCCTTGTCAGCACTTGGTAGTATCAGTTTTGTTTTGTTGTTGTTTTTGGCTATCCTAATAGGTGTACAGTTTTATCACATTGAGGTTTTAATTATATTCTTTTTTTAAATATATTTTATTGATTTTTTACAGAGAGGAAGGGAGAGGGATAGAGAGTTAGAAACATTGATGAGAGAGAAACATCGATCAGCTGCCTCCTGCACACTCCCCACTGGGGATGTGCCCGCAACCAAGGTACATGCCCTTGACCGGAATCGAACCTGGGACCCTTCAGTCTGCAGGCCGACACTCTATCCACTGAGCCAAGCCAGTTAGGGCTTAATTATATTCTTAATGGCTACTGATGTTGAGCATATCTTCATATGCTTATTTATCATCCTTATATCTTCTTCGGTGAAGTGTCTAAGTCTTTACCCTGACTTTTTTGTTGTTGCTTTCTTTCTGTTGAGTTCTGAGAGCTCTGGATACATATCCTTTTTAGATATGTGGCTTAATCTTTACTCTCTTAACAGTATTTTACATGGAGCAAAAGTTTTTAATTTTGATAAAGTCCAATTTATCAATTGTTTCTTTAATGTCATTTGTAAAAACTCTGCCTAACTCCAGGTCATAGAAATTTTCTCCAATGTTTTATTCTCATAATTTTATAATTTTATGTTGCACATTTAGATTTATGATCCATATTGGGTTTGGGTTAATTTTTTAATAAAAGTGTGAAGTTTAGGTCAAGGTTCTTTCTCTCTCTCTATTTCATTTTTGCATATGCGCCAACACTATTTGTTTAAAGATTATTATTTTCCATTGAGTTGCTTTTGCACTTTTGTCAAAAATCAGTTAGCCATAATTGTGTGGAACTATTTCTGGACTCTATTCTGTTTCATTAATCTATGTGTCTATCTCTTTGCCAATGCCATATTTTTCTTGATTACTGTAGTAGTATAGTAAATTTTAAAACTGGATAATGTGAATTCTCTGATTTTGTTCTTTTTCAAATTTATTTTGGTTATTTTAATTTCTTTGCCTTTTCATGTAAATGTCAGAACAAGCTCTAATCTGTAACTACAAAAAATCCTGCTGGGATTTTGATTGGAATTGTGTTAATTTATAGATCAATTTGGGGAGAATTGACATTTTAAATGTATTACATTTTCCAATTATAAATACAATATAGTATATCTCACCATTTATTTAGGCCTTCTTTTGATTTCTTTCATCAGCATTTGTAGCTTACAGGATATAAATTTTGTTTCTATTTTATGGATTTACACCTAAGTATTTTAAAACTTTTTGAGCCATTGCAAATAGTATTGGATTTTATTTTTGCTTTCTCATTGTTCATAGTCAATTTGAAGTAAATATACTTTTTACTTGTTGACCTTGCATCCTGACAAGCTGATCTTAAAATTCATATAGCAAAAACTAGATATGAATAGTGCAAAAGAAGAAAGCTGTGGACTAATATCCCTCATGAACAGACATAAAAATCTTTAGCAACATACTACAAATCAAATCCAGCAACATATAATAAGAATTACATACAATGAGCAAGTGGTATTTATCCCAAGAATGCAAGACTGCTTTAATATTTTAAATTCAAACAATGCAGCAGTCCTGGCCATTGTGACTCAGTTGGTTGGGTGTCATCCCATGCATCAAAAGGTTGCTGGTTTGGTTCCTGACTCAGGAATACATGTGAACCATTGAGGATTTCTAGGAAAGGGCTGATACTGAAATGTTGGCATGGCTCTTCTAATAATTTGTCAGGTCCTTTTTCCTACAGAAATTAAAGGATCATAAATCAACTCAGCCTCACATCAAAAAATAGGATGGGCAAATCTCTCACAAATTGGTTGCAAGACAAGATTTAGAAACAAAGGAGGGCCTGCTTCAGGTAGGACCATAAAGGCCCCCCCCTTTTTCCACCTTTTCCAAAGCTGAAAACTTGCAGCCCCTCTGACTAGATGTGGACCTCAGCACTCATCTTGGGTGGTGCCTAATATCTCAGCTCGTCACTGGTTGAAGGTAACATCTCAGAGCAGAGGGCACATTGTGAGATGGTATTCCACAGAACTGGTGGTCTACCTCTAATGGGTGGCTCATCAGCAGAGAGGCCCTGCTCCTGTCCTGTTAAGTGAGGGTGAAAGTAGAGTGTGTGTGTGGAGGGTAGCAGGAATCTCTATGCCAGTGTATCTGACTTTGGATATTAATGAAATAATCTATATATATAAAAGGCTAAGCAACCGTCCAACCAACCGATCAATCTCCCATGGTCCCTCCCCAGCCAGCCAGTAGGTATGACACGCACTGACCACCAGGGGGCAGATGCTCAACACAGGAGCTACCAAGCAACAGCAACTTTGCAGAGTGCCCTCTCGCACTCTGGGACCCCTCAGGGGATGTCAGCCTACAGGTTTAAGCCCTATCCCCACAGGCCAGGCTGAGGGACCCCACCTGCCGTAGGGACCCCGCTCACTCTGCAGATGCCCTTTGAACCCCAGTGCTGCGCCAGGTGTGGCTGGCTGGGGAGGGACCATGGGAGATTGGCTCCAGGGCGTGTCCTCATCTTGCCCAGTCCTGCCCCGCCCACCACCTTTTAATTAATTTCCTTTCAATGTGCACGAATCAGTGCACCAGGCCACTACTAGTAGTAATCTACATAAGGTCCAGGGTTTCTTTCTCATGATGTTGCAGATCAGACATAAGAAAGCCCATACCATTCTTTGCTTTGGATGAAATTTGGAGTAAAAAGAGATCACCTTACAGCAGGGCAAGTAGAGGACACCAAGAGCTATATTTTCTTCCCTTTTACTGTGATTTGAGTGACATAGAAGGAATTCACCATTACCATTGTGATTTCAGTTTGTAAATGTTTGGGGGAGATGACAATATCAGTGATCATGCCAGAGAGAATAGTTCTATATAATAAAAGGCTAATGTGCAAATCAACCAAACAGCAGAACGACCAGTTGCTATGATGTACATTGACCACCAAGGGACAGACATTCAATGCAGGAGCTTCCCCCTGGTGGTCAGTGTGCTCCCACAGGTGAGCACCACTCAACCAGAAGCCAGGCTCATGGCTGGCGAGCACAGTGACAGTGCTAAGGACCCCTTGGGGGATGTCCTACTGCTGGCTTAGAAGCCGGTGGTCGGACATCCCCAGGGGGGGTCCCAGACTGTGAGAGGATGCAGGCCGGGCTGAGGGAACCCCCCCTTCCCCAGTGCATGAATGTCATGCACCAAGGGTTAAAATAAAATAAAATGGGACCAGGCTTGATGATCCCTCTAACAGAAAAAAAACAAACAGTTAAGCCACATAAGTGAAACTTAATCTAGCACATTTCATGAATATAAGAGAGACTTAACTTAGGTTATTTCTTGTAAGTGCTTCTGATAATCATAAGTGAAACTGAAGTCATCTTCCTAAAATGATATAAGATAATCAGTTTTAACCAATCCCCTGCCGTCTGGAAACCCTCATTGTAATAACCAATCATTGTAAAGGTTAATCAGTGTCTTCATTTTCACTTTATAAGCCATCCTGTAGCATCCTCCCTCTGAGAGTCATAGCATTCTCAGGTTTGAATTATCCCTGTGTGTGAACAGTTTGTTTCTTGCTTAATAAAATATTAATATCAATAAAGCTCTCTGAGTTTTCTTTTGACAATAGAAAAAGGTCATTATGTAGCAAACCCTCACGTGGAGGAAGATTAAAGTAGATTTAATCTTTGCAAAATGCTGACCCTGGCCCCAGTGACCCCTCAGAGAAAGAGATGGTCCTTGAAGCTGGCAAATTGCGTTTCTCCAGCATCCCAGAAGGCTGGTCAGACTAACAGGCACACCTTGACCTTCTGGTCGGCTGTTGCCATTTCCCTGCAGTACAGACAGAGACTTGCTTTGTATTGAGTAGGAACCAGTTGTGCTGTGGAGAGGCCCCTGGAGCCAGAATTCTTTGTGAAGGAGGGTAAGGGTAGAAACATGGCGGTGCTTTTGTTTAGCCAGAGTTTATAATAATTCACCTTGGAAAGTTGCTCTGAGAGCCATTCTGCTTCCATTCTCTTTCATATCCATCAAGATTTTTCTTTTACATAGAAGGGAACGTGACGAAAGAGAAATGTTTCTGTTCTTTGCATTCTAGTCAATCTGTAACTTTGATAGAAGCAAGTTGATTTACAGAGTTAATAAGGGAAAAACGGTTTTTAGAGATATATTTTGTTCCCAAGGGCCTGTGGGATAGTATGATAAGGGACTGGAGGATGCCATGAATGTGAAGACTCAGTTGCTTCACATGGCTCTTTCTTTTTGGAAGGAGTAGGGCAGATAGAGAAGGGTGCAGTCATCCCACCCACCCAGGCAATCAGCTGGTCCAGCCCTGCCTGGCCCTGAGATGCCCGAAGCTCCTCTGGGTGTGTGGCAGCGGGAGGAGGAAGATGGAGTAGATAGGAGAACAGATCTCCAAAACTATGTGGGACATGTGGAGGGTGAAAAGGATTTGGCAGTGGAGACTTCAGAAGTAAAGTTCAGTGAATCCAGGTAACAGATAGAAATATTTGTTTTGAGTAAAAAAATTAATAGATACTAAGACTTTGGGGGAAAGGGTTCAAGCCATCAATCCTGGACAGGGTAATTGCAGGGGATGAGCATTTGGAGCCAGTCACACTTGATGCTTCTCAAAGAAACATAACACAATGCTTAAAGATTGAGTGTAGTTTAACCAAGGTAATTTGGTTTATCTGAATATCAGGAATGGTCTTAAAGAGCAAAAAAGGTCAGCCTGCACTGAAAGAGCAAGGGTAGTTTCCTTGGCGGCGGTGGTGGTGGTGGTGGTAGTGGTGGTGGTGGTAGTGGTGTATGTGTGTGTGGGGCCAGGGATGTGGGGGGCTAGGGGGGAGTGAGACCTCTTTCCTAAGTTCAGTGAAAACGCTATGGTCCCAAGAAAGCTTACTTAAGGTCACTTCATGCATTAGAAGACCAAATGCCTCCCCTTTGGTGCTTAAAAGCAGAAGTTGGCAATTACGTTTCAAAAGTCAGGAAGCTGAGAAGAAAAAATAAGTGGAAAAGATTTAAATGAGAAAAACAGTTAAAGTTTCTGCTTCCTCAGAAAGATCAGGCTCTGCAAACTAACTCTCATCAATGTGCCTGTTGGTTCTCACTCCCCAAATGTCCCATCTCAATCTCAACACTGATACACTTCGTCTTTCAGAACAAAGCACCTCTGTCTTTGTAAGCTATGCCCCCCTGCCATCCAGCTGGGAGCTGCAGGACTCAAGGTCACCAGTCAGGTAAACAAAGCTCAGATGCGTCTGGATGTACTGACCTTAATTCACCTTGTGGGGCTGGTAAGTTCTTCCAAGTGGAAATGAGAGTTGAATGCTGACTTAGAAGAGGTTCGTGGCAAGCTGAGGGTACCCCCTCCTTCTGTCATTCAGCAAAGCTAGACCTTACCTCGAAAGTGAACTGCATGGCCTTAAGCAAATCAGTTAATCCACCCAGACCTCAGTTTTCTTTTCCGTAAAGTGGGCATATGATCATCTGCTCTGCCTTCTGACTAAGTTATTAGGAAGGTCAAATGAAGCCATTTTTGGTAACTATTAAATACCATGTGGTTGTTGTTAGAGATTTCAAGGATGTGAAGATAAGGCTCTCTCCCTACCCATCTCCCTTTATGAGTGTCTAGGCCTGAATGGTAGGATCAGCCCCCAGCCAAATTATAAAATTGGCTTTTATCATTGAATCTTGTCTTCATCCTTCCCTATGCACCCACATCACTATTCTTGGGCCAACCACAGGAACGTTCTCTCTTTTTCCCTCATGCTTCAATCCTGGCTCTCCAGACATCTCTGATGCAGTCACTGACCCCTTGGTATAAATGTGTCATTGCACATTCCTGGAGTATGTGTGGTCTATCATAAGTAGCCCCAGAAGGAAAGGCACTGTATTTTATTCATCTGGTGTCTTGAAAATAATAGCTATTCAATAAGTACATATTGAACAATAATTGCTCCATCTATGATTGTACAAGAGAAACCTGATTGACAATGGTTAATCAAAAAATTCTTAACAATCACTGTCTTTTATTGGAAATGTACTATGTGGCAAGAACTACTGGTATATGGGGGTGGGGGGCTTTACATCCCTACTTTGTAGTTCTCTTGATAACCCCACAAAGCAAGAACAGCTATCCACTGAAATTGGGGTTGAGAGAGGCGAGGTGACTTTCCCAAGTTTACAAAATTATTCAGCAGAAGAGATGAGTTTCAGGGAAGGCATTTCTGACTACAAAGATGGAGCCCTTTCTTTTCTCCCACCATGGCTTTGAAACGCATATTGAGATACATGTTGAGTACACAATCCTTACCTGGACACTTCAGTACATATCAATATTTGAGTGTATTTACCTTCCAACTCTCACATGCCTTTTGTCTCCTTAGCCCTTGCTTTGGTCTATACGTGTAAACCAAACCTAGCTTAGAATGTTGGCATCTTGAGATCTAGTTATAACGTAGGCAGAGGGCTGGGGAGGCTCATTAAGTGTTGACTATGTCCCATCTATAATTCTATGCCAAGAATCTATCATGTAACAGCTGAGTATGGAGGGTTTCAGAAATGAAAGCAAAACAGAGTGAGGCATACTGCAGAGGGAGAGTAATTTGGGTCTGCTTTTGAGAACAGTGAGAGTGAGCAGGAATGGAAGGGCAAGTTCTGGCCTAAGGTGAAGGTAACTGTGATGAGGGGATATACTCCAGAGAAAGTTAAAAGGGACAAAAGTTTAGATAGCTAACTATATACTGAGTGGCCAGATTATTATGACCACCTGACGTTTGTAGGCAAATTAGCCATACACTGCATCGTATGGGATATGGAAGCCGAAGGCCTGTTCGAACACCTTTGCTGTCTGCAGTTACCAAGATAACACGTCTCCAATTCGCACAGGAACACAAGGATTGGACAGTCGAGCATTGGAAAAAAGTCATGTGGTC
>NW_005357115.1:8349377-8354062 GCF_000412655.1 Myotis brandtii
GGTGCTCGTATTGTGCAGGAGTGGTTTCAAGAACATGAGGGAGACTTTACCTTGCTTAGGTGGCCCCCACAATCACCAGATCTCAATCCAATTGAGCATTTGTGGGACGAAGTTAAAAGAGCCATCAGGCAGCTGGTTGCACAACCATCAAATCTTACAGAACTGGACAGTGCTATTCATCAGGCATGGTGTCAGATTCCTCGCATCACCTTTCAACATCTCGTGGAGTCAATGCCAAGAAGAATCACTGCAGTACTGAAGGCAAAAGGTGGCCCAACGAAGTACTGATGGGGTGATCATAATAATCTGGCCGGTCATAATAATCTGGCCACTCAGTGTATATGGAGCATTGAAAGGTCATTCACACATCCATTCCATAAATATTTATAACCTAATATGTGCCAGGAATGGACCAAATGGACAGTTAGAACCAAATGGACAGTTAGAAAAGTTGGGAAAAGGAGGGGAAATAGGGCAACTGCAGTTTTGGGTATGAGAGCTGGTCAAATAAAGAGAAAACCACCTGCCATGGAAAGCATCCTGCACCAGTCACACCCGGCACAGCTCAATATCACTTCTAAGCAGCCCTCTGTAATCCCTCAGAAATTGCTTTCTTTCCACACGAAGGGAAGATGGAAAGCAACTCTGCCACATTAGGAAAATTAAATTACAAATTAGAAAAAGGATATGATATCCTATATAATAAAAGCCTAATATGCAAATCAACTGAACGGCAGAACGACGGTCGCTATGATACTCACTGACCACCAGGGGGAAGATGCTAAATGCAGGAGCTGCCTGCAGGCTGCAGGCCCCAGGCCAGCCAAGGCGGGTGCCAGTGCCCCCCGCCCCCCCGCACAAATTTTGTGCACCTGGCCTCTAGTCCTTCAATAATGATTAAAAATTTTCCACTTCTTCTAGGAAATCAAGACAAGGCTATTTAGGTGGGACCAGAGTTGAGGAGTAAGAAAAATAAGCAGTCTAGGGGAGCAGGGCCATCAAGGTGGCCGGCCCAGGGTAAGTGCCTGAGGTCAGAACAAGAGGAGGCCAGGAAGGTACATTTGAGAGCAAGATTTGGATGTTGATGGTTTGCACACTGAGTCACTCAAGACTTCATGTTTACATGTGGTCTGCACCCTTTATATTTAATACATCATTGCCCAGTAATAATAGCCAACAGTAACTTAATGCTCACTCCCTGCCAAGCATGGTTCTATGTGCTTTACCTTTATAACTCAGCTTATTCTTTCAATAACTGTGGTGTAGGAACAGTCTCCATTCTCATTTCATAGGTGAGAAAACTGAGGCACAGAGCAGATATATTTCGGAAAGTGACAGACTCAAGATTTGAACATAAGCCATCTGGCCCTAATGCTGATTTGTTACCACTTAATAGATTGCCTCTGCTTATTAAATTCCTCAATAGAACTCTTCTGTGAAGAGTACTTGTCTTGTAAATCACTTATTTCTAGGTAGATATATGACTTTCACTAATATTCCATAAAAGTAAATTAGCTGACACAATTCAAGAAAAATGGAATGGGCAGAGGTTCAACATAATAGTTAATTTTTAGCTGATTGCATCTTTGGCACCATCATTGGGTTTTAAGCCTCTCAAGATTCATGGGTTCTATTTTCTCTGTCTTCCTTATAACAGGTGGTATAGAACTTTGCATAGAGCAGGTGATTGCAAATGCCTATCAGTCAATTCCGCCTCCCCACATTTAACAAATTCGTACAGTTTCCAACCATACCAGGTTATGTCTGAGTTCCTTCTTGTGCTACCCTCCCACTGTGCGGGCATTTGGACTGGAGATCGCTGCCCAGCCAGAGACAACATTTCCAGCCCCCTTGCACCATGGTGGGCTGTTTGGAATTCTGGCAATGGAATCAGTGGACGAGCTACCCAGCCAGGGACTTGGCTGGAAGGAGATAAAAATTTTTGTCATGTAAGCCACTGTGATTTGTCAAGGTTGCTTGTTATAGCACTTAGCTTTATGAACACACAATGATTATGAATACACAGTGATTCCTTTAAATAAAAAAGGGGGGACTCCTGAGTCTTGCTTCACACATGCCTTTGGCTATGTAACTTGACTGTGGGCAGACCCCCCCGGGACTTGTTTTTGTCCTAATTAGTTGTCGCCATCTTGTCCTCATTGAAACATTATGATGCGTGCGACAGCCCATGTCCTGAATGTAGGAGAGATGGTAGCCCCAGAACCTTCTCTGACAGACACAGGGCCATTGTATAACCAACCATCATTTCCTTCCTTCCCAGTGCCTGCTCTGCCTCCTGTTCTTTTTCAGCTGGTCCTGTGAGGAAAATTGGTGAGGACAAGTTTTGTTTTAATCCACTGTCCATTCTTCTCCTCAGGTGTTTTTGCTTTTGGTCTTTGAATGCAGACCGATCATAGTTTTTGCTGAAAGAATAATCCTCAGCGTGCAGCTCAGCTGGTTACTCTGTTTCTCTGGTCGGCTGGGGAAAGTATTATTAGACGATTTCTCTTCTCTCCAAGGGGAAAGAGACAGTGATTTGTTCCTCTGTTCAGGTCTCAAAAGAAGGTGAAAAATATCATTTTCTGGTGGCTTTTGTGTCTGAGCGCCCCGACAGTGGAGGAGGCAGCCGTCATTGCCCAGGATGGCAGGTGTATTGATTGGCATCATGTATGAGGAGGCCTCTCCCACAGACACCCTGCAGCTGCTGCTCTCCTCGCCTCCCAGCAGATGACCATAAGGAGCTTTCACCGGGGGTGCCAGGAAGCACAACAGGACAGTTGGCAGGGAAATCTCCATATTCCGTATGCATTCTGCAATGCATCTATTTTTTTTTTCTACTTAGTAATTACTTTTTACACTGAAACAGTCCGTCCTCTTTACAAAATGATTCCACATGGATCAGCCCATGGGATTCTCCCAACATCTTGGTGAAGCAAGTGGGGGCAGGCAATTTCCCCCTAAATTATAGAAGAGGAAACCGAGGAAAGGCAGTTGACACAAGGATACTCAGCTTCCAAGTGATAGGGTAGCAACTAGAATCCCCTACATATTCTTTTCACCTAAAGTGTTACTTCCCATGGAAAGCAAGATTAAGGCCTTGGTTATGTGTGTGAGCTTCTTGTAATTGGAGTCTTCAAGTTCAGCAAAGAGAAAAATCCCATTCTAATAATTACATTTCTGCTCACAAAACTTTAAATAGATATGACCAAGGGGCTTCAGGATAATGTATATATATTGTTATAAGAAGGTGAGGTTGACTAAGAGAAATGTCACTTTTTTTCTGGTAAAATTCATTTGAATATATTTATGGATGAGATGATTATGTCTTGGATTTTCTTTAAAATAATACAGTATAGGAGGTTTTTGAGAAGGTGGTAGACATAGATGAAACAAGATTGGCTATTTATTGATAATTGGTGAAGCTGAGTCTTGAAATACTGGGGTTATTATGTTACTTTTTGCACATTTCTGAATATTTTTTAAAACCTTATAACAAAATTCTAGACATATAAAGATACACTGATAGATGGAGAAATTTTCAAGCAGAAGTAGCAGACTACTGGGTGACATATACAAGAGAGCATTGGATGCTGTTGTTGTGAACAATGCTTTATTTAGATTTTTAAGTTGCATCAAGATATTTAGATGAGCTGGTCATGCTGTATATTGAATGATGCATTAAGGCAAAATGAGATCCAGTCTTGAAAACTTTTATTCCTGAGACAAATCCCAGATGTCTTTTTGGGAGAAAGCATTTGGGGTGGGGTGGGGCTGAAGAGGAAGGAGAAAAGCCCCCAGGACTGCGAAAGGGAAAGGAAAGGGTCAGCTGATAGACCATGTTTGAGCAACAGGAAGGATCCCAGGGAGATAGGACAGTGCTCTGGGAGCTGTGACCTAAAACGTGAAAACGGATACGCTGTGGGAAGAGCGCCCTTTACCACCAGCCTTAGTTACCGGTGACCTTGAGGAGATGCCAATGCCTCCAGATGTGTGAGGCTCGTAGCTCCAGAGCCAGTTCTGCCTGACAGGGCCAAGGCATTGTAACACATTGCTTATCCTGCTGGCAAAACACGGGTTGGGAAACTACGCAGATGGCCTTATGTGGCTCTACAAATCTGGTTGGTGCTGGGGTGAGAGGCTAAGCCCAAGAAAGCTATATTCTCAGCCCCCATGAGTTCTTGTCTCCTCGGCGTGGATTTTAAAAGGATGATTATGTATGAAAACAGTTCATCCAGCAACATCTCCACCTTATGTTCTGGGAAGCTGTGGATTTACACAGACAGGGAGAGAGCTGATGTTAGCTCAGCAGGTTAGGAGAGGAGATTTAAATAAAAAAACATTCAAGGCTTTTTTTGTTTTCCTTTGACCCAAATGTATTTTCCCCCTTTAAGTCAAGGATAACTAAGGAGAGCCTGTAAGAACGTGAGTTTGTTTATCTACCCCCATCCCAAGAATAACTATTTTTAATGGAATTGAATTGTTCTATTAGAGACCTGGCTGCTGGTTTCCTATTGCGACAGTGACATTTTGTGGAAGTGGTTTCTGAACTAAAACTGAGCAGAAAGGGACCCCAGAATGTACTGAAGGAGGTTTGGAGCCCAGGTACACCGGCTCCGACAGAGATGCCAGACTTGTTGGCAGCAAATTCTGCCTTTGCCTTGATTACATACAAAAAGCCTTACTAT
>NW_005357115.1:8354073-8381149 GCF_000412655.1 Myotis brandtii
GGGGTGTGGGAAGAGACTGGACAAAAATCATACACCTATGGATGAGGACAGTGGGGGGCAGTGGGGCAAGGGCAGGAGGTGGGGTGGGAACCAGGTGGAGGGGAGCTATGGGGGGAAAAAGAGGAACAACTGTAATAATCTGAACAATAAAGATTTAATTTTTTAAAAAAACAAAACAAACAAACAAAGAGCCTTAGTTATCTCACACCCATTATCTCCCGTCATACTCAAGTGACCTGTGAGTTGTTTCAAAGGAACTTATTACTCCCATTCAGAAGATGGAATAGTTAAGGCTTAGAGAGAAAGGCAGAGTCAGTCAAAAGCACATTTCCCCAGACTCAGATCATACCGCTGTCCCCTCAGCAGGATGGTTATGCTCCCGTGCCTCTCTCGCTACAGACCTGCTCTCCAGCAAACTCATCCTTCTACTTCCCTCTGTGGTTACCAGAGGGTGACACAGAGTCCACTGTGTGGATGAATAACTTTGGAGCCCCAGCACCACCCCATCGCCAGCGTAGCCACCTGCACCTAAGCTCTGCTGCATCTCAGATCACAGAGCTGAGTGTTATCTAAATGTTAAATAAGGCGATTAGGGAACAATTAATTCTGCGTCCTGGGAAGCCCCTGTGGACTCTTACATTTATTCTTGACCAAGACAATATTCTCTTAATGCATCGCTTTAATATAAGGTGTCAGAGCCAGCGGGCTAGATTTTCCTTTGTGGATAAACTACAGTCGTGCCTTTGGGGAAGCACAATGAGAAGGTCTGCACATTAACTTGGAGTCCCCCGTTCAATCTGTGGCTGAAATACTTAACAGCTGTGTGACCTTGGGTGCGTGAGTTACTGCTTCTAAGTCTCTGTTGCCACAGTTAAGAAAAATAATGAGAGTAAGAAGCCTATAGGCCTACCATGGTCCTCAAAATGGGCAACACATGTGAAAATATCTTAGAAAATATCATCAAGATAATGGGAACAATCACAATACTTTTATATTATTGAAGAAGAAGTTTAGATGGTTTCTCTCTCACTCTGCCTTGGGGAGACTGAGGCAACCTGAATTAAAATAAAAAAAGAAATTGTAGGTGGAGGGAGCATCTATATATATAAAACCCTAATATGCAAATAGATTGAACAGCAGAACAACCGAACAACCGGTCACTATGACGTGTGCTGACCACCAGGGGGTGCACGTGAAACATGGTGGGCGTTGGCTGCAGTGGGATGGTATAGCAGGTGAGCAGCAGTGCCAGACCAAGGTGGGGTGCCGGTCACTGTCATTGGGGGGAGCCTCTGGTGGTTACTGAAAATACTTTGCTCCCGCACGCCGCAGTCTTGCCCGGTGCTCACACCTGATGCTGGCTCCGGCCCCGCTCGCACCCAATGCCGGTGCTGGAGCTGCCGCTCGCACCTGCTGCCAGTGCCTGGTGCCAGCCCCGATCTCCCCTCAGGGCTTCTCCACCTCCCCCTGCTCCTGAGGGGTGATCAGGGCTGGCAGCTGCCTCTCACACCTGCTGCCAGGAATGGCCTTGCTTGCACCCACAGCCGACACCAAAACCGCTGCTTGCACCCGCTGCCAGTGCCCTGCATCAGTCTGATTTCTCAGTGCTGCCAGTGAGTGCAAGTGGCAGCTGCCGGCCTTGATCGCCTCTGAGGGCTTCTCCATCTACCCCTGCTCCTGAGGACTGATTGGGGCAGCAGTGCCGCTCACACCTGCTGACAGCCCTGGCACCAATAGCTCCACACCATAAGCGGGTGTGAGTGTGCCGGTGCTGTCAGTGAGTGGGAGTAACGGTGGTGAGAGCGAGGCTGCCAGCAGACAGGGGACCAGGGGCTACGGCGGGAGGGGCCGGGTGAGCGCATGGAGGATGGGCTGAGACCCGTCCCTGTGTCCACCGCAGCCTCGCAGCCTATAGTTCCTTTCAAGGTGCACGAATTCATGCACTGGGCCCCTAGTTAATAACATATTAGGCTCAGAGCTGAATACTGCTGCAATGATGGTTCAAGCCTTTGAGTGTGGTAAAGACAATGTGACATGAGGGGATACAAGCTACCTTATCTGTAAAAGGTAAGAAGGTACAGAAAAAAGTATTATTACCTAATGCTAAAATACAAAGTACTAGAATTTGGTTTAAGTCATTTCGTTGAAAAGTTCATTTGGCCTCATTCCTGTCCTTAGAGAATAATCCTAAGACCAGTTCTAGGGGACAGGATGTACAAGGAGAGCAGCTGGCTCCCTGAAACCCCGAGTGGTGAGTGGAGAACCCCTTAGTTATAGGAAGAGGGAAGATAGAAAGACTTGGCCGCAGGATCCAACCAGAACATCTGGAGGGATGAGAGCAGAGAGAGATTGTTACAGTTGGACAGACCTCTCTAGACCCAACACTTCATACATGTGGGACATCACAATCCCTGTGATATTTATTATTATCTCACACCAAAGTCAAAGAGCATACGTGTTGAGCACCTTCTATGTGCCAGACATGATTCCAGCTTTGTGAGAAGAGAGAGAACAGATCGGCATGGTCCTGATACATAAAGAGTATGCAGTCTCGTAGAGTGATCATTGTGATTTGGGTCCAGTGTTAGGGTGAAAACAAACATGGGGCTGTTGCTGAGAAGTTGAAGATAATGATAAGGAAAAGCTTCTCTTGGAGATGTTTGGTTTTAGGGAATCATTAGTAATGGAGCTGAGATTTGAACCTAGGGGACCACATGCATTCCAGTAGGGCATGCTGCTAGAGACACAGTCCCCTCAACTCAAGTCATAAATTATCTTACAAAAGGGTAAAGAAACTGCGCTCATGATCTGCCCTTACTGCAACATTAGTAAGAGTTAGCATTTGCTGCAAAGGTTTCTTCACTCACTCGGCTGATTTATGGAGCAGCTGGCGTTATGTCACTCATGGTGCCAGGTTCTGGGGCTGAAACAGAATACTTAATAGTGGCTGCTCTCACGACTCAGTCTAGGGCTACGAAAAAACTTATTTGGTGTGATATTTGCCATGATGCAGTACAGGGGTGGCTATAGGACCCCAGAAAACAGGACAGCCTTTGGGGTCCTAGAGATTTCTGAGATGAGGTAAACCCTGGAGATGTGTTTGTGTTAGAATAAAACATGTAGCCAGGCCTACTTTGGGTGTGGTAGCATTTTGTACCAAGGCCACAAATAAGAGGAAAGGGCATTTCCCAGGAATTGTAGCAAAATCATCATGGGTAGAACAGAAGGGTGAGGAGTTTGTAAGAGCTGCATCTGTATGTGAGCAAAATTCAAGTCAGGAGGGCTCTTCTTAAGCCATATTGGGAATTTGGGCTTTGTCCCCAAGGGAAGTGGGGAGCCCTGAGAGGTTTTAAGTAGGGGGGTGAAATGAACAAACTCGAGTTTCAGACGTTTCTTCTGCTGCTATGTGGAGATGGGTGGGAGGGATGAGACTGAGGCAGGACAATGAGTTCAAAGGTTCTACAAACATGGTGAGATTAAGGGTTTGACTTTAGTGTTAGATGGATCAGGATCTCAGTCTTTGCTTTGCTACGTATAAGCCAAAACTGAACTTCAGTTTTCCTCTCTCTACAATGAGGATAAAAATAATACTTCTGAATAAGGATGTTGTTCATTTCACCCCTCCTGCTTAACATCTCTCAGGGCTCCCTACTTTCCTTGGGGACAAAGCCCAAATTCCCCAATATGGCTTAAATGAGATAATGTGGATGCATGGACAGTCCTTAGCACAATACCTAACACAGTGATGGCGAACCTGACACACATGTCAGAGGTGACATGCGAACTCATTTTTTGTTGTTGATTTTTCTTTGTTAAATGGCATTTAAATATATAAAATAAATATCAAAAATATAAGTCTTTGTTTTACTATGGTTGCAAATATCAAAAAATTTCTATAAGTGACACGGCACCAGAGTTAAGTTAGGGTTTTTCAAAATGTTGACACGCCGAGCTCAAAAGGTTCGCCATCACTGACCTAACACATACTTAAGTACTTGATACATGATAGTTGAAAATGCTAGAATTTTTCATAACCCCCAACTATGTCAGCAATAGCCTTTTCTACACCCACATTTTGCTACCATACTTCTTAGAGCAATGCTCTTAGTTCAAGGTTCCAGCCTCCTTCCCCCGTATCTGCTTTGTTGGCTTTAATTAGATGCCAAAACGCAAACAAGGGAGCATTCCCCTGCCCTATTCTGTTTCTGCCTGAGACTTTGATAAGGGTGGAAACATTTTAGTTCAGCTAGCTCTAAGAGGAAGAAAAACACGGGAGAAAGGGGAGCTTGGAAGAGGGGAAGGCTTCTTTTCCTTCTTCATCTACCTCTATGTAAAACATGGCCTGGAATTTATTGAGCATCCAACCATTGTTAGCTAGGATTGTTGTCATTGACTTGGTCAGAGGTTGGAGGCCAACAGCCCTAAAGCAGACCAAGGAAAAAGGTTCAAAGGAGAGATCTATTTCTGTTTCAGATTTTAAAAAAATTACTGAGGGCAACTATGGCATATGCAGCTTCCGTGTCTAATACCGATCCTCCTAGGTTTCCAGGATGTGCCTTCCAAACCAAAGCAACCCCCTCACTCCCCACCACACACACCTTTGCATCTCTCCTGTGCCATGAGTGGCAGCGAGGGAACTTCTCTACTGAATGAGACGTTCCAGCTAACATCTTCCATCTGGTAGGGCTTACTCGGGCTCCCTGAGAATCTGCACCATAATGGTTGATGGGAGACAAAGAGGAAGCAAAAGAAAATTGGTTTATACATGGATAATCATTTTACCCTTTCCTCTCTCTGGAATTCAATCTGACTAGCAGCTGCTCTGTTTACCTGAGCAGAGGACTAATCAGGGTTCTAAAGAGTAGGGTTTTATTACTCTTACTGGAAACATTGAACAATGCAGCTGAAGAGGAAGAAAAATAAAGGTTCAGTAATATCAAGAGCCCAATAAATATGTTTAAGTGAGTTGGGTTGAGTATAGCACCAGGGAGACATATTTTAACCTCCTCACTCATGTCTATTTCTCAGATTTCTTTCCATGTGTGCCTCTAGCTCTACCTTCATTGTTTATGTCCCTGACCATTCTTGAAAGTGAAGTATTTTACCCCAACTTTTCCACCTGATCTTATGTTATCATTTTTATTTAGTTCCATGGGTTCTATTTTCATCACAGTGATGCTCACACATTATAGCAAAGAGGTAGGGAACCCAGTGAAAGGAGTTAAGGGATTATCTTAGGGAAATGTGAGGTGGAACCAAATTTAATCATTTAGAAAACATTGATGCACATTGGACTAGGAACTAGGGTGCTAGAGATTTAGAAGTGTTTGGGCCTAGCTGATAAATAGGTGTGGCGAAGAGCTGTGGGGCATCTCTTGGAAAATGTTCATTTGCTGGATTGGTGAGGAGAGGATGCCCCCTAGGAGCAGGATTTGTGTGTGGAGGGCCTGGAGGCAAAGTCGGCACAGGGAAAACCCAGAATGTCTAACACCTCCCAAGGCTGAGGACTGTGTCTGAGTGCCCTGCAGGGAGGGCCCCAGGCAGAAGTAGAAGTTGAGGGAACTCTTTGGGGCGTGAGGGGGGTTAGAAGTGCAGGGGAATTGGAAGGCTGGGAAAAAATGGAGGTGAGCTTGGGGTGTGCCAGGGAAATAGCCAGTGCAGGGGATCTGGTGGATGTCTGGCTGAATGGGACCAACTGATGACTCCAGTCCACTAGGGAGGGTACTACTAGTTGCTCCATGCGAGATGGTGGCTCATTACCCCAACGACCCTCATTGTGGCATCAGAGGGACTGGAGAGGCATCACATGAATTGACTTCATGGGCAGTAGACTTTGGTGAGGAAGCTCAGAGTAGGATAAGATTGCTTCTGGACACATGTGGTCCACTTCTGATGGGAAACTTAAAAATACATTTTCGGGAGGGGGCTAGCAATCTGACTCTGTACCTAGTTAATCAGTATCCCTAATGCACATTCTTGTTAGCCTATAATCAAGTCACTGTCCCTTCCTTAATTATCTGGTCTTGTAAGACCTGTTTACCTAAATACTCATGTTTTACAGAGGCCATAAACCATGAACAATACACAACCCCCAGAGGGGGTTATCAGCGCTGGTGCCAGGCCAGGCCTTTAGGTGTGGTCTCACGTCCCCATCCTAACACACGGGGCTTTTTGCAAAGCCCGGGAAAGGTCCGGAAGTCTGATCCTTATTTGGGGGACAAAGAAACCAAAGGGTATAAAGAGAAAGCTTCCTCCATATTGGTTTGCTCAGGATTTGGAAACAGGCTCCCCTGAATCATGGTACTAGTATATCTGGAAATAAATATGTTTTTTCCTGTATCTCCAGGTACTCCTGTGTATTTTTCAGTCACCTGGTAAATTCTGCAACACTTCCAGGAACTGCCAGTGTAACTTGGGGACCCTTTAAGGGAAAAGGGAAAAGTGACATTATTGGGGAGTGGCGGAATAGGGCAAGAAGCCAGAGACTTTATAATTTACTGTCACTACAATGTGCTTTGTTTCTACTCTGCTGGTGGGCTTTGAGGAAATTTAGGCTACATATATTTGAAAGTGTTCTGTGATTGAAAAAAGGGTGCTATAATAAATCTAACTGAAAGTAACCTCATAGGGTGATCTGATTATAAATTCCTAACTGGGTAGTCACATCCCTATCCATTGTTTTTGTACATCTAGATTATGGCAGAAGTGATCCTCTTTACAGACCCCTCCAGGAGCTCATAATCTTGTTAACTATCCCATACTTTACTTTCTCCCACCTCCTTGTAATCTTTCTCAGTTCCCTCTTTAATTCAAAATGTCTAGAGGAAACTGCAAAACTCATTCTTGGGAACATTTGAGATCTTGCTTCTCAGCATTGTCATCAGTTTGAGCTCAAATAAATTCTTACACAAATTCTCTACAGTTTTGGACATTTTTGTGTCATTAGTTCCATAAGCAAATATTGCACAGTTTGGCCAAATATTCAGACAAGAAGAACCCTCTTTTTTTCTTTTGTCTTTTTTGTCATTCAGTAACCTTCTCTTCTGTAGAAGGTTCCATGCACCTAACATTTTTCTTTGACTTCCCTTTCAAACCCATCAATTTAATTTACCTCACACCTGCACAATTCCATTCCTTTTTTGCCACAGCAAATTTTAAATCACTGGTTTGTTTTGCTTTGTTTGATCAAATCGATTAGCACTAAATTATCTTACAGGACTCTTGCACAAATATTAAACAAACATTTATATAGATTGTCACTGAGATCCCAACACCCTTGGACAAACTCCCTTTTCAGCTGATGATTGTAAGAGGCAATTTTCAACATAGAACGAATGAACGGAAGTACAAAAACAGAGGAAGGAGCCCAGATTCCAGGTCGGTGTCCCATTTCCCACTTATAGTTGCGTGAGCTGGCATGTTGTGCAAACTCTCTGACCCTCAGTTTTCCCATCTGCACACTGGGCCTAATAGTAGTCTCTACCTCATAGGGTCACCATGAGGATGAGATGAGAGAATGCGAACACAGCACATGGCGGTGGCAGACACAGAGAGCCTTGGTGATGGTGGCTCATCGGTAACGTAGATGGTTACCGCTTTGTGCTCTAGGTGTAGACTCACATCCTCTAAGTCAAGATGAGAATGGAATTCATTGTGACTCAAAATTTTGGGGGAATGTAACTAATGTAACTTGAGGATGAAACTAATGAATTCTGGTTTCTGTCATTGGACAGGAGTCTTTTGTAGTTAACTGACACTTTAACATAAGTCAGGGGAAAATTTGTCACCAGTTATATCATGGACAGATTAAACAGACTTCCTGAGCCTGTCTTCTGCACTGAGAGGCAGTAATGCGAGCTGTTCTAAATGGGCTCATCACAGCTGCTGACCCATAGTAAATATTGGTTTCCTTTCCACTTTCTTCCACATTTTTAAGTTCTAAATCAACATTATACTCAGTGTAAGTCAATTGGGTATTAGAATAGGAGAGCACCCTGGTTGGTGTGCTAAGTGGTTAGAGCCTTGGCCCAAGCACCAAAGGGTCTTGGGTTTAATTCCCGGTCAAGGGCAGGTATCTGAGTTGCTGTTTGGCTCCCCATCCTCAGTCAGGGTGCATGCAGGACGCAATCAGTAGATGTGTTTCTCTCACATGGATGTTTCTCTCTCTCTTCCCTCCCCCTTCCACTCTCCTGAAAAGCAATGGAAAAAATATCCTCATGTGATATTAACAAACAAACAAACAAATAAAAAAGAGCACGAAAGCAAAATGCATTGCAATGTACCAAGAGGAAAAGTGAATTTGAGTTTTTCTTCTTGGCTTAATAAATTAGCAGGAATGAGAAGTCCTTTAGAGACTTCCAGAGAGCAAATGATAGTGAATCAAGTCATTCTACTTTGCATGGTTGTCCTTTGAAGGAAGACTTGCTGGAGTATTAGGTAAATTGCTTTGGTGAAGTTCTTGTGTGTTGGGGTACAGGTGGCACTATTTATTAACATCTATGTGCCAGATACTGTGCTGAGGGATTTATATGAACTAGCTTTAGTCTTCACAGCAACCTTGGACTTAGATTCTGTTTTCATCATTTATAAAGTATGTACCTTTGGACAAATCACCTGATCTTCCATTTCTTCATCAGTACAAAATAATAATAATTATTATTTCTCATCAGTACAGTGCAGAATAATACCCTTTACCTTACTGCCATGGTCTGAGTTTTTGTGTCTTTCTAAATTTCATATGTTGAAATCCTAATGTCTAAATGATGGTATTTGGAAGTGGAATCTTGGGGAAATGACTAGGTCATGAAGGTGGAGCCCTCATGAATGGGGCTAATGCTCTAATAAAAGAGGCCCCAAAGAGCTGCCCCACCATCTCCCCCATGGGAAGACAGTGAGAAGCAGCTGTCTATGAACCAGAAAACAGGCTCTCATCAAACACCAAATCTACTAGTGACTTGATCTTAGGCTTTCCAGACTCCAGACTGTTAGCAATAAATTTCTATTGTCTCTAAGTCACCCGTCTATGGTATTCTGGTATAGCAGTCCAAAAGGAATAAGACACTTACACATTATCAGAACCAAATGCCTGTGAAAGTGTTTTGAAAACTGCCAAGTACTTTGTAAATGTTGGCTATTGCTCTGAATTAAAAGAGCTGTCAGGAACAGAAATCAGGCCTGTTTTGATGTCTCTAAAAACCCCACACCCTGTGTGCATTGCTATACTAGTAGCTGAGAGCGGTGCAGGAAGGGGACTCATCACTTTTCGGCTCTCAACTACATTCTAGATATTCTGTGAAGGCTTCTGCATGCCTGCCTGGGGTCCTACATAATTTAACCTCCGTTACCTTCGAGTTACCATTTGGAACACCTCCATGCATGTGACTAAAGCTCAGGGGCAGAGCTACATGCATAGTAACCGAAGCTCCAGCTTTGAAGTCCATCATAGGTAGATTGGGGACCACCACATCAAAATCCCCAAGTCTTTCATTTTTAACAACAAAGATTGTATTTTCTTAAAAAAGAATATATCCATAAGGTAGCATCTCTTCTCTGCCTAATCTTTCATGATCTGTGTCTTCAGGAAAAACACACACCAGAAACACCACATTATTCATTTTGAACATGATGCCTTTCCAGTTATTTATTTATGTATTTGTTTATTTATTTATTTATGAAAATTGTCATCCAAAGCACTTTGTTTAAACCTCCTTTTGTGTTTCCCCTCCACGATGCCTGCTCACTCAGGCCATACACACGCCACTGCAAATTACCCCTAACTAGAGAAACAGCCCTTGCAGGTAGCTTATTTTCTTTTATCCACTTCCTGGTGCTTTCAAAATCCTGGCAGGAGAGTTGAACTTTTTACTTTCTCAGCTTTGAGATGAAATATGCTTTGCCTAAAGCACACTCTGAGCATTTTTCTTTGTACCCTCAAGATAGAAAGAAAGAACCAAAAACAGACTGACAGGCCAATGGGCATGTTCTTGGCTTGCATGGAAATGAACTGGTGCCTTATTAATTTTTCTGTCAGGGGTCAGGGTGGCCCTGGATTCCTCTAGGAATGGATCCACAGGGTTGCTATAAGCTTGTGAACCAGAGAACCAACTTCCATGGTTATAGCAGTTGGGTCTTCTTTGACTTGTCTCTTGTTCTCAACCTCCATTACCCCAAAGTCTGATTGCTTCTTCCTTGGAAAATTCTCTTGGATCCACCATGTTCTCCATTTTTAGTTTTATTCTGGTCAAGAGTCTTGTTCACTTCATAAATGAATAAACTATAACAGTCTTCACTCTATCTCTGTTTCACCAGTTTCTTCCCTTTCTAATTTGCCTTGGCTGAATAAACTATAACCGTCTTCACTCTATCTCTGTTTCACCCCTGTTTCACCAGTTTCTTCCCTTTCTAATTTGCCTTGGACAATTACCTTCAAGCAAATGCTCCAAAAACATGACTTCTCACTCCTGCTCCAGGGCCTACAATGGCTTTCCATTGCCTGCTGTATTAAATATTCAATCCTCTGCCTCACGTTCAAAGTCCTTCCTGGTGGAGAAGGCTCTTCTGATAAATACTAGGGTCTAAAATCTTGGGTTCCATTCTTGGCTTTGCCAAACCCTGAATCTGAGTGTTTAGAATGGTGGCCTCACCTCTCTGCCATAAAGACCAAGAAGCAATTGCCTCACCTCTTTGGATTCAACTTCTACCTTTATAAAATGAAACATATAGTAAATATATTGGGGTCAATTTGCCTAATCTATAATTCTTTTCTCTAAGAGCTGTAATAGTCCCCTCTCCTTACTTCCCTCTGTACATCTCTTCCTTTGCCCTCCCTTATTATTTTTATCCACATTTGATTTTAGAAACGTCCAGAACATGAAGAATTTAAGTGACATATTTACTTGAGTTATATAGACTCTACCTTCCCATATTATGTCTGTAAAGTGCTTTGAAAGCACTTTACAGACATGCTTTGAACCATGCCCTCCCAGCAAGGTTCAGATGTCAGAGACCTCCATCCAGAGTTGTTCTCCAGGGGAAAGGGTACCGAGGGGGAAAGGGGATTGGATAGAAGCACTGGGACTTTGCTAAGGGAGGGGACAAAGCAGACAGGTGGAGAGTGTTGATAAAATGAACAGACCCAGCACTGGAGAGAGGGTCCTCTCTGCAACATCATTAGAGAAGAGAGTACATGGCCATGTTCACTGCTGGAGGGAACTTGTTTAACAATTAGAAGGCATTTTAAAATAAATGTTATTTTCTATATTTAAGAAGGATTTATTTATTTATTCATTCATTCATTCATTCATTCCTCACCTGAGGATATGTTTTTATTGATCTGTAGAGAGAGAGGAAGGGAAGGGTGAGAGAAAAAGAGACATTGATGTGAGAGAGAAACACTGATCATTTGCCTCCAGTGTGCACCCTGACCAGGGATCAAACCCACAACCTAAGTATGCACCCTGGCCAGGAATGGAACCCACAACCTTTTTGGTGCATGGGACGATACTCCAACCTACTGAACCACCTGACCAGAAGGCATTTTTTCAAAAGCTAATCCTAAATTATAATGTAATGTTTCAGAAGCTCTTGAGTTTTAAGTATAAGTTTGTAGTGTGCTATTCTAATGGCAAGCGTTAGAGGTAGGCAAAAGTTTAGGCTGGGTGGCATCAGAAAACAAGAATGTAATTAAATATCCAAATCACAATCTTTAGACTATAGAATTATTTTTTAAGAGGATAAAAATCAGACTTCCTTAGGTAATCTGTCTTATACTTTTTACCTCCCCCTGTTCCCCTGCTGTGTTTCTCCAGCATTCTTCCCCCATCCTGGGAAAGGTAACTCCATTTTTGTTCAGGTTATAACCCTCTCAGCATCTTTGACACAATTTTCCCTCACAGCCCAAATTTAGTTTGTCAGTGATCTTGCTGTCTCTACCTTCCAAATATGCCCAGAATCTGACCCCTTTGCATCATCTCCACTGTTATCACCTTCATATGAGCCATAATCTTTCAAATGGGATTATTGTGAGAGCTTCCTAATTAATCTTCCTGCTTCTCTCTTGACATCCTTCAGTCTATTCTCAACAATAATAATTCTGAAGCTTAAATCAGATGACATACCTCCCTTGCCTTCCCATCTCACCCTGAACAGAAGCCAGGGTCCTTACAGGGGTACTGACTCTTCATCACTTGCACACATCACTGTGACTCTCTGAGCTTATTTTATATTATGCCAGGGATGGCGAACCTTTTGAGCTCAGCGTGTCAGCATTTTGAAAACCCTAACTTAACTCTGGTGCCGTGTCACATATAGAAATTTTTTGATATTTGCAACCATAGTAAAACAAAGATTTATATTTTTGATATTTATTTTATATATTTAAATGCCATTTAACAAAGAAAAATTAACCAAAAAAATGAGTTCGCGTGTCAGAGGTGACATAGGTTCGCCATCACTGTACTATGCCCTTTCTCCTCATCCATTCGGTCACTCTGACTTCTTTGCTGTTCCTTGTGGGTGCAGACCTGTTCCTGCCTCAGAGTATTTGCTCTTGCCATTTCCTCTCCCATCTTTAGGACTTTACTTAATTAGTTCCTTCTCAGAAGGGCTTCCTGGCTGAAATGTTTACCATCTCTGATATTTCCCTTTCCATGTTTTATCTTATTTTTTTTTTTGGTAGTGTATATCACCATATAGCACAGTGGTTCCCAACCTTTTTTTTTGGCCATGTCCTACCTAAGTTCTCTGAAATTCTGATGCCTCCCCTGTGACACATAATTCTTATTATTCAAAAAGTGAACTCCTATTCATGTGGAGGAAATCTAAAAGGCCATTAACTTGGTCTAAACAAGCTTCCAAAGAGCATGACATCCATGAAAGAGAAAAATAAAAGAACAAAAGGGCAGTAGAAGTACTAAGGAAGAAATCACTAAGAAATTGTTAAAAAATATGAAGTGATTTGAAAAAATAGCAAATAAAGTTTCAGAACATATAATAGAAAACTGAAATGCATAAATATGTCACAACATATATTTATATACTGTATATGTTTATAAGAAATGCAAAAAACTCACTGTTAATAACCCATTCTCAAATTTTTCCCCTTAAAAATCAAATTGCCCCCCTGTCGGGTGTGTGCCCCATGTTGGGAACCACTGATCTAGCATATTATATATCTTATTTATATTTTATGTTCATTATTGGTCATCTGCTATAGAATATAAGCTCCATAAGAACTTATCATCTTTTCCTGCAGTCTGTTTTGTTCTCTGCTGTATTTCTAGCACATAGAGCTGTCTCTGGCACACAGTAGGCAATCCATAAGTATTTGTCAAATGAATGAACAAATGAATGAATGAATGAATTGGTGCTCAGCAATCATTGCCTTTTTTAAAAAAATATATTTTATTGAATTTTTATAGAGACGAAGGGAGAGGGATAGAGAGTTAGAAACATCGATGAGAGAGAAACATCGATCAGCTGCCTCCTGCACACACCCCCACTGGGGATGTGCCTGCAACCAAGGTACATGCCCTTGACCGGAATCGAACCTGGGACCCTTGAGTCCGCAGGCCGACGCTCTATCCACTGAGCCAAACCGGTCAGGGCTCATTGCCTTCTTTTTCCTAGGAAATACCATTCAATTTCTTGAGGAATTTTAAAGCCATCTTGTGCCTCAAATTTGTAGAATTGTTGATTTTAAATATGGGAGTTGGAAAAGGAAAGCCAGGAATGATCATACACATATATTTGGAGTGGCCCTTACTCCCCAGTCTTGCCACTAGCTGTGCAAATGGAATGTCAGTTGCTAACAGACATAAAAACTAGGAAACTGCAGAAGGCTGGTGAGCTTGTTAACCTCTGCTCTTCCTCTCCCAGAGCAGGGTCTAGAGGGCAAACTGTCAATAAAAAGACAATGAGTCCTTTCACTTGCTCCTGCTGCCACTTAATAATGACAAGTCAAAAGAAAGAGGCTGGCAAATAAATGCAGGATTTTCACTGCACATGTGAGATTCCTAGAGTCACACTTGACAAAGCTGCAAAGGATCTCTGGAAGTGATAGACTGGAAAGGCCAGTGACTAGACATGCTACTGTATCGATTATTCAATGGTTGAATGACTTCGGTCACGGTGTGTTAGCGGGGCTCAACTATTCCTTCTGCCTAGTGGGGATGGAAGTGACTTTGGAGATCATTATGTTTAGTTCTGTCACATGGTGTAGGAGTAAGCTGTGGGCCAGGTATGTTAGGCTATATAATGAGGTTCTCTTGGGATTGAAACCAGAACCCAGGTCTTCTCTTTTCTAGCTCTGGGAGCATTGGACTGTGCTGTTTGGCCTCCTTGTCCCTAGGACACACTCTCACCAGGTGGAATGTAAGGGCTACAGAGGTGGCCTGCAGGCCTGGCCCATGAGGAGGCATCCACCCTATGTGCTTTCAGAGAGAAAGATTGTCTTCTTCGTCAAGCTGGCATAGAAAGGGTGATGAACCAAGGGTGGGTTTGAGCAGATGCAGGGGAAGGAAAGGGAAGTGGGAAAAGGCAGAGAATAATCATCCTGGGTGAAAAAGAGGCCTGATGTTTGCCTGGCCAGTGTGGCCCAGTAGTTGAGCATCGATCCATGAACCAGGAGGTTCGATTCCCAGACAGGGCACATGCCCGGGTTGCTGGCTCGATCCCCAGGAAGTCAATCGATGATTCTCTGTCATCATTGATGTTTCTCTCTCTCTCTCCATTTCCTTTCCTCTCTCTGAAATCAATTAAAAAACACTTTAAATTTTTTTAAAAAAAGAATCCTGAGATGGCACAAATCATTGAAATATCTGCATAATAAAAGAGTAACAAGAAACGTGCATCATGGAAAAAAAGAAGGAATAAGAAATGAAATGAAACTCTATACACACTTAAGTTTCCTTTATTCATTAAAGATTGATATTCAATAATGTTTTTATTCCTTCTAGAATAATGTCTTTATTCCTTTATTGCTTCTCTCTCAAGAAGGACCACCACAACACCACACACACACACACACACACACACACAAACACTTCTTCATCTTCCCTTATCTAAATTAATCAAGGTGCAGGTGCAGGTCTACTGCCATCCACACCATTAAGCCTTCCTTCTCTGATCCACCCTTAATCCAAAAATGCTGCCTCTGGCACCTGCCTCCTCTGAATTCCTACAAGACATGTCTCTTGTGGCTCCTGTGATTCATGCATGGCTTGATCCCATGCTAGTCTTTCAGCTTCCTCAACTCAGATCTCTTTCTGATCCATCCTTCTGTGCTTCACAGTATCTACCACAATGCGTGCTCAAAGGATATTTGTTGAGTGAATGAGTTAATGAATGGGAAATTTTTCTTAGAGTAACAGTAATAAAATTATGAGTATTTATAAGGGATAATATATACACACATGAACAAATGGAACAATGGATGAGAAAATGTCTTGAAAAATGTTACCCTAAGAAAGTTATACTGTATACAAAAAATAAAAAAGGAACATAAAATCAGTAGAAAAGACAAAACAAAAGAGTGATAGGAATCTCAATCTTAGAGTGTGTTGGAGCGTGGGGGAAATTCTAAGACCTACAAAAAAAGACTTTCCTTCTACATTTCGGGCAAGAAGAAAAGTTAGAGTTGCTCAACCTGTTGCTACTGTGACACTCACAGATGACAAGAGAACCCAGAGTCCCCTTACTGCTATTTGACTTCTACCTTCTTAATCAGGGAAAATAGTCCTGGAAATTGTTGAATAGTCTTTTGTCATATTGGAGATGAAATTCAATATAAGAGAAGAGAAAGGAAAGGAAGAGCTAGCTGCTTCCATTGAGCTTCTACTTCCATATACAGATGAGTGGCATTTTAAGGCTCTGGAAAAACCTGGATCAATGGAGAAGAAATGCCTTCATCTTTGAGGAACAGGATGACTGGAGAGTAACAAGTAATGCCCACTTTTCCCCGAAAGGTGGAAAACAGATTCTAGAAAGTACTGACCAGAAAACATCAATCCTATTAATAATTTTGCTAAAATTTTGCAACTGATAGTTTAGGAATATTTACAAAACAATGGAAAGAAACAGATAAATAAAACTAAAAATTCCTAGAAACTAGCTTGAATTTATTAAGAGCATGACACAACAATCCTAACTTCACACCCTCATCCCAGATGGTGGTATGAATATTCCAGATAATTTATCTGTTTCCTTATTGCCACTCATGTATTTCAAACTGATCTTAAACTTATGTCTCAAGTTATAATTTTCTCTTCACACTTTCCCTTCCCTGCCAGTCTGCTCCTCACATAGCCCAGTAAATAAATGATACCGCCATCCATTGGGGATCTCATGTCAGAGCTGGGATTATCCTGCAACTTGCCTCTCCCTCACACTATAGGTCAAATCCATCATTAACCCCTGAGGATTCTGAGCCATCCCTTGCCTCCCTGCCTCCACAGCCATCCCAGATAGCCTGATTACTGTCTGACTCCTAGTGAGTAGGGACTGATAAGTTACTTCCCAAAACATATGGAATGACTTCTGTGTACTCAGGATGCTAAAGAGCTCAGATCTTCAGAACAAGAATAGCCAATAATTAGAGTCATTTTGTAGTTCTGATTCTAATAGGATGACCAGACCACCTCTATGTGCAAAGTTTAGAGGCAGTCAATTACTACTCATTGATGGGAGCAACACATTCAGTGGTGGGCAGGCCTTTGGGGACAAAGACTGAGAGACAATACCATCAAGATTTCTGGTCATTCTGCAAGTAAGGGCATATAGTACAGTGTCTAGCACTGACTGGGGCCTTCAAGTCCCAAGACATAAGTGAACATTTTCAACATTATGGAGCTATGTTATGGAATAGAAAGGAGAGGTAAATATGAGTTAATGTGTTTTTTACAAAACCTGTATGGCATGCCCAGAAATTAGAACCCCTACACCCATATAAAGCTCTGTATAATATAGTCTGGCAGATCTTATTAGGCCTAACTTCAGGAAACCAAGATATATGACATATAAATATTTTTAAATGTTTAAGTCAAGGAAACTGGGACAGTTTTATAATTTCAAGTCCTCAAAAGAGGGGGGGGGGGGAAATCCTTTCGTCTGTTTCCCAATTTCCTTAATTCTGCAAGTAAGGGCATATAGCACAGTGTCTAGCACTGACTGGGGCCTTCAAGTCCCAAGACATCGGTGAACATTTTCAACATTATGGAGCTATGTTATGGAATATGAAGGACAGGTAAATATGAGTTATGTGTTTTTTACAAAGCCTGTATGGCATTCCCAGAAATGAGAAACCCTACACCCATATAAACTCTGTACAATATAGTCTGGCAGACCTTATCAGGCCTAACTTCAGGAAACCAAGATATATGACATATAAATATTTTTAAATGTTTAAGTCAAGGAAACTGGGACAGTTTTATAATTTCAAGTCCTCAAAAGAGGGGGGGGGGGGAAATCCTTTCGTCTGTTTCCCAATTTCCTTAATATTTATTCTCCTTTAAAAAATTCTCATTTAAGGTATGTTATGATCTCTTCCTCCACTGCCCATGATGTCTTGAAAGGGTTAAGAGCAATATCTTGGGGTCTTGCTTCCTGGGTCCACATCCTGGATGTGCCACAGGGTAAAGTTACTTAATTGTGTTATGCAGGGGTGCTTATCTGAAGGCGAGGATCACAGTGCGGCCTGCCCTGAGGGGTTGCCATGAGGAATAAGTGAGCAGATAAAAGTGAAGCACTTCGAGCTGGCCCTGACACATGGTCCATGCAAGCCCAGTTATTTATTTGTCTGTATTGCTTCTATGTCTGGAGTCTGCTCTGCTTCCATTTCGGTTGCCGTGAGGAATAAGTGAACAGATAATAGTGAAGCACTTCGAGCTGGCCCTGACACATGGTGTGTACTCAGTCCATGCAAGCCCAGTTATTTATTTGTCTATATTGCTTCTATGTCTGGAGTCTGCTCTGCTTCCATTTTGCTATCTGCCCTTGGGAAACCATGTAACCTCTGTTTCCTCCTCAACTGCCAGGCGGGCCTGGACTCCCCGATCATCCCAAGTTCTGGCCTTGCTTGGCTGGTGAATGTGACACTGCCCTTCCCTCTGGTTTCATGATAGCTACTGTCAGTCCAGAGAAGCTCAGTTCAGTTCAGTTCAGTTCAATCCAGTCCAATCCAATTCAATTTAACTCATCTATTCCGTTTAGTGCAAGTCATTCATTTCATTTATTCACAAACATCTCCTGAGGTCCGAGACATGCATAATACTTACCAGACATAAGACAGAAAGGAGGCATGGGGATCTTTGTTTTTGAGATTCTTAACAAATCTGAATGCTTTCTATAGCTTCACAATTTTTTTTCTAAGTGGAGAGAAAATAAGACAGTCTCTATCCTCTTAGGGGTTTAAAGGACTTTTCCTTTAAACAATCTTGAGGAAAACAACATCTAGGCAGCTGCTAGAAAATGCAATTCGATGTCTAAGTGGTTCTAATTATTCCCTGCTCAAGGGGGCGGTTTCTAAAGGCCGGCTAATCTTCCCAGAGGCTGCAGCAGACAATATTCCACTTAGGTGAAAACAAGAGGGTGGCCAGTCCAAACAACAGCAAAATAAACAAAGCCCCAATTATAATTAGAGGGAGGTAGACTGGGCTGTTCTGTTTAGGCCGAAGAAATTGATTTCCCCTGGAGTGTCACTTACACCATAATGATTATTGGACTGAAGAAAACAGAGTAATACAGAAAACAAAATTAGATGGGTTGCAGATCAGTAGTTGATCTTGACTGCTCTCGCCTTGAAGGCAGAGTCAGAAAAAATATAATCAATGGGGAGGCAGGATATTTGAAAAATTTCTGATATTTATTGTTTTGTATTCATTTCATTTTTTTTACTCGTTTCTTTTGAAAAGCAAGGTGAGTTAGGGAATCAACAAACAAAAATGTTAAGTGTAGGTTAATTCTAGGAAAAGTTATCTAGATCTAATGGAGTCTGTTTACTGTGTCAAAGAGGAAACTAACCCAATTTTTAAGTAACCTGCTCTGAAGGAATTATTTCAGAAACATGTAGCTTTAGATCCGAAGCTCTTCTAGGCATAATATGATCTCAGCTGGTCCCTGCTCCAGGCAATTAAAACAAATAAATGAATAAAAATAATTCTATTTGAAAAGACTTAGAGTGACTTAAGTAATTTGTATTTCTTCACTGCAAACTGAGGCTGGGTTTAGTTTGTTCTACATTCAGTCATAGAGATGTTTAAAGCCATGTATTGCACCCCACTCATTTCTCTGAATTACACTAAAAGAGAACCACTTTTTTCCCCCTGCTAGATAAACTTTCTTGAATTTGAAGATCTGGAATAAAAATGTTATAATTTCTTAAACTCTCACCTAAGTGCTATACTTGGCACAGTTGTAAAAATGAAATTGATAATCCAGAAACAATATTTTCTTTAGGAGAAAAAGTGATTTCTTTGATTTATTGTTATTTGGCTCTCCAGGTCTTCTTTCTAACTATTATGCATTCTCCCTCATTACCATGTATTTAAATCTTTTTTTTTTCTATCCAGCACATGTAATACCTTTTCAAGAAAGTGCCCTACATTTATTCTCAAGTGTAGGTACCTCTCCCTTTAGAGAACTTCTACGGTACTCAAATTTTGTTCTGCACATCCTATCCTTATCATGTTAGCACATGATGACTTGAAAAGCCTTATCCTCTCTTTCTGTGTCTGTGTATTTCTGCCCATTCTCTTCCGCTACATTAACATAGTTTGTGTGTCTGGGCTGTGCCTTTGGCCCTTACATCTCAGCAATAGCTGAACACAGAGTCAGCATTTGATAAAGGTGTGTTGCCTGTAGTAGCTTGTGGCTGATGTGCTGCTTTGTTAGAGTCTCAATGATTTTCCTGTGAAGATGCTGAACTCAGGACTTTGACATTACTTTTGGCTTATTTCCAGTTGGTACAAGTACATGCTCTCTCTTGCTGAAATCACTTCCATCGAATGGTCAGGACTGCAAACACACAGGGAGAAGGTCATTCTGTCTCTATCCTGCTCAGGAGAAAATAAATCTGTCCTCTGATCTAACAAACCAAAGCAGCCCTGGAAAGCACCCTTTCCATTGTAATTCCATTTCCCTCCGTTTTACTCACCGTATCACAACGTTTAAGAAACTGTTATGCCTCCCAAGAAGAGCAATCAGTGGCCTTATTTTGTAGGTGATAAAGCCATTATCAGTCACCAGGCCAATATTTAGGACATGCATACTGAATTATTTAAAACTAATAATGCACATGAAGAATGTTAAAGTAAAAATGGGAGAAAAACGTCATTGTAGTAATATTTATTTCCTCTTTGCTTGCCCAACTGTCCTCCCATGTTCAAGGGCACACCCATAACTTCAGACATGATAACTCTAAGTACCAGACTGCTTTGCTGCTTTCAGCCTCCCCCACTGTCCCTCCCCCCCCCCCTTTTTTTTTTGCCTGGTCAAAACCATGGCCTTGGGACTGACGTTCAGCATGACTTTGTGAGGAGCTATGCTGACCTGTTCTGTAGTGGGACTGGTGAAAATTATAAATACAAAGCCAAATAAACAATATTCAAAGCCTCTGGAAATGGTCCTAAGCGCAAAAAGCAAAAGAGGAAAGACCATGGCCTTGGGACTGACTTTCAGCATGACTTTGTGAGGAGCTATGCTGACCTGTTCTGTAGTGGGACTGGTGAAAATTATAAATACAAAGCCAAATAAACAATATTCAAAGCCTCTGGAAATGGTCCTAAGCGCAAAAAGCAAAAGAGGAAAGAGCTATTAAAAAACAACAACAAAAACCCCCAAAACTATGAAAATCCATAAAAAAGGCAAGAATATTTAGTAATTTAAACCAAGACCGTGGCCCACCTCTCCCATCCCACCCAACTCCAGACGGCTGCAGCTAAGAATAGGGCTTCCTTTCCTTCCAGGTTCCAGCCAGAGAGCTTTCTCCCAGGATGAGCAGGACTTGAACATTTCTCACTCTGCCTCTAGCTGCCTTTTGCTGTGGATAGTCCCTGGGCAAGTGCTTTCTCACCAAGCCACACTGTGTGCACAGAGGCTTTATGGGGTGCAGCCTGCTGAGAGTACTGGGTCCCAGTAGCTCTTGCTTGGGTATATGAGGTGGTAGTTTAATGACAGAAGAGTCAAGCCCAGAGGATTTCAGGCTGTTACCTTAACCTCCACCAAGTGCTTAGCTCCCAGAATAAGGGTCTTAGTAGTTTGTTAATGAATCCACTCCTGGCTCCAGAGCCCTGGTTGAGATCTTGCCCAGGGAGGGAAGCAGACGATACACATTTATTCACTTCCCAAAGGAACTCACTCTATTTGCAGCAGGGCATGGAGATGTTTAAACATAAGAGCATTCTTAAGAGCAGTACCAAAGAACTTGTATGCATGTATGCATAACCCATGGACACAGACAATAGGATGGTGAAGGCCTGGGGCAGGGGGCGGTGGTGGGCTATAAGTGGTCAATGGGGGGAAAAAGGGGACATATGTAATACTTTCAACGATAAAGATTAAAAAAAAGAAAAAAATAAAGACTAAAACATGACTGTTGGGGGAAAAAGAGCGGTAGAGATGTGGATCTAATGAACATCTAAAGTAGGCCAGCTGGTTTGCAGGAGAGAACTGGGAAAATAAAACAGCTGGAAGCCCCTCCCCGCTCCCCTCATCAGAACAAACATCAAGTACTGACCTCAGAAATGACCTCCTCAAAGGACCTACAATTTGATTGGATTTGTTTGTAGAAGGATTTATGCTCCCAGGGGATTGTTGGAAATAATAGCATAGTCTGTCTAAGCAGTGAAGTTTAACATGTGGTCAGAAAAAGAATGAAAGAGCCTTACGAGGACGGTTCTCCCAGAGTGATTGTGGATATTTCCAAAGCTGTGCCTCTGGGAGAGGGGAGAGCAACATCAGAGGCTCTCACTAATATTATTCCGTTAGCCATAAAACAAGTAACAGTAACAAGTCATGAGGGGGAACCAGTACCCAGAATACTGTAATATATTATCTAAACTGTTTCTAGCAAAAGATTGAGACATTCAAGGAAATAGGAAAACATGACCCATACACTAAAAAATACAGCAGACAGTAGAAACTGCCTGTGAGAGTGACCAAATGTCAGATTTAACAGAAAATTATTAGTAGATTTGAACTTGCAGGAGAAAAAAATTAGTAAAATTAAAAATGGATTAATTGAGCTTATGCAAGCCAAATGATAGAAGAAAAATGGAGAGAGCCTCAGAAAGTAAGGGGATAAAACAAGGGTGGGGAAACTTTTTTCTGTCAAGGCCTATTAGGATATTTATAACATTTTGTAGAACATACAACATTATCAACTTAAAAATTAGCCTGCTATTTTGGTCAAATATTTAATTAACTCACCCCTACTGCCTTGGCAGGACCAGACCAAATGATTTTACAGGCCTTACTTATCTGGCCCATGTGCAGAATGCTCCCTCCCCTGGAATAAAAGTTAGAGGTGGTGGTGGTTGAGGACAGGGAGCCATTGCCTGTGTTTTGTTGGAGTTGAGAGATATGTTTTATCACCAAGCTTGCCATAGAAGCTTGGAAATTGAGGATTTAAAGTTTTTGGCTTTGGAAATAGATGATAGACAATACTTTCAATTATTCACATGACCTTAGACAAATCATCTTACTGGAACTCATTTCTTATTCCTAAAACAAGTAAGGTTAGGGAGGAAATGTATGCTCACTCAAGTTCATCCAGCAAACAATTCTGTGATTTAAAGAACAAAGCAGGTTCACACAGGTGAAGACTTGGCCCACATAGAATTATAAAATTTATGTCTACAACATATTTGGGATTGTATATAATACCTTTCTCAACCCTTTAGTTCCTATGGATATATATGGAGACCCATTTGTGAAAGCATATTTTTGGTTAACTACATCTCACTAAATCACAGTTTCCTAGTGTGTTCTGTGGAACACTTATGGGGTCTATAAAATTGGAATGCCTCGGAGAGCCTTGAATATGTTATGGCATTGTGAATCTCTAGAACAGCGGTATAACATGCAGCATTTTCCAAACCTATTTGATCATGGAAGATCTTTTAAACATTTACTTTTCCCGGAGGGTCTTATGAAACTAAGGTTGTGAGGAATACACTTTTACAAATGTTAAAGGACTAGACTTCAAGAGCTTAAGATATTTATCCTCCAAGAGGGTTTTATACATGTTGCGACTTAAAAGTCTTAGAAATTAGGGGAATCTTTAAAGCTTCATGGTTTAATTTATTAATGGTGGTATTATGACAAATAATAGGGGCCATATTTGGGGGCAACTGAGCCAATCATATCACATAGGAAGTTGTTAACTAGTTAGAGTAGCCTTGGTCCAGACTTTAAATCATATCCAAAATGAGAAAACAAAGGTACGTCATCAGGGTTCATCTAATTGTATGAGGATCATTTAGGGAGGATCCACAGAGATCCTACGCCTCCATCAAGTGCTCCATGTTCTCATGGTAGTCACTGCTGCTAAGCCTCTACACCTGCAGAAGATCCGCTACTCGGCATCCTGAGAGCTAAGTATGACTGGGGAACCATCTTCATCGGAAATGTGAAGGACAACAGAGTTGGAACCAGCCCTTCCAACTGCCTCCTCCATAGGCGCACATATCACTCAAATTCCTCTTCAGGATTATTAGACAGCTCCTGGTTATTTTGTAATTTATCACTGGAAGTGGCCATTGACATTTACTTTTCAGCCCTCCTTCTATTTATTCATGACTCCACTCACACATTTTCTGTCTTTCTCTGTCCTCCTTATTGAGTACCCAATCCTGCTGGGTGTGAGAGAGGGAGGCAGTGCTAGCCCTCAGAGAGCCTACTGTATTTGAGAGACAAGATCATGCATGTTTTGTACTGTGGATGACTGTAGCATTGTGAATATTTAAGCTCAGATGAAGAGCTTAGATCTTTGCTTTAGGAGTTCAGAGGACAGGGAGATCCTCTTTCCCTTTCTTCACAGTTAATAAAAAAGAAATAGGCTTTAAAAATGTTTTTCCTTAATTTTTAATTACAGTTGGCATTTAATATTATATTCGTTTCAGGTGTGCAGCATAGTGGTTAGACATTTATATAACTTAGGAAGCGATGCCCCTGATAACACTAGGCATTTTTAAATCAGGTATATCAGGTAATTCAATTTCAATTCTGACACTGTGTGGGCTAGTTCTTTGGATTTCATTTTTCTTATTTCTTAAAACTAGAAGAATAATAGCTACAGTGCAAGACAACCGGGCAAAATACTGTAAGAAGCATAAAGCATGGTGATATAGTAGGACTTAATAGATATTTGTTACATTCAATCTTCTAATTCCTATTTGCTTGAAAGGCCCTTTCTTTCATTCATTCAATTTATGTATGTATTGAGCAATTTACTTTGTGTAAGGAACTATTTTACATGCTAGAATCCATGACGTCATAAAACTTCAGTTCTAGCTTTTAGCAGGGGGAAATAAATAGGAAAACAACATGAAAATATTCAAATTGCTGTAAGTTTAAGGAAGAAAAGGGTCATATGTTAGAGCAGTGGAAATGCTGCTATCATGGAGTGGACAGTGGGAGGCGTGTAGGAGGCAGCCAATCAATGATTCTCTCATCATTACACTGAGTGGCCAGATTATTATGATCACCCCATCAATGCAATGAAGTGAATTAGTTATGCAAATAATAATAATAATAATAATAATGATAAAACCTTGAGAGTATTTGCTTAGGAAGTTTTCAATATTCAGTATTTTTGGAAGTATCAATGAAGTACTGATGGGGCGGTCATAATAATCTGGCCACTCAGTGTATGTTTCTATCTCTCTGTCCTTCTTCCTTCCTCTCTGAAATCAATAAAACTATATTAAAAAAAAGAGACAGCCATAAGTCCCATTCAGAGCAGTCAGGCACATGCTCCTCTTCACCTGAGCAAAACACCAAAGGTTTCTTTTTTTAAAAGAAAGTGGAATAGAGCGTTTCCAGACTAGAGGATGCCAGGGACCACTTATGACTGCTGGATACTGAGACCTCCCCCCAACCCCTTTTTCCCACTCACCAGAATGCTGGCAGTTAGGGCTTTACCCTCCATATAGGAGTTTGGAAGAATCTTTTCCAGGGAATTTGACCAGCCCAAGAGGGAAGGTCTATACACTGTCAGAGCGATTCCCCAATCCATGGCCCTGCCATTTCTTTCTGTTGCTGTTTTTGTTTTTCTTTCTCCTGAATCTTACCCGAGCTACTTTGTAATTATCCTATCTCGCTATTATAACTGTTTGTTCTCTTTCCTCTTTTCTCTAGTATTTGTTTGGGGGAATCAGATGCCATTCCAAGACTGTATGTGCTTATTGAAGGAACTCAGTTTTTCACAATCAGGAGCCTGATAAGCAATTTTGCTCTTGTATGCAGGATTCCAGATGACCTCTTTGTTGCTCCCCATAATCCTTACACTTGCTTCCCTTGCCTTTTAAATTTTTTATTTTTAATTTAAAGGGTGTTTTGGTTGCATTTTCTGCTGCCCCTCCCCCATCCTCTCCGAGCCCAATATATATACTTTTTGAAATGTTACACTGCTTACCCACAAAACAAATACCAATTAAATGAAAGTTACTTCCTTTTGTGCCCTGACCAGAAATTAGTCTTGGTGGGAATATGGCTAGGGTTAGGGACTGCCTGTTGATACTTGCTGAGGTTGTGATCTGATGATGGAGAGCGATCATTTTTTTGCACTCAATTCTTTTTTAAATTCTAAACATAGCTATACAAAAAATACAATAGTTAGAAATTTAAAAGAGAGGAAAATTACTGATGAGTTCGACAGCATGCAATAATTCCGTATTAGTGTCCCCTTTATTTCAAAGTAGACATTTTTAAGGCCTGTCCTCTTCAGAAGAGATATCTAGGTTTTGCTAAGGCTAATGGTGTGATTACCAGATGCCAGGGATGGCCTCAGCTGCTCTGGGGGGAAACTGGCATACACAACCCATTGACATGTAAGCACCCTTTGCTCTCCCTCTGCAAGAACCGCATCGTGGTATTCCTGAGCACAAGGACTTTAGGAAAAATTATGAGACTGGCAAAGAAACAGCACAGACTAAGTTTCCTTCTTTGGTGCTTCCACCCGTCCCTGTATTATTATAATTTGAAAACTTCCAGTCAAACTTAAATAATTGGACATCTGGCAGTTTAGCCCTATCTTAAATTTGCTCATGTTCATTCGTCATTCTGTTTTATTTCAGCTTGGTGTTCTCATTAAAAAATAGAGCAGGGATTTTCTGACCTTTCAAAGAGTGGGGTATTCTCGAGTGCCCCTATGCAGCTCCTGAAATCAACCTTTGGCATAAGGTCAAATCTTGATAGGACAGGCAGACACCTGTCTTCTCATCAGCTCTCTTCTGGCATCAAGCAGGCATGCGTCTTCTTTCACTCGGCATGCATGTCTTTCAATGCTAAGACTATGATTTCAGAATGCACAAAGCAACTTGCAATTACTTGTCAAATGAGTGGTATGGATAATGACCCTTCTGGGTTCTGAGGCGGGATTTTGATTGTTGTGGGTAACAGTGAGGAAAAACATTATTGTCATTACCTGTGTGATGTTCTTCATTTTTTAGCAACTTCGTGAGAGCAGGCACTGTGCCTCTCCTATTGATTCTTCTCTCCCAAATGCCCAGTGCAGTGCCTTGTACAAATATAATCAATAAATATTTGCTGTTGAAAGAAACGTCATAAAAAAATGAGCGGCTTTACTCGTCTCAAAAAAACAACAATGTTGGGGTAAAAGAGTGCATTTCAGGTTGGAGAAAATAATAGTTTTGGGGTAGGGGAATATAAGATATATTAGGCAGTTGGGGAATAGAAAATAGTGCATAGAGCAAAGGGTTGAAAGAACGGGAGATGAGAGAGGACAGGAGAGTTCATTTGAGGCCAAAATGTAGAGAACCTTAATGCCAAATCTTGAACTTTTGTCCTGAATCTGGGCATTGGAGCCCACAGAGGAATTAGACAAGAGCTCAAAGCAGGAGCT
>NW_005357115.1:8381240-8387411 GCF_000412655.1 Myotis brandtii
CGGGAAGAACAGACAGAGACCAATTCAGAACTGTTACCATGAGATGATTAAGAGAGCATAAGTGGAGGCAATCCTGTTTTCTAGGGATTTAATCCCGTCTTCTGATGGATGATTTAGTAGACTTTTTTAGAAGGAACAGAATATTTTAAATTGGAGCCACTCTTGAAAATCTAGTGCTCAAGGCTGTGGTCCTTCCGTATAAGGGGCCTTCCTTTTTTATTCCCTTCTTATTCCAGGAGGATTCTGAATGAAACATTCCATGGGCTCCCATCAGCCTTTGTTTATTTAGTTACAAAGTCAAATTCTAAAACCCCTTGCTTAACAGAACTGTCTATTAAGAGGGAGAGAACCCTTCTCACCAGCCCCCTTCCTTTCCCAACACCCACATCTGAATTCACAGTAGTTTAGGAATTGCATACCCCCTGGAGTCTGAAGCTTAGAAAAAGACTATTGATTCTGAGAAGTTTTGTGCCTAAAGATGTTTGTGAAATCAAAGCATTTTAGAATTGAAGGAAACCTGAGCATCGTTGTACTTCAACTTTTCACCTATCTACTGATGGATTTTCTGTTTCATGTCCTCAGTTGATCTTTTTGTTTCATTGAAATTTAGCTGAACTTTTTGGGTCCATGTTTCTTAGAGGTTTTCATCAAGCTTGGCATTAAGGAGATACAAACAATTGGCTAATGCTGTGCATTCTCCACTATTTCTGACACAGGAATATGTGATGGCTGTGTTGGCTCTTGCTGAAACAGGTCTGGGAGAAGGGATGAAAAAAGGTGGACTCAGGTCACTTCTAAGACTAAAAATATAATTGAGTTTAAGTTTATGGCAAGAGTCTGGTTGCTTTATTCAAATATTTCTTGTACACCCCTTGAGGATTTTTGGAGCAGTTGGCATATTCCATATGAAAGAACAAGGTAACAGCATGTTCAGGTCAGAGACACAAAACATCCTCCAAGATACTTCAGGGAGAGGTCAGATTCAGAACAAACATCCAAATCTCATTATAATCAGATCCTAAGCAATTAAAAATAATTATGTACTCTTCTTCCTAACTGACCTTGTGGGATGTATATGCTAGAATCTAGTCTAAATAAAGCTAAATTGGAGAGTCTATGTCTAGCAGGTTTAAAAAAAAGAGTTCAGCCCAATCATCCACAGTGACTAGATAACACAGTTAGTGACTTTGGAGAAGGATAATCAATTATGCTAAGTCAAATAAACCAGAGAAAGAAAAGTACCATATGATACCATTCATATGTGGAAACTAATGAACAAAATAAACTAACAAACAAAATAGAAACAGATTCATAGATTCAGAGAACAGACTGACAGCTGTCAGAGGGGAGGGAGATTGGAGGGTGGTTGAAAAAAATGAAGGGATTAAGCAAAAAACAAAACAGAACTCATAGACACATATAACAGTATGGTGATTACCAGAGGGAAAGGGACATGAGGGCAGGTAGAAGAGGGTAAAGGGGGAATAGATGGTGATGAAAGGAGACTTGACTTTGGGTGGTGAACACACAATACAGTATCCAGATGATGTATTATAGAATTGTACCCCTGAAACCTATATAATTTTATTAACCAATGTCACCACAATATATTTTTAAAAAGTTAAATAAATTTCCCACTTGTGGCCAAGATGTCCTGCTTTTGAAGCTTAGGGTTCTTTGGTAGAGGACTTGGGTGAGGAAGGACAGCACTCACCTTTAGGTAAACCAGGGGATTTTATCATCACCAAGCAAGTGCACTTCTGAGCTATCAAATTCCTACTCTTCAATTTCTGATAATGACTCTGTAAATTATAGCTCTTAACCAATTTTCAGGGTAAAAGTTCATCTTCTCCTTTAAAGCATTCTGTCCCTGAAATATAATTTCTACCTTTTCCTTTCAAGGTACTGCATCCTATAGCTATTACTTGAGTCAGTTTTCTGATTCCTCTGCAGTGAATATGAGCCTCCCGTATCCCCAGCCAAGTTAACTTCCAAATGTTGGACATAGACATATAGTTTCTCACAAAAGTAGATGCAGGATTTTTTTTTTTTAGAGAAAGGCTTATTTCAAGCATTAGTATGACAATGGTGCTGTTTGTTTCTTTTGGAGACATATCTAAACAAGGCAGTGGGAGTCCCCAGATATGGGCACCCAGGGCAACCTGAACAATGGGGTGTTTGTTTTTGATATCCAAACAGAATTACAATATTCAAAGCGCATCTGGGGAGCACAGGAAACCTAACATTCAGGGTTTGGAATCTGACCTTAATTGAAAAAATTATATTTCTTTGAACATTTCTGCCTGGTTTAAGGTGACTTTGTTTTGGCAATTTTATCCATCCTTTTAATATTCTTTGTAGGTATGGAGGGGCAGGTACTATTACTTAAGTCAAGAGAACTGAGTGATATGCCTAGAATATAGAATATTAAACTTTTTAAATTAGGAACCTTGTTTCAAGTCTATGTATCTCTCTTTCTAAATAAATTAATGGATCATCAAATAACATACAGTCACTTTCTTAAAACAAACACATAAAAAAGCAAGAAAACTATCAAATCCTATAGTAGTTCACCACAGGGAGAACAATAATCATCTTTTATATATATAAAAGCCTAAGCGACCATTTGACCGTTCGACCAGTAGCTTTGATACACACTGACCACCAGGGGACAGACGCTCAATGCACAGGCATGGAAACATGGAACAGACTGATGAATATTAGAGGGAAGGGGGGAGGTGGGAGGGTGAGAAGAGATTAACTAAAGATCTTATATGCATACTAAAGGCCTGGTGCATGGGTTTATGCACCGGTGGGGAGTCCCTCGGCCTGGCCTGTGGGGATCAGGCTGAAACCAGCAGTCTGACATCCCCCGAGGAGTCCTGGATTGTGAGAGGGTGAAGATCAGGCTGAGGGACCCCACTGGTGCATGAATTTGTGCACTAGGCCTCTAGTCTCTTATAAGATTCTTTTCGTCAGCACTGAGGAGCAGAGCAAATAAACAGATGTAATTTTCCCTTATTTATTGTATCATTTGTTCTACACGTAATTGAGGGCCAGAATAATACACTGCATTGAACCAGGCACCATAAGGAGTACAAAGGAAATGTTCACTGCTGTTGAGAAAACAAGATGCACATGAAAAGTTATGTGCAAAGCAAGATTGTGCAATGAACAGCACAGATTAAATAAAGATGGAAGTGGTCAGGGAAGACTTCATGAAAGAGGCAACCTTTGAGTAAGACTATGATAAGTAGGTTGTATTTCAAGAGGCAAAGAAGAAATTGAGGGTAGTGTAAGTAGCAGGCATACATAGACATAGGGAGGAGAAATGCACAAGTGGGCTTGAGAGCAAGTATGTATCAGTCTTGCAGAGTAGTTGGCTCCTATGAGAATGGTGAGAGGTAAGGTAAAAAAGGTGAGCCATCGAAGGATTTTGTACTTGGGAATCATAACATGGCAGCAGTGGTGTTTTATGGAGAGAGATGGATGACAGTGTGCAGCTGGGTTTGGAGAAGAGAGAGATTGGTAGGAAGGAGATAAAACAGGAAATTATCATACAATCAAGGCTTTAGAAGTCCAGGATCCTAGAAAAGATGATGGCAATGAGTCACTCCTAGCAGTATGAAGGGAGTTTGTAAAAGTGATTCAATATGGGCAATCAGGAAAGTGAAACTTGCATGATGAGATTTAAGCCATCACTATTCAACAAATGAGATTGTCCGGGTAGTTTTAGCAGGTTTGTAATCCATTGTTTTATTGTCCCTTTCATCAACTCAGAACAAGTAACACCTAGTTCAGCCATGGGCAAACTACGGCCCGCGGGTCGGATCAGGCCCGTTTGAAATGAATAAAACTAAAAAAAAAAAAGACCGTACCCTTTTATGTAATGATGTTTACTTTGAATTTATATTAGTTCACACAAACACTCCATCCATGCTTTTGTTCCGGCCCTCCGGTCCAGTTTAAGAACCCATTGTGGCCCTCGAGTCAAAAAGTTTGCTCACCCCTGACTAGTTCCATCATGGCCATCATTTGTATTTCAGAGCTAGCTCCTTCAGGAGAGCACAATACATCCTTACCCAGCTACTGCTCGGGCACAAAACAATGAAAACCCAGCCAAGAGCCCATCACTAGCTGTTACTGAGCACTGACTTAGGAGTTAGGAGGCATGGGCTACAATTCAGAGTTTGCAAGGAGTTTGTTCTGGTGGCTGGGGTTGAATAGATCCCAAGTGGATCAGCCTTTCCCAAAGTATGTTCTGCAGAATATTCATTCTTAGATAAAGATGCTCTTAGAGAAAAGGATTCCACAGTTAAACAAGCATCAAAAACTCTTTTGCAAGCATCAAAAACTCTTTTTCCCTCTTGGAGATCACAGAACTTATTGGCATAGCAAAGGCTCCCCTAGTAGGCACAGAACACTAATACATCCTGTAGAACTAAGGACCTACAAAGAAAAGTTGAAACTAGGCACACTTTTAAAATGATATGGTTTTTTTTTATTGATTTCAGAGAAAGGGAGAGGGAGATATAAACTTGAATGATGAGAGAGAATCATTGATCATCTGCCTCCTGTATACTCCCTACTGGGGATCAAGCTCACAACCCAGGCATGTTCCCTGATCAGGATTCGAACTGTGACCTCCTGGTTCGTAGGTGTATGCTCAACCACTGAGCCACACCAGCCAGGCTAAACTAGGCACACTGTAAAGCTCCTCACTAAATAATACTCTATGGTAACAGGATATTAAGAATGATCTAAACAAAGACAACAAGATAAAGAATAGGGCAGAGGAAGAAAATAGAAATGGAAAATATAATTAAGGTAATTAGAAGTGCTGGTCAGTTGAGATTGTAGTGAGATAGAGGAATTTTCTGTGAAGAGAGTTGTCGATACAGGCAGTTTACAATATAATCTCAGTACAGGTCTCCCTATGCTGAGAAAGACCATCAGTGGATCCTTTTCTCCTCTTAGCATTGTGGTCATTGAACCCTGATAAATAAAAAGTTAGCTGTATCCACAGTGTCACTTAGAGTTAAAATTTCAGATTTTGAATAGGTTTTCACATTCTCCTTAGGAATTCTACCTCTAGGAAGAATAAAGCAAGATCAAAGGGTCCTTTCTAGGTTCATTGACTGCCTCCAGGTGAAATTTCTAGAATAAGTCAGACATCAAAATTCCTTTGACTATGGTCAGAATGAAACCCGCTCCCTGAGATCTTGAAAGCTATTGAAAGCCTGAAGGAAAACATTTTCTTAGAAAGAAAATGCACACAAAATAAGTGTTTCAGCCACTAGGAGAAGGAGAAGGTTATTTTTAAGTAAGTGGGAGACTATAAACTATCTCGGAGTTATGAAGATCTTTACATAAATTTTCCAAAGCATTTCCATATCTATTGACTCATTTGATCATCATGAATGCTCTCTGTGGTAAGTGTTTTTTTCCTAGGATTTTACAGATGACAACAGCAACCACCACCACCACCACCACCACCACCACCTGAGAGACATTGTGCTAGGCGTTTTATTTACCTGGTTTCACTAAATCCCCATAGCAACTCTGGAGGACACAATTTCCATTGTACAGCCAAGAGCCCACTTGATAGAGCAAAAAACAATCTAGATGCTACACTCTATCATCTCTGACTTGTCAGAACCAATTAAAGGCCCACCTGTGAATATTACCTTAGAATCCCCTCTATTCCTAACCCTGCTCACCTAGTTTAGTACTTTCTTTGTGGTGCCATGTTCTCTCAGGCTGCTGAAACCCTACTTAAGCCAGTCATATTTAACCACTCTCATCTATAGTCTAAATCAGCCTGAGGGCCAAATATAGCCTGCCCCCTGCTTTTCTAAGGCCCATCAGCTAAGGATGTTTTTCACCTTTTCACATGATTGAAAAAAATAAAAAAATAATACTTTGTGACTTGTGAGAATGATGTGAAATTCAAATTTCAGTGTCTATAAATAAGGTTTTGTTGCAGCACAGTCATGCTAATTCATTTACATTTTGTCTGAGGCAGCTTGCCTACAACTATGGCAGAGCTGAGTAGTTGCACCAGAGACTGACTGGCCTGTAAAACCTAAAATATTTATCTGACGCTCTGACTCTTTATGGGAAAAAAAAATTGTTGACCTCTGGTCAAAATTCAAAAGGACATTATATATA
>NW_005357115.1:8387483-8404470 GCF_000412655.1 Myotis brandtii
GGTTAGCAGACTTTTTCTGTAAAGGGTTAGATTTTAAAAAAGTATATTTTTATTGATTTCAGAGAGAGGAAGAGAAAGGAAGAGAGAGAAACATGAATGATGAGAGAGAATCATTGATCAGCTGCATCCTACACATCCCCTACTGGGGATTAAGCTTGAAACCTGGGCATGTGTCCCAACCAGGAATCGAACCATGACCTCTTGGATCATGGATTGACGCTCAATCACTGAGCCACACCAGCCAGGATGGACACTTTTTCTTTAAGAAGAGGGAGTGAAGGAGTCAGAAGACTTTCACTGTACACACACACAGAGGAGATATAAATAGGCTTAAGTTTGGATCCCAGCTCTGCCATCTGGGAGCTGCAAGGGTGACTGTGCTCAAGTTACTGAATGGACTTTTCTGTTCTTTAGTTTGCCTCATTTGAATAATGGAGCAATAATACCAAACTCGCAGTTCTATTATGAAGTTTTAATGAAGTAGTATGTGTGAAGCATGAAGCAAATAATAGGGGCCCCTCAGTAAATGAATCCACCTGCCTGTTGATGGTACTTTTGTGTGCTTTTGCTGTTGATATCAGCATGTGTAGATTGTAGGGTATTAGAAATCTTTAGCAATACCTGGAAGGTATATAAAATGAGACGACTGCAAGGTGGATGGAATCGGATAGGATGAAAATGTACAAGGTAAAATTAGGAGGGGTTTCCCCTGGGGAACCTGACTGACAATGACGCTTTGACATGTTGATGGATTAAGCAATTGCCATCCTGGAAGCCCATCAACCTCCACCTGATGTGATCATCATTAAAGTCAATACCCAAACTTGGAAGACTGCAGGGCGAATTAGAAAGACTTAGTTGAACAAGCCACTTCATCTTCCTTCTACCAGTGTTCCAGATAACCCTGGTCCAGTCCTTTTAAGGAAGCAAAAATAATTGGTCTTTCATCCTACCACAATGTCTGAGTTCTAGTTCACTTGGCAATTGATCTGCTCTTTATCAGATTAACAAACTGACCTGAAAAATATCCCCAAATAATTTTCTTTTTTTTTGTCTAACTGCCAAAGTAACATTTATCTTCCTTTCCTCAATACATCTTGCTGAGAAGATTGCCAATCTGAACTCCAGAATGGTTCAACTCATGCCCTACTAATGAGTGTGCAGAGGAAAGAATCCTCTCAAGATTAGATATCTGGGAGGACTATTTTAGTCCTCAAAGCTTTCAAACAACCATACTCATCCCTCAGGTGGGGAAAATGCCAATAACAGGCAAGCACTCTCTTCCCCTTCATAGTTTTAGCACCTTTGGGCACTGTTACGTACCCCTAAGTAAGGGGTTGACCATGGGTTAGCTTTTGTCAAGAGTGTGACATTGGTTTCTACTGTTCTGTTGGACACATCCTCTTTTACAATCTCTTTCCTCAGTTGCAAGCTCTTGGGCAGAGACATGTAGTTACTCATTTATATCTTAGTATGAATTTTTAAAAAAATCCTTTCCCTGCTCCTCTCACACTAACTCATATACACACACTCCCTGAGGTTTGGGGTTTGAGGGTGAATTTTATTCTTTCCTTTTCCTTCCACCATGCCTCCTTTCCTTTCTGTTTTCAATGCAGAATTTAAAAACAAAATATTCTCTTTGTTTTGTTTTATTTTTTCCTTTTGCCTTTTTTTTGTTTTCTCTTTTTTTATCCCTATTTTTAATTATTCTCTTCTTGTAAAAAGATATCAGAAAGCAGATAGTCTAGTAAAGAAGGGAGTTTTGGATAGAGGAGCATCACCCCAAATTAAACCTCATTAGGAACTCTCTGCTTTATTAACTGGTTGTCACTATTTGACCCACAGGAAAAACATAGGAAGAAGTGGAGAAGAGACAGGAGACATGGAAATGATTGTGTATTTGGGTGTGTGTGTGGGTATAATTGTTAGTGTTCACAACAATCCAACCAAGCAGGTTGGATTAAAACTACTTTAGAAGTGACAAACCGAGGCTCAAAGGGGGTTAAGTAATTGTTCAAAGTCATAGAAGCAAGTGACTTCTTATAGGAGCTCAGGTACATGGGCCATCTCCTGTGCTTATTATTACCTAGTAAACCAGACTGACTTTTCCTTAATCAGGACTAACTGTCTCATCTGAAGCAGTGTAGCCAAAACACAGAGCAGACCAGTTATTTTCCCTGCACTGCAGCTTTCTCTGGATAGGAACTGAGGACTTGGGTTATCAAGGGAAAAAGTAGCAGCAGGACCAACCAAGTCTGTGACCATTTGTCCCTGAGTGAAACTCGGAAATACAACACCAATGTGTTTGAGTGAACTGAAGAGATGACCACCTTCTGCAATAAAGCAAGAGTCATCCATAGCTTTAGGGGGGACCAGGTTTGAAACAGGCTTCCAGAATAGTGGCTTCTGTTTAAAACCCTTGTACTAAAAACACCAAGGATATCTATAATCTCTGAGCCACAAGTTGCCAGTTCTCAGGGGAAGCAATAATCTTTCTCTAATGTAGACAGACATGGGATTTCGGGGGGAGAAAGCAGCAGTGGAATGTGAGTCAAAAGGCCTGATTTCTAGTTTTGGCTCTGCCTCAACTCATTGTGAGACTTTGGGCAATTCTCTTGACTCTTCAGACCCCAGATATCTCATTTGCAAAATAAAGAGATAGAGTTACATTATATTGAAGTTCTTGTCCAACCTTGTCTGTCTACTTTCTCTTGAAACAGTTCAGTAAAAATCTAAAGTTGTGAATCGTATATTTTCACCTGTATGAAAGATTATCCTGTCTCTCTTTCCCTCTCCAGCTCGTTTTTCTCTTCTCTCTCCCTTTCTTCACACCCCTTCCCCTGTCTCCTCCATCCCTCTTTCTCCCCAGGAAGCAGAATCTCAGTTCAGGGATTATTTGCTCCTGCCTCCAAAGCAAAAAGGGCCCTTGTATTCTTAAATTCAGTGTCCTCAGGAGACTCACATTGTACATACCACTTAAATCAAAGCTGTTTTTCTGCCTCTAATTCCTAGGTCTTCTAAGTTTCTACTTTTTCTTAGTTTTTCTTTTCCACCAAAGAGAGTATGGAACCCAAGAGCAGATATGTTGAAAAGACATTCAGGTTTCCGCAATGACTTCCCCTACAAACACCATGACCAACGCTCACCAAAATCCTTGGAGAGACACAGGGCGCGAGTGTTAAGATGGGGGAGTTTGTTTTATTCAAGCATTCAGAAATATTTCAGCTCAGCAGTTATCAGCCGAATGTGAAAATAATACCAGCGCCCAATACACAAATGCCTGCAGTGGCAGTTCCCGCAGCCTCTGATACTCACAGTTCAACCGCATTCCTGGGGAGGTCGGGGGGAATCTCTGTCACCTCGCTGTCCTGGCAGAGGAAAACCCTGTTAGAGCAGTGACAGATCCGATGATGACATCCTGAGCCCAAGCTCAGGAAGGCCAGCAAGGAGACCAGGAGCAAGGCCATGCTTATTTATCCATCCACCTGCTTTCCTCCTGCATTTGCAGAGAAAAATCTCTACAGATTTCAGAGGCTCCACTCGGCGCCTTTATGAGATCTGCCTCCAGGGTCACATGACCCAAGGCATGTTTTTTTTTTTTTGGTCACTCCAGGAGAATAGCAAAAGTCCTGTGTGCCCCAGTATTTTGGGAGCAAAATAAGCTATTCCCTCATTCTTCTTAATTGAGTTTCTTACACCCTGGTCCGAGGAAGATAGCAAGTAGAACTTCTGTGCATGTCTGGCATAGGCTTCATTATTTCACTGTAGAAGTGTCCCTGCTGGTCACCATTCTTTTCTCAACAGAGTGACATGATGACTTTCTCCAAAAAGAGACACAACCTACAATGTGCCACTAAGAGTGGACTGCGGGGACTTGTTCCAGTCTTGGCGTCAATGTCTTCCTCCAGCCCACTTGATATAACAGCAGAACTTCTGTGGTAGTCACCGGTCCTCTTTCCTCCTGTAATTAATGACCCGAGATGGTGTTGCTCAGAAGACAAGCTGCTAGTGTGCCCCAGGACAATCCGATCTCAGGAGGTGGGAGGCACTTCTGAGAGGGTTATCCCAGAGGTAATTGACCAATCTAAGGGACCTAAGGAATGGGCTGTTTTTAGTGGAGATTTGGTAAATGCTGGCAGTCCACGCCTATTGCACATTCTTTTTGACTTCTTTACACACTTTACACACTGCCTTCTGGAAGTTGACACCAATGAATTTACTTAATCTGTGCTCTTAACTTAGTTTTAAATGTTCCCTGTGGGTGACAATCCTGGCTCTTTTGTTGGCATTCACAGTCTCCTTGACGGTGAGGGATCTGAGGAACGTTTGACAACACTCAGTAAAGTGGTCTGCTACTTTCAACTCCAGAATCTATGAAGATTGAAAGGCAGAATATTCTCTAAGATCCTGCCTACAATCTGTCACTTGCTAAAATAAATTTCAGCATTATACTTAGGTAATTAGTTGCATAAAATTGAGTTATGAGAAACTGCTACATATGTAAATATCAATTATTCTCCTTCCCTCTCCCCTAATTTACCCAGGAATAATGACATGTCATGAATCAATTAAATTATCAATAAGGGGGAAACAGGAGCAAGTAAATTTTAGGATAAAGTTGCCTTTGTAGACACTGTTGGAAAGCTTTACAAAGCATTGCTGATGACCCAATATAATATCTCTAAAGATAATCCTTAAAATAATTGAGGATAGCTATTTTCTGTAATATGCTGATAAATGTTTGGTAATCAGCTTTTCAGAAAAAGTTCTTATTTGTGGTATTTGTTCATTTCCATGGTGTAAATTCTTCTGTCATAGTGTATATCAAACTACCAATGTGATGTCAACCAGCTTGTCAAATTCCTGCACATTTACCAGTCTGCACTTGGGAGCTGGTAAGAGCTGGACCTACCAGCGGCTCATTTGTGCCTCTCGAATCATCATCTCATTTGTCTAGGACTCAGTGGTCGGCAAACTCATTAGTCAACAGAGCCAAATATCAACAGTATAATGATTGAAATTTCTTTTGAGAGCCAAATTTTTTAAACTTAAACTATATAGGTAGGTACATTGTTATTAACTTAATTAGGGTACTCCTAAGATGGCCTTTGCTAAAAACGTCCTGAATCTGATTGAGGTACGTTCACTGAGGTCGATCCCTTCCAACTCTCCCTTCCTCAACTCATGCATGAATCGCGCCCCCGCTCCGCCCCCGGCGCTGTGTATCCCGTGGCCCGCCTGCACCGCGTCTCCTGTCGCCCAACCGACCAACACCCCCACTTCTTGTACCGCCACTTCTTCAAAATAGACTCGCCCAGGCTGAAAACCAACTTCTGAGCATGGGCCACGACGACGTTTCAATCACACTGTACTTGCGCGCCCGCATGTGGTATTTTGTGGAAGAGCCACACTCAAGGGGCCAAAGAGCCACATGTGGCTCATGAGCCGCGGTTTGCCGACCACTGGTCTAGGTAATGTCCAATTTCTTCCACCATTTCTTATCTGACAGAGCTTTGCTAGTTCTCCAGTTTATCTGGAGCTTCACTTTAGAACAATATCCAATATGGACTGCTTTAGCTCAAGGGTTGAAGCCTAAAATGTCGTTGTGGGTTGTTTCACACCACTGTGAGTTCTAGGAGCTTTGTGAGAGTTTGGCCAGACAGACACTGCGTTGGCTGTAAACATATATGGGTGCTCTCAGAAGCAGTTATCTAGAGTTGCACACTTCTCCTGCAGGGCAGAGAAATGGCTACTCCCACTGTAATCAGAGAATTGGGCAGAGCAATTGTGGCAACTGTTTGGCACTGGAATTGGATACAGAAGGGAGAAAACTTTCTCTAATATAAAAGGGAATCAGATGTGGAAAATGAGACTCTAACTACTTTCCAAGAGATTCGTGGTGATAAACCTGAATTAGACATCTTATTACTGAGAGTTCAGTCCTGAAAAATTGTGTGGCTACAGATCTTTTTTATCCCCTGTGAATCTTCCACCTGACCATCATCCTTTTGATTCTGTTACTAGCTTCCCTTACCTTTTTTTCATTTATTCTATTTCATGAAGAGCTTTCTTATGAGGCCATTTGCTCAGACTTCCCTGTAGATTTCCTAGAGATTAAAAAAAAAAGAATTATGCAAACATCAGGTGATGGTGAGTATGATTGTTATCTTAGGAATTCTCTTGGGAACGTATAATTTAGGAGTTCAAGGTTCCTTTTAGCTTCCTGATTTCATAAATTAAAGTTTGTTTCTCAGACCTCAAGATGAGGTAGGAGCATGTACTTGCACCACTGGAGGGTGAAGTGCAACTTTTATTCCAGGGACTCCGATGGTCTCACACAACTGTGTTCAGCTCTTCATTATGGAAGATTTGTCACAGGTCAGAAATTTGAAATGGCTTATAAATAAATGTGAAAAATTAATTTCCAAGCCAATTTTCCTTTCAGGGCAGTCATGTAAAAATAGGGCCTCTGGGGTCAGTGGGAGAACACCCTGTGTTTGCTGGCTGGGCAGAAAGCTTTCCTAATGATAGAGCAAGTAGCCACATCTATCTTTTTTTAATTTTTAATAATAAAAATGCAATATGATAATTAGGCCAGATGTCCTTCCAGACAAAGCCAGGGCTGCAGGGAAGCCCGAGTCCTGGGTGCCAGAGGGAAGCCGGTGCTGGCAGCAGGGGGAAGGAAGGCCTACTCTTGCATGAATTTCGTGCATTGGGCCTCTAGTAAAGAATAAAATCCTACAAGCAGGACTGTAAAATGAAGTGAGGTAGAAACATTTTATTAGAGACTCTTTTGACAAAAGGAAACTAAGTTTAAAGACTAGAAGACGATTGTTCCTCTCATATGTTGAGTCAGTTAGGTTTTGACACTTTACAACCAACCCCAAATTTTAGTCTTAAAACAACCAGTTGTTTTATTCATGACTCTCAGGGTTAGCAGTTAGGTCTGGGTTCAGTTGAGTGGTCCTGGATTTGGCCCAGGTCACTCATGTGTCTGTGGTCAGCTATTGGTCAGTTGGGATGTGCTGGTCCGAGATGGCTTCAGCTGGGATGGGTTAGATCTGCGCCACATAATCACTCATCCCCCAGGAGGCTAGTTTGGTGCTGTTCACATGGTGGCCTTCCAAGAGGCTCAGAACTGGCAAACTGTAACTTCTGTTGGAATCTGTTGGTCACACCAAGTCACAAGTCTGATCAGACTCAAGGGCTGGGGACACAGACACTGCCTCTTGATGAGAGGAACACAACAGCTAAGAGGAATGCAATGGCTAAGTGGTGTGCTCACATAGGTCTAAAGAATTGCAGCCACTTTTCCAACATTTACTGCAGGTGCATAAGCATTCAGAGAGGACATCGTCGTCATTGCTAGGTATTTTTATCCTGTTTTTCTTGTTGTTTTCCAAAGTACAAGTTAGGCCAACTAATAGAGATGCTGACAATGATAATGTTTTTTTTTTAAATATATTTTATTGATTTTTTACAGAGAGGAAGGGAGAGAGATAGAGTTAGAAACATCGATGAGAGAGATACATCGATCAGCTGCCTCCTGCACATCCCCCACTGGGGATGTGCCTGAAACCAAGGTACATGCCCTTGACTGGAATCGAACCTGGGGCCCCTCAGTCCGCAGGCCGACTCTCTATCCACTGAGCCAAACTGGCTTCGGCTGATAATGTTAAAGATTCATTTTCAGCCTTTAGTAGTGTGTTCCATTATTAACTGAGCATCTTGCTACCCCAGGAGGAAAAATAATGTAGGCTGGTCTTTTTAAAACTATCTATAATAATAAAAGCATAATATGCTAATTAGATCAGACAGGCGAACAACCTTCTGGATGAAGCCGGGGGTGTGAGGGCCAAGGCAAGCCACCGCGGCTGTGAGAGCCAAGCCCCTTGCACAAATTGTGTGCATCAGGCCTCTTAGTGATGTTATAAAATGGCCAAAGATATATATTCTCCATTCATAAATTCATATTTTGTATCCTTATATTTATTTTTTTAAACAAATTCTTTTTCTCTTTTTATACATTATCATGCTGTAATTTCAGCTGTTCATGTGAATCTAATGTACCCTTGCTAAAATATTATAGACCTTAATGTAGTATACTGTAAGACTTATGGCAGGAATAAAAATTCCTTATGATATGACAAGAGCATAAAAATCTAGCTTCTGAATTTTTTAGTAAAATATGATAATTTTTCATTTCAAGCAGCATTCTGGAATCCTCTCAACTCCAGCATATCACTCCTTCCTTTGCTGGCCTGTGGAGTAGGTAATGCAGACCATCAGCTGTGTAGTACCTTGAAGGATGCTCCTCTGGACCACGTCCCCATCACCCTGAATACTGTCACGTGCTCTCAGCCTCCACTGCCAGTGCCCAATAAACTTATCCTCACAGGGTCAAGCACTCATAAAAAAAGCCTAAATAAAGCCCAACATAAAAAAATAAGCATAACAGGAACTATATTTAGTATTATAATATTATCCAATTATAGTTCCTGTTATGCTTATTTTTTATGTTAGGCTTTATTTATCGATATTTTGTTGTTCTATCATGTAATTAGTAGGGAGAACTTAGATGGGGCATTACCTATGAGCCTAGCACACCAGCTCCACAACCAGTCATATGTGGCCTGATGGGCCATAGCACACTTTTTGCATATTGAGACAGGACAGTCATTTTGGCCGTAATGTTAATGAACCCTCTTGGGTTGGGGTGTGTACGAACTAAACACCTCCACCAGTGACCCTGCACGAGCACTCAGGATGGATGCCAGTGATGAGTGCTTGACCCGATGAGGGTAAGTTTATTGGGCACTGGCAGTGGAGGCTGAGAGCACGGACAGTAGTCAGAGTGATGGGGATGTGGTCCAGAGGAGCATCCTTCAAGACACCACCCAGCTGATGGTCTGCATTACCTATTCTTGCAGGCCAGCAAAGGAAGGAGTGGTATGCTGGAGTTGGGAGACCGGGCTCTGGTCATAGCTTTGTCACTACTGTGGCATCTCAGGAGATTTTTATTCATCTGGAAGTCAGTGTCCTCTTCTCTAAAATGTGAATTCACACAGTTAGCGTACAAGGCTCCCATGAAGACAGGATGAGATGCACATGTAAAAGCACATGAGAGACTGGTACGAACGTGATATTCTTCTCGTTGCTCTTGTGAAAGGAAAAAGTAAACTACTCATCTTGGAAGAGTGACTCTTCTTAATGACAGTTTTCCAGTTTGTTTATGGAACTGATATGTGGACAACTTCTGTCACATGATTGTTCCAAACTGCCTGCCACTGGCCATGCCTGAGCCAGGTATCATAAACCATTGGTAACAGGTCCATTCACTGACCCTGTCTCTCCTCTTAGACCCTTTCTCCCACTCAGGACATGAGGAGTTCAAGGCTGACCTGTGTGGGCAGAGACATGATGTACCCTCCCTGCCTTGCCCTTGACCACTTTATGAAGTCCACAGCCAAATTTATATCAACAAAAATGTTACTCTGAAGACTGTTAGGTGAAGGAAGGCATTTTTGTAAGCTTGATGGGCAATTGGGTGATGCTTTTGAGCAAACAAAGTGGGTTTTGAAATTCTTGTGCTAGTGTAATTTCTCAGAAAGGGACACAGAAAGTCTCAAGCTCTTTAAAAACAAAATAGAGATAATCCAAATCACATTTGAGTCACTGGGTCTCTGTTTTGTTGCCCAACATTTCCAGGTTTCAGATTAAGCGGAGATTGAGAGGGTGCAGGTTTGGGAGTTGGAGTGCACTGATATGAAGGCAGGGGCTGGGGGAAGTGGGGTGGTGGTTTGATCATGGGAAGTTTCATAGAAATTCAAGGCAAATGAATGTTCTCAGGAATGCTTGTAGTAAAGCCATATTAATATAAACCAACATCTGATATCAGCCAAAACGTTTAGCACCAGGAGTTGGTGAGTACCAAAGTCTAGGAATCTGCCCCTTGCCTTGAGGAGCTTAAACATTTTGTTATGACAACATAACTACAGCATATGAGGTTCTTTACTTCATAGGAATATAAGTGAGAATTAATGTATTGCATTATAGTTAATTACAAGCTATATATGCCATAGTGCTTGAGGAAACATTGGCTTATAAGCCAAGTCTCCATAGCAGTAAAATTAAAGTAGATTTGGCATTTTTCTGGCTTATCTGGTTCTTGTACCCACTAGACCTCTCAATTGTATACATATGTATTTTAAATATGTATATAAATGTTAAATATGTATACATATGCAGTATATACACATATTCAAATCAAATAGCACCTTGGGGTGGGGTATCTGTTTATGAAAGCATGAATTTCAGTTGCCAGCAACACAGCACTGGAAACTGAAAACCCAAGGTCTATTTTCTGTTTTTATTCTTCGGAATGAGGAAAAGTAATGCCAACATTCCATTATTTTTGAACATAGTTAAAGAAAAGAGAAGCAGTGAAATTTCACAGCTTTCAAAGAATAATTTATGTTGACTCCACATAGGGCCTCATGCCTTTGCCTCACAAGACGTCCCCTTCTCTGTGGATGCTGAGGCAACCCTGGTGCCTTGATGCCTTGTAGGGCCAGGGGAAGAGCCGGCATGGCCAGCCAGGAGTGTGCACCGGGCTTGGGAGGCATTTGATTAACCGCTCAGCAATGAACTGAAGGACGGCTTTGTGCCTTGCACTCTGAAACACTGGGTGCTGTGGGCAAACTGAGGTATAAAAGGAAGACTGCCCTCAAGGGATTTGCTGGCACCCAGGACCCATGGGAAGGAGGCTATACAAATAGGGGCCCATGTACAAGATATGGAGAGTCATCTACTAAATTGTTCCAAATTCAGATTTAGGCTAAGAAAACAGCTTCCATTTATCTTGTGCTAATTTTGCACTAGAGCCCAGCTTAAATGCTTTACTTACGTAATCTCTGATCCTTATACCAATGCTGCAAGGCAACTCTGATTATCCTCATTTTGTGGATGGAAAACCTGAGGCTTAGAGAGGTAGAGTGAATCAGCTCAGGTCACATAGCTGGTAACTGTTTAGCCCAGAATTAAAATACAAGTGCCAGGGCTCCAAAGCCAGCACCCCTCTGTGTAGGTGCAGCACTGCCTTGGGACGCTGGGCAGCCAGGAGAGGGGGCCAATGGGAAGTGGCTGGCTGAGGCTGGGTGACTGGCCGGCAGAGGAGAGAGCCCCTCCCTCTGTTGTCTTTGTGACCCTGGAGGTGGTGGTCCCTTATTTGTTTCTGCTGAATGGTCTTGCTGAGTCACTCCAACCTTACTGTGGCCAAATAACCTGCATCCATGTGCTTTTTGTCTTTTTATTTTTGTGGCTCTGACTTAGCTGGAAATAGTTTAGTTTAATGTTAGTTTTTACAGTAAGTTTTAAAAGAAAACATGTAATGTATCATGTAAATTAGAATACTTATGAGTAAAAGGAGACTCTGTTAGTAATTATGCCAGCACTATCCTGGGCACCAGAGTCTTATGATCACCCTACCAGTGTGGGATCAAGGGATACCTTTAACATGGAAATTAGTCAAGAACATCTTCAGGACAGGGAGAAGCCAAATGGAAATGAATGTTACCCACTGCAGCAAAGGCTATCTCCTATGTCAGTGGTCGGCAAACTGCGGCTCGTGAGCCACATGCGGCTCTTTGGCCCCTTGAGTGTGGCTCTTCCACAAAATACCACATGCGGGCGCGCACATACAGTGTGATTAAAACTTCGTGGCCCATGCTCAGAATTTGGTATTTTGTGGAAGAGCCATACTCAAGGGGCCAAAGAGCCGCATGTGGCTCGTGAGCTGCAGATTGCCGGCCACTATATGTGATTTGGGGTGTGCATTTGGGCAACTCAGTCCCCCAACCTGAACTCATCCCATTAGGAGCCAAGGCAGTTCTGATTTCCCATGTCAGAGTGACATTGTTATGTGGAAACCTCTTGCTTACTGCCAAAGTTAGTGGATTTGGACTGTCCTAACATATAAGAAGTAAAGAACTTATTCTTGAAGATCTTTTAACACTTTTACCTCAAATTTATAAATTGGCCCATACTAGGAAACATTGGAGTTTCTTTTAACAGGGAATCTAACCAAAGGCATTGCAATAATCTGAAAAATATCACATATTGCAGGTCTGAAGCTTCAAAAGAACAGGTGAGGAGTAGGGAAGGCGGTGGGGAGGGAAGAAAGGGGGAAGGGAGAGAGGGAGCACAGTCTAGAATGTCTTGAAGCCAAAAGATCCAGCAACACCTTCCAGTGTGATAGTGGACTTCCAGCCCAGGCCACTCCTCTTTTCAGTCCCTGACCCTCTTGTCTTTGTGCTGACACATGGATGTTCATTCATGACAGCATCATTGATCAAATGACATGTTGTTTTGTGTTATGTCTAGAAATAAAGAAACATAAAAATGCTTCTTGGATTAACTTGACAGTATCAGTTTAGATAGTGGCTTCCAGGCCTAAGTCTTTCCGAGGATAAGAGAAAGATTTCCTTTGCTTAAAACATGAGTGATTTTCATCGCTAATGCCAAAAATGAAAAGTGATGCTTTCTCTGAGGTCAGGTTCCTCAACAATTTCTATCAAACTACCTTTACTGGGTGGACGGGTGGGCAAGGGGGAGAGTTTTCCAGAGAGATCCTCAGTAAAAAACATTTCTTTGGAGTGTCTTATTTTATATTATAAATCCATGCAAATTTTATTTTCTATTTTTATAATACAGCTATTTGATTTACTGACAGATTTTATAAAATACCTTTAATAAGAGGTATATGCAAAGGAATTACTCTTTTATTATGCAGTTTCACATCACTGCTGACCACAGTTTCCAGTTTGAGAACGAGGGAATAAAACTACCCCACAGCAGCTGGCAGCTGGGAGGAGTTCATTATTTTGGGAATCATTGATTTTCAACCTTTTTCATCTCATGACACACATAAACTAATTACTTAAATTCTGCTGCACACCAAACTCATCAGAAAATTATATTGTGTATATGTTGAACTTCTACAGTTAAGGGAACCAAGCAGTCTTAGCCCCAGTGATCAGCTAATTTCCCTCATTCACAGAGACTACTTCTTTCAAACATAAGAGAGTGTGCTGATCAAGGTCTCAGAAGCCACCTCAAGAGCAGTCAATGCTGTCTGATTGTTATATGTGGTGAGTCATTTAAAACCTTTCAATAACTTGTCAATACTTGAACAATGTCGAGAGAGAGAGAGGTGGGAAGAGAAATGGCTTTTTCCAAATCTGACACTTGCTTGGTTTTGCCTCTTCAGTCAGAAATCATGTTTTTCGATTTTTCTGTGTGAACGGTGATCTTTCTTCATGAGACATAATGCATGAAGTGGCTTTCCATCAATCTCTGCTGTAGGAATCCTGGCTGCTGCCATCGGCCCAGGGGACCCAAGGAAGAAGCTAAAGCTACCTTGCCATGTTGATGGGAAAGAACACAGTGGCTGAAATTCAGAGTACAACCTTCCTCTTCCTTAGTAGTAGATGAAGTTGGTTATGAGATACCCTCTCTGCTCCTTTTTGGCATTCAGTTCACAGAGATTCATTTTTTCATTTGCACACCTCTGATGTTTTAACACATGTTAATTTATTTCTCTTTTGTTATATCCATTCATTTACTGTATAAAGACTGGGATTAACCACAGTTCCCAGGGAGCAACCCCTGCCTCCCAGAGGCCTGTGACTAACTGGCTTCTGCTGGGTCGTTGCCCGTTGATTTGGGTTAGCCAATGTCTGGTTATAGAGGAGGAACATTTTGAGGCACCAAGTGCTTTCTTCTTATAACAGGTTACAAACCTGAAATGGCTACTCATACTTTGACCTCCTACTGTTAAAAGGCAATCTTCCCAACTTGCCCACCATCCTCTCATCCTCACAACATACACACAAAGATGACCACCCACTAGAACTTCGAAGGCAGAAGCCATGTTCTATTGGCCTTTGTACCTCCAATTCCAGGTATTGCGCCTGGTACATCCAAATGATAAATGCAGCTGTGGAGCTCAAAATCCTAATTGTGGTTCATGACCCAAGTTTTAGGAAAGCCAATTTTTCTCCCAAGTTTATCTTCCAAGAGGGTCCCCAATAAATGCTTTGAATCTCGGTAGTTACTTGTTACTTTGCCCACCAACTCAGTTCCAAATCATTGCTGCCCCCAAATGCCACATCACCGAGTTACCTTATAATTTACTTCTCCATGCTGCTGGCTCCTCCTTTATTAAGGATGACACTGTCTCCTCCATCAGGCCTTCAAAAGCACAGCTAAGGCAGGCTCATTACAGAATGCTGGTGGGATAATGGAGGGACAGCCCCAAGTTTAATATGCAGGGTCATAAGTAGTGGTCACTCCTGGGACCACCCCCTTTCCCCTCAGGCACTAGTCCCTGAGTCTGGAGAGAGTTTTATCCCCTCTCAAATGCAAACACCCTTCTGTTTCAAGGAAACTCTAGAAAAGGCATTTGAAATAGTCAGCAATATATTTCCCCAAGTTTGGAGTATTCTAGTTTAAATAATGCCATTTGAGGAGCATTAATTATTAATCCTACTTTAGGACAGTTATCTAAATCTTTAAGGGCCCAGTGTGGCTTACGATGAATGGACCCAATTTACCCAGCTAAAAATATGTGAACTTCAGCTTGCACCATCTGCATTCACATTTGTGAGAAAATCAGTGTTCTCTGAGAACTGTCAATTTCTCCCAAACCAAGAAAGTCTATTTCTAAATTATCTAGCAATTCCCAAATAGCTATTTTTCCATTAAAATAAAATCAAAACATTTAAAGTTTGTCTTCATTGATATTTCATTACATAAGTATCTTATTAATTAACAAATAAATTTTAGAGTCTTGTGACTAAAAAAAAATTTATTAATGGTTTTTTCCCAAACCAATGGCACATAGAACAAATGGCAATGGCCAGAGAAGTTAATCTAAAATATTGCATCATCATCAGTATTGTTGTTGTTTCAGTTCTGTTCATAGAATAAGAGGGTTCTAATATCATGGGCAAAATGGCTCTTGCTTGAATTTTCCCTTTGTTCTTGTGCTCCTTCCTTCCTCTCCAGTCATAGTAATAACACAGGAGCCCCTGCTGCTACTAAGTGGGTAGATCTGGTACTCAGATGATGTAGTGTGTTTTAATGAGAACAGGATGAACCAGGAGCCAGGAATCATGGGGTTCACATTCTAGATCTGTAACTCCTTCTCTCAGTGATATTGGACAAGTCAATTTTTTGTGCTATAATTTCCTCATCCATTCAAAAAGAGTGATAAAGATTGTCTTCTTATAAGGTAGAACGAAACAAGTCGATCTAGGACTCAGGGCTGTTACTTCCCTTACATCAGTACCTCAAATGGATAAACCTGGGTGGTGGAAACAGGAGTCTCTATGTGTGTGGGCGGGGCATATAGAAACTGGAGCCCTGGCCCCTTTGGCTCAGTGTTTAGAGCATTGGCCTGCACACTGAAGGGTCTTGGGTTCAATTCCCGATCAAGGGCAGGGTTGCAGGGTTGCAGGCTTGATCTACCACCTGGTAGGGGCGCATGCAGGAGGCAACCAATCCATGTGTCTCTCTTACATCAAAGTTTCTCTCTCTCCCATCTCCCTTCTACTTTCTAAAAGCAATGGGAAAAATATTCTTGGGTTAGGATTAAAAAAAGAAGAAGGAACTGGAATGTGCGGCTTCATTTAGGGTCCAGTAGAAAAAGCCTGAGAGGTGACTCTAGGACCAAGTTTTTCTAATAGCAGAGAATCCTTGAAAGAGCTGTGCACTCCCTACACTCTGGATGCTGGGAAATCAGCAGCCATGGCTCCTATTTCCCAAATTGGATCCCATGGGCAAATTTTCAACAGTCCAAATATCTCATAAAAGGATTTTTAAGTTTGTGTTGCATTTCAACGGTAATCTGATAAATTAGCAGGCATATTTTGAATCACTATAAGATTATCATTCTAAGAACTGCCACACAATCTCCATGTGGACATTTGCACTTGTTTTTATAAATTTAATTTTACTAAGGGAAGATCAAATGACTTCAGGGAGTGATGCACTAATAAAAGTATCAGAGGAAGAAATATAATGGGAGATCTGAGCTATCAGAGAGCAAAAGGGTCCATGGCCTGTATGCACATCAGACTCAAAACAATATGCTCCCCAGCAGGCACTCCCAAATTGCACAGACATCCATAGAGCCCGCCTTTGAACATGCCAGTCACTGCTCATTCACTGCAAGCATGGCCAAGCACATGAAATGAGACCTGCCTCTGGCAATCAGGGTTATTTAATGAAAATTTTAATAATGCTGCAATCATAACCTTCTTTTCAAGTAAACAAGACAGCATTACACAATTATCAAAAGACAATTAAAATTGACACTTGAAGATTGTTTGTTGGCAGTGTTCTGGAAACATGCGAGATCTATTTATTATGAACCTGCAAGCAAAGCTTTGAAATAATTAATAACATACTTATGCTAACAGGCAATATCTGAATTACTGAAGCCAAAATGCATTTCAAAAAATTACTAAATACAGAAACTAACCTGAGATTCATTTTTCTCTTATTAAAACCCACACTGACAATCTAGTTTCAGCAGAATAACATCCTTCAACTCATTGAATTCGTGTTTTTAATTCTAATTTTATTGGTCTTACAGTGTAGTTATTAAATGTTTGTAATATATGTTTGATGTTGGTTTCATAATTTTAGGAGGAGTTTATAGCAAATTTTATTTTTTTTGCACTTTATCTACACTAATAAAAGAGAAACATGGTAATTAGCGTACGACCGCTACCCTTCCCATTGGCTAATCAGGGAGATATGCAAATTAACTGACAGCCAAGATGGCGGCCGGCAGCCAGGCAGCTTAAAGCTAACATGAGGCTTGCTTCCTTCAGTGACGGAGGAAACCAACGTTCCCCGCCTGCCTTGCAGGCCTCTGAGCCTGCAGTTTGAACATTGTAACAAACATAGAAGCTAAAAAAAA
>NW_005357115.1:8405471-8499748 GCF_000412655.1 Myotis brandtii
ACCAGGGGCTGCACCTAGGGATTGGGCCTGCCCTCTGCCACCCGGGAGCAGGCCTAAGCCAGCAGGTCGTTATCTCCCGAGGGGTCCCAGACTGCGAGAGGGCACAGGCCGGGCTGAGGGACCCCCTCTCCCCCCCGAGTGCACAAATTTTTGTGCACCGGGCCTCTAGTAATATTATAATAAAAGTGATTTAAGTAAATACTAGAGGTGAGGTGCACAAGATTATTTTTTCCTTTAGAGAAGTTTGTGCATCATTCAAATTTGGGAGGCATTGTTTGTTACAGGATTAAGAGCTTAGAGTTCAAAATCAGAGAAACCCGGGTTCAAATATGAGCTCTGGAATTTAAAAAATATAAACTGGAGCATGTTATTTAACCAAATTGTGCTTTATTTTCCTGATTTGCTAAAAGGGTTATAGTAATAATACTTTCATTGTGGTGTTATTATGAGGAATAAATGAAATAATGGCTTCTCAGTATATGGTATTTGGCACATAGTAAATGCTTTAGTAAAAGCCATTATTGCCATCATCACTACCATCATTAATATGATCATCATGATCATGATCATGATCATGATCATTATTTAAACAAAAACTCTGGTCCAAAGAACTCAAGAGATGGTAGGGTCCATCAAGGAGATACGAGTTGCTGTAGGGGCAGCACTGGGAGCCGTTGCTGTTGCTGAGAGCACCATCTTTTAAGGATTTCTGGACTGGAAAAGCCTCAGGAACTCCCAGAGGGAAGTTTCACTAAAATAGTAGCCGGCTACTACCACCATCTCTGGAAGTAGCCAAGGCTGTCAGTCTGGTGCGACCTCGTTGCCTAGAGGTTCCATCCCTCTTTAGCCACCCTGTAGCATGGGTCACCTTTGAGGAGGGAAGCCACGCTTCAGTTCCTGTTGTCTGAACATTGCTTCCAGAATCTTCTTGACTTGCTCAGCAAGGCTGCCTGACTTGTGTTCTCAGTCACCTCTTGCATCTGGCCCTTTAGTTTTTCTGGTATTGGCTTTTGATTTTGCTTAGATTATGTCTATTGTGACCATTCAAGGGACATTCCAGTCTTATCTATTGTGTTGCCTGGGACCACTGTGGGTTTCTTCAGCTCCCTATAAGAGAAACCCATTGAAGTGGAATTCTCGGGGTGCATAATGAAAAGATTTCCTGAGGCCCCATGGGAGGATGGGGTTTCATTGAAAGCTTTATTGATGATGTAAAATTAAGGGGGTTCCCCTCCAAGGTCCCATCTCTGTCCTCTTGCCATGGAAGAAGTCCAATGTTGTCTTCATCAGCACCAGAATAAAGGCCACTGCCCATAGTTTCTGCTCCACAGTCCAGTCCAGCATCTGGCTAGCTTGGCTTGCATTCCCAGCTGCGGTCCATTGGGTGTGGGGACTGCATGGCCATTGGCCATGTGGCTGCTTAAAGCCACATACCTATGGGGAGAGAACAGGTGAGCACACAGGTGTGTGCTGGTCACAAAGTCAGAGAGAACAAGAGGACAAGTGCAAGAGAGCAAGAAGAGCAAACAGGTGCTAGAGAGAGGGAACTTTTTGCGGTTTTTAACTTTCCAAGATTTTGCATGCGTATGATGGGGTCCACCCCCTAGCCCAGTGATTCCCAAAGTGGGCGCTACCGCCCCCCGGTGGGCGCTGCAGCGATCCAGGGGGGCGGTGATGGCCACAGGTGCATTTGGGGGCGATGAGTAACTGCTATTAAAATTAAAAAAAATTAATTTCCAGGGGCTGAGTAATATTTTTTCTGGAAAGGGGGCGGTAGGCCAAATAAGTTTGGGAACCACTGGCTTAAGCCATTTGTCTAAGGGGCTAGACTGATAGACAAGCACCTTCCCCCCATTACCCAACTGCATTGTGCATGTGCCCAGCTCCTCCTTTGTTCAATCCTTTCCCTCAGTGATCTGCAGGGAGTGGATGGGTGATTCCCTGGGGCATGTGAAGCTGTACCTTCCTGGTGAAGCTGCCCAGATTGACCATGCTTATAATGTCTGGTCTCCCTTTGCTCTCTTTCCTTTATTAATTTTAACTAGCAAATTAAGATAATAGAAGGAGTGGGCTGGTGAGAGGATTTTCTAGTGTAAATGATCTTCTTTCTTGTTCTCTTCCTTTTGTGCCTGTAGGTTTGTTGAAATATCTGTATGAGTCAAAGAACTAACAGAAATCCTGATCAGATTGTCCAGTGGGGTTTCCTCAACTCTAACTTCCCCCTGCAGTTGTTGGATCACAAGTTTTTCAGATTTGGTTCCAACATCTCAGAGCTACTGCCCCTCCAAGTGGGGCAGGGGGTGGACACCAGTGGGTAAAGCTGACCTGGAGCTAAAGGAGACAAAAACCTGTCAGGATAATGGAGGAGAAGAAAAAAGGCAGGCTGTTTCAGCCTCGCAGACCTAACAGAATGTTCACTGTGTGATGATTTTTTAAAAACCATTTGCAAAGCTGGTTGAACTCCCACAGCAAGCCAGTCTGATTCCTTGTCACGTGATCTGCAGAGAGATTTGCTGATCCAGACACCTGGTTAGAGTTGCATTAACATGTAGTACACACACTCCTCTCTTCCCAAACCCACAACCCCCTCTGGACAGCTTCCCCTCACCCCTTCTTCTTTTTCCTAGAGCATCTCAAAGCCTTTCTGTGATCCCAGAGAGCATGAATAATTCACTATATATAGCATCAGGCTTCAAAGTATACTTTTAACAAAGTAAAACTGCCTAAAACACCCAATGCTTTGCCTCTGCCTTCATTTTCATTAAGTGGACAGCATCTTTAGAATCATTGCCCACCTTCCTTCCTGGCCATCTTGTTGATTTGATTTCCCTTCCTACCTCTCCCACCTCAATAAAGTAACAGGAGCCCATCCTGTTTTGCCTCAGGCATGCCCCACCCAAGGGTGTGGTTTACACACATACTCGTGATCCATGTAAATGTCATCATTTACATTTTAAAGGCCTTCATGATCACAAGAGGAAAGATAATATCTCACCTGCAGTGTCAGCCCAGCTGCATATTCTCCTGACAAGATATTGACCACTCACCTGCATCCCTTTAGCACTTATAAAGATTTGGGAAGCACCCTCAGTTTAAGGTTGCATTCCAGCACTGCCATCTTCTAGTTTCCTCATCTTCAAAAGAGGATAACTATCCAGCTGCATGGTGAAAATTAGACTTGAAGCAAAGGCAGCACCCAGTATAGAGAAAGATCTAAATTAGTACATAATTAACTTATTTAATCATTGGCAAGTGTTTATTTGTGACCCAGAGTCTAGGTTAATGTCCTCGTTACCCCTGACTCCAGCAGTTGCAGGCTTTCCTAACATCAGGTGTTAGAGCTCAGCTCTGATATTCATCAGATTTGAGGTCTAATCCTAGCTTGGCCACTTGACCATGTGACTTTGGACAATTACTTCATCTGTTATCTCTCTTATTTCCTCCTGTGTGCAATGGAGACCGTAAGAGTGCCAACCCAGTTGTTTTTGTAGTGATTAAATAAGATATTGGGTACTAGAAAGTATTTAGTGCAGTGCTTGACACTTGATACATATTTATTTTTAAACTGCAACTTGTATGCATTAAATCTGGCCATTCTCTCCTTCCTCCACAGCTATAGAGCAATGTTGAAAGCTTGTGAAGGGGAAGAGGGAAATGACCATAGGCAAAGTGATCTGGTGTTTTCCAAAACAACCTCTTTATTTTTTCTCATTTTAATATGAAGAATTTATTACATACAATATAACAAATATGTGCTATAAATCAGAATACTAAGTTGATCACCCATGAAAACACCATGAAGAATGAAAAATTACCTATAAATCCTTAAAGCTTTTCTGAATTTTTCTGATTCCATTTTCCTCTCTTCCCTCAGAGGTAACCACTGTCTTCCTTTGTCTTTTTTTTCTTCATAATGTTACTGTTAGGTCTGATCAAATAATTGAATTGGTATCCCCTCCCTTGGGAATTGGCCTTTAGACAACTTTACAACCAACATTTCCCTTTTGCTAATTATTTATCCCTTTTGGCCTTGTGTGTTCCTCCTTCAATGACCCTAACAGTTACCACATGTGTATGTATCCCTAAACATATTGTTTACTTTTGCTTTCTCTTGAGTTTTATGAAAGTGATATTATACCGCATATATTCCTGTGAAACTTGTTTTTCTCCTTCAGCATTTGCTTCTGAGATTCATTCGCATTGTGTGTGACTGCTTTTCCTTCATTTTTATTGCTGCATAGTGTTCCATTCTCTGAGCAGTCTAATTGACATATGCCAAAAGTATAAAATTTACACTAGGTTTTAAAGATTCAGTACAAAAATGTAAAATACTTAGTTAACATTTTATATTGATTTTATGTTGATATAGTTCTTTCCCTTTTGGTTCTACATATTTTGGGGTATATTTAGGGCAATACAGATTTAGAATTATTACATCACCCAGGAAAACTAAAACATTTTTCCATTATGGCATGATCTTCAACTCTGGTTTATATATATTTTTCTCTCTCTATCTATATATATAAAAGGCTAATATGCAAAGTGTCCCCTCAGTAGTTCGACTGACTGGGAGTTCAATTGCTCACTGTGACATGTGCTGACCACCAGGGAGCGGCATGGAACAAAGAAAGGCCCCTGCTAGCAGCCGCAAGGGACCCTACCCATGCACGAATTTCATGCACTGGGCCTCTAGTATAAGTATAAATATTTTTATATCTATCTATCTATCTATCTATCTATATAGATAGATAGATATATTTGTACATATACACACACACATATATATATATATATATACATACACACATATGTTTATATAAAATATACTATATATTTACATATGTAAAAAATATATATATTTGTGGGAAAGCCTATTTTAATTAGTATGACATAGATACACTAGATACTAGATATATTTGGCTAATATTTGCCTAATATGTTTATTTCATCTTTTTATCCTCTATATTTTTCTGTCTTTATGTTTGAAACACCTAAAGGACATATATTGATTTTTGTAATTCAATCTGACAGTTCATGCCATTTACTCATAGAGCTCAGTCCATTTTCATTTATTGTAATTTCTGAAACATTTTTATTTTTATCTTATTTTTAAGCTTTTATTTGTCCTACTCTATTTCTATATCTCAGATTTTCCTCCTTTCTTGTTTTCTTTTGACTTGTTTGAGTTTTTTCTCCCTCATTTTATTATCACCCCTCCTCATATTTATTTGGAAGATATATACATACATTACTTCTATTTTTAAGTTTTGAAATTTTAACCTCCATACTTCATACACTTAAGCTTAAATTTAATTGAGTTTTACTCTCCTTCAAAAATATAAAAACCCTAGAATAATTTTCTATTTATCACGAGAAAGAATATAGAAAGAATATATGGACTGTAATGGTAGATATGAGGGATAAAAAGGCCCTTTAGCACTCTCTCTCTTTATCTTTCTTTCTCCCTCTACTCTATTTTTATCCATAGAATTTACCATCTGACTTTATTTGTTTTTTTTGCTCATTGCCTGCTTTCCTATACTAACATGCAAATTTCACAGGAACAAGAATCTTTTATTTTGCTCACTTTTATAAAGATAGTGGATCAAATAGTTCCTGCTTATAGTAAGTGCTCACCAAATATTGTCAAGTGGATGAATGTTTTAATTGTGAACACAAGCTCCAAATTTCCATAATATTCTTAGCTTTTTAATATCCTCTTTGTTTTTAACCTCACGAATTACTTTTATTACTTTAAAATAATATTTATATTATTAATTATTTTTCTAATTTTGTACAGGAATTGTTTGTTTAGTTTAATCCATATGCCTAGCATTTTTTCTACTCCCTTTTTATCCTTAGGGCCATTTTTCTTTTGTCTTTAATATTATCCTTTATAAGCTTTGGTGTAGGTCTGTAGGTGGCAGCCTTTCATTTTTTGTTTACAGGAATATATTTTTATTTCATTCTTGTTCTTCAGATATACTTCTTAATAGGATACAAATTTGAATATATTTGAAGGTACTATTTCTTAACTTTTTGCTTTTTTCTATCTATCAAAAAATTAGAAGTTAATCTAAATATTACTCTTTGTCCATAGTCTACCTTTTTTTTCTATTTTTCCTTAAGACCTTCTCTTTATCTTTGGTGTAATGTGATTGCACTGTACCTTAGAATGTAATTTTTAATATTACTTTTTGTGGGGTTTAACGACTTCCTGGGTCTGAGAAATGTTTTTCATAGATTCTGAGAAACCCTACAGCATTATCTCTCTGAATATTATCCACTCCCCATTTTCTCTTTTATTTCCTTCTGCCACAGTACTTAGATGTATGTTGCTCCACTCCCCATGTTCTTAACCTCTCTTTCCTACTTTCAATCTCTCTGTTTTTTTCTTTCATTCTGTACAGTTTCATCCATCAGCTCTCTTCCAGTTACTTGGTCCTTCTATAAATGTGTCTCTTCAGATGTTTAACTCTTCTATTGCATGCCCCCCCATCATATTTTTCAATTCTAAAAATTCTACCTGAACCTTTATCAAACCAGTTTCTTCATTTTGGGTAGTCTCCTGCTATTTCTCCTATCTTTATTTCATAAATGAAGTCTCTCTGTGTGTGGTTTCTTTTATTTGTATTTCCCGACTTTCACTCTCTGTAAGAGTGTAAGTGGCCCATGCTGAGTTGTATTTCTCCTGAGGGATGCACTTTGATTCCTCAGGCATCCAGGGGCAGTACTGCAGAACCACGTTGACTTTATTTTTATTTTATTATTTTTAATCTTCCTCCAAGGACATCTTTCCATTGATTTTTAAAGAGAGTAGGAGAGGGAAAGACAGAGAGAAACATTGATGTGAGAGAACCACATCGATGGGTTGCTTCCTGCACATGCCCCAACCAGGGGCAGGGGCCAGGGAGGAGCCTGCAACTGAAGTACATGCCCTTGACTGGAATTGAACCTGGGACCCTTTAGTCTGCAGGCCAACGCTCTATCCACTGAGCCAAACAGGCTAGGGACCATGTATACTTTAAATTAAATTCTCAGGTTGAAAAAAGAAAGTATAAATTCAGATCCAAACCCAGATAGATCTCAGGGGATCTAGAGCAAAGAGCATGATATATCCTTATTTTTTGTCTCTACTGAGTGATTTTTTTTTCCTGATCCACCACACATACCCGTTCTTGAGCCTTTCTTTGTGCAGGGTGATTGAAGGCCCAGTGTGCTGCCCTGGGCATGCACAAGCTTAGTTATTCTTCCCTCTCATCTTGACAATATTCCAGCCCAAATGGATCCCTAGACGTGCCTTGGGTATGCAACAGCTACAGTGCTGGCTTATCTCCCCAGACTCACATTCCCATTTCTTCTGAACTTAGAGGAATCCATTTACTTTATTCTTGGTTTACTCATTAATTTATAAAAGTCCTTTAAAAATATAATGGCTAGCATTTTTAGATTTTTGTAACCATTGTGTTTTAGGATTTTTTCCTTCAGTTCTGTGAGTCTGTCTCTTCTGTACCTTCATTCGCTGCTCTATTCACTTCTACAGATCCCAGTCCATCTCAGCTCCTGCACGGTGCACCCCTCTGCCTGGGGTAGGATGTAGCATCCAGAGTTAAGCAATGACCCTTACAATTTTTATTGATTTGTAAGACCTTACTCTACTATAATGTTATAGCAGCCAATGCTCTGGGAGATCAACAGAGATGATTGTTTTTCTCTCCCCAGGTTAAGCTGTGTTTGCTATTTTGTTGCAACTCACCTGTGTGTGGCTGAGTCCCTGCGGCAAGGAGTGTACCAAGAGCATCCAAAGGTAGTTGCAAAATCCATATTTTATTGCTTCACAAATAGCTATTCTGAACTTTATCTTTTTTGTCCTCTTCCTTTCTTACTATTAGAAGATTTCCTAGAGTTGTGGGGTTTTAGTAACATTTTGAGTAAGCACTTCCTCAGGTAACCACTGGTCATCACATCCTTTCTGTCTTGGGTCCAGCTTGATGAGGAGATCAGAATGAGGCGCTCAGAATGAGGCCAATACTGACCAGAAGGTCATCACGATCAATCTGGCTATTTATCACTAATGAAAGAAGCCCATAGACTAGAAAAAGTGGCCAGAGATGCCTTGGAACATATGTCCATGAATGAAGGCAACAGTAGAAACCACAAGCCTACGTCTCTGCTGTGGGAGACTTGTCTTCAACAGCAGGTATTCAAGGCAAAGCCAGAATCATTAGAAAACCTGCCAGGAAAAGCAAACAAAGACACGTTACCTTAGGCCAGCTATTAACACGGTCTTAGGAAACTGAACTGTGGTTTATTTACTGAGCTCTCCAAAAGATGGTTGGAGATCATTCAGAGGACATGACCCCTGGTTGACCTGTGAGCTGGATCCAGGCACTTGGAGGCCACTCATCTCCTCCCTTGTCCATGCATGTTTCACCTGCCATTCATATACTAAGAGCTCTTGCAGGAGCAGGGTCGTGAGGAAATAATGTGTTGTTGAGACCCTCTGGACATATACTTGACTGAACCCATTTAAGGCCTCTACATAAACTTCCGAGATTCTGGCAGGTGGGTGCAGAGATCTACAGGTCTTGCAGACACCCAAGACAAGCCTCGTAAGTACGTTCCCTTGTGTCTTTGGTCTGCCACCTGTCAATCTGCAGTGGCTGCCTCTTTCTTTGGTCCCTCCTTACTGTCCTTGTATAGGATTTCACCCGGGAGGCTCCCAAGTTTCCAAAACAAGGAAGATCAGTTCCAGAGTTCCTGATCAAGGGTAGTAAAATATTTTACAACTTTGAAGACCATAGAGAGAGGTAGCAGATAAAAGAGTTATAACACAAAGGCAAATAATATTATAATTAGATATTGAACTTAACAGAGCAATTGTAAGGATTTCTTATGTTGGGGCAATTTCAATTTTTATCACTGCATTTTAACTTTTATTTGGTTCTTTTCAAATCTGCCTTATTCTTTTCTCACATTTTTATTTCTCATTTTATTTCTATAATTATTTGAAAATTCTTATTTTTAGTATATATTTGATAACTCAATTATTTAAAGTTTTGAGGTGATCTGATTCTGCTATTTTTGCTGACTCATTCATAATAGATTGTTAATATTTATTCAATGGAAATTTTAGCCCATTTTAGAGGGTAGTTTTCTGTAGAAATCCTGTGTGATGTGAATTGAGGATATTTCCTCGTGGGGTAGTTTTTAATTTGTTTATGTCAGTCACCTGAGAGGTATTACTGGTCTAGGACCAATTATAAGCTAATTCCTTAGCCACCTCTGCAGAGTTCTTTGGGATGGCTTTTGCTGACCTGAGGCAGGAACTTGTCTGTGTGGAAGGAGAGAGAAGCTGGACCAGGGTGCTGTGGAGTCACAAACAAAGTGTGAGGCCAGCTGGAGCCCAACGCTTCTATGATGATGTGTTAGCACTTTGACATCTGGAGGAGGTGCCAACAGAAGCCATGGCTATGGCTGCATTTGCCATATTTAGTATATATTTTAGGAAGATATTTTGAGGCTATGAAAATATCCCATTTCTCCCTAAAGTTTTATCCACTGTTTTTTTAGCAATTTCCTGTGGATTTTGCCTATAGCATTTATCTATCTAGTGACACTTTTATTTTTCTAATTTCTTCTACATTTATTTTTGGAATTTTTCTGATTTGCTCCTTTTTCCTTAATTTATTTGTGTAACCATTCATTTATGTCAATATAGACTTGTACATATTAATTTCATTTTATGCTCCTGGATAATCTTGTAAATGTGAGATGCATATTTTAATCCCATTTTCCATATAAAGAACTTGAGATGCGGAGCATTTTCATGACTGACCCAGGATCACATAGTCACTTGGTTGCAAAACACGATCTGTAATCATTTTCTCAATCTCAGCTCTATTCTGCTTCTGGTTTTACCTGACCCGCCACTTGCTGCATAGCATGAGTTTAATAAATACTTGGTGAACAAACAGATGAACAAATGAATGGATGAATGAAACAGTAAACTTAGAGATTCATTTGATAATTAGAGTTGAATTGCAGTAATCTTATTCTAAGAACACAAAGAAATAGAAAATGTGTAGTAGGGAGATGTGAATACCAATCCCCAAAGGAACTTTATTCAGCAGTTAAAAAGGTTTCATCCTGGTCACAAGGTGATTTTGTAGCTTTGGTATTTGTCCAACAGTTCACAATTCATGATAGTTTCCTTTGGCCTGATTTGATTTTAGGAGAGAGTGAAAATATAATTCCTATAAAGGGAACCCAGTGGCTAGATTATCTGATGATCTACCGTGATCCCAATGTGTTCACAACAGTGCTTCCAGGAATCTGTGAACTCCCCAAAGGCAGAAGTCATGTCAAATTCGCAAACTGGGCACTCAGTTACTGTTCTGAATGTATATCTTGCTTTCTGTGGTTTCTTTTGTGGGAAAATCACATGGCCAGATTTCCTTCATTGAACTGCCATAGATTTAGGATTCTGAGTTATATGCAGGAGATGGGGCTTGATCAGGATCAAGAAGGATACTGATAGCAGATGAAAAGGGTTTATTTTTTTAAAAAAAACATTGAACATTAAACCTGGTTTCTTTCATAGTTTTAGTCATGTAAGCTGTTACTAAGACATTACTCTTTAATAGAACCCCTTGATAACCATAAGAGGAAGCCAGCACCCTCCACTACTCTTCCTAGTCCTTAAAGGCCCCCTTGGTATGTACAACTGGTCTATGACCCAAGAGCTTATAAGAGATCATTTAACCATCTGCTATGAGATTATATAACAATAATTCCATTTTCCAGCCCAGATGAAAGCAATCTTATCAACCACACTCTACCAAAATCAAGTAGTTCTGAATTCCGGGGCCTAATATTTGTAATGCTCCACTTCTAATGACTAACTTTTGTTTTTTTAGTAATCTCTACATATGTAATAGAAACCAAACACAAACTGGCTTATACTACAAGGGTCTTACTGTGCCATTTAAGTGAATGGGTTCACAGAAATAAGAGTACAGCTAAAGGCACAAGGGCAGCTCTGGGACCATCAAGAACAAACGAGGAGTTGACAGTGACATGATCTTTTCCTTGCACATCCATCTCTCAGTTCTAATGGCCTCCATTTCATTTTCTCCTGTTATAGGCAACGATATCCACTGAGGCAGGAGAGCCAAACCCCAGCTCACACTTTTCCTAGTCCATGAACGCAGAGGCAGGGCTTCCCGTTTGTTCCAAATCCACCAGGCACTATGGATACTATGAGGAAAGGTCTGTAAATTGCTGGTCTTGGTCACATGTTCGTCCCAATGGCCAGTGAAGCTGGAGGTGATGATAGGAAGCCTCGTGAGGATCACAGGATCCAGTGGGGGAAGGAGCAGTTTTCCCAGCAAAGAGAGCAAAGCTTTCCTAGGGAGCGTTCCTAAAATCCCCTGAAGCCACACTGAGCACAGAGCCACCAGCGTCCTGGTCCCTGATTACCTAACACACAATTTTCCTTGCGTTCTTCAGATTGACTTAATTTCTCCTAGACTTCCCAGGCTGAGCTTCGTAATGAGGGCTAAGGCGGCTTCCAGTCTTATGATCGTTACTGTTCAGTTGCTATTTCAAACAGAAAGTTAGTTTTTCCCAGAACTGGTAACTCAGCTGTTTTATATCATAATGGCATGGAAAAGTGGCAGGCGGACTGTCAAACCTGATGCAAATGGTATTTTATAAAAAGTGCTTTAAATTGGCCGAAGCTGTTTTTAGACTGATCAGTTAAAAAAAATATGTAGGGCATCTTTCTGACTTGCAGAAACACAGCTCCCAGGAATCTGAGTTTTCATCAGGTACTTTGGGAGAGGTTTGTAGGTGGGCGCAGGCTTGTCATAAAAAGTAGATGAGGATTTGTTAATGTGGGGATATGTAAATTGGCTTTAGGATGCTCTCAATTAATAGAAAGGGACTTGTGTGCCAAGCGGAGAGAAAGGAAAGAGATAGCGGAATGAATATACTTGCATAACTGGGAGAGATAAGCTTCCTTTTGGTTTCCCCTGTGCTATTCGAAGAGTTGCAGGAATTCTGCCCCTGGAACCCAGAAGCATGGCTCCTTTAGCTCTTGGGGATTATAGTTACTCTCATTTTCACCTGGAATAGAAGAGGCAAGTGGTGTTTTGATCCTTACAAAGGGATTGCAGGAGTAGCAGGTAGCAACTGGGAAAAGTTAAGTGTTCTATGAAGATGCTCTTGAGATTAGACAAGCCAGGAACTCAAAATTCCACTGAAGAACTTTGCAGTTTATATTAATGTCCGAGCTGTCCAATGCCTTTCTCTTCCTTTCTGCTTAAATCCTACTCTCCAGTCTAGATGCAGCCAGGGTGCTTGCCTCTAGAGCTGACCCTGCTCTAGAGATGTGCTCTGAACAGAATGCCGTTGCTGACGCTCCTTTCTTGTGAAGTCTGTGGAGTTACGCCTTTTGGAGCCCCTATCTTGTACTATCCAGATGAGATGCAAAATATCGAACATGCCTGACCATATTTGGTTCAATGTAAAGTAGATGTTGGAAATTTCTGTGAAATGATGAATATGTGAACAGCTACAAAATTTCCCTCCTGTTCTGGCTGTCAAAGATCCTAAGTGGGTTGTTTCAGTATCTCTCTACTTTCTCCCTGGATTCATTTTATGACTTGGGGGATGACAAATTGGTGGGGGGCAGAGAGAGATAACAAGAAGATTTTGAAGGGAGGTTTCAGGTGGTTTTGAGAAGAGACCCGAGAGAAGATGCAATGTGTACAATTCATGCACTGGAGAAGGAAAGAGATTTTAAGAAGTGTTGCTGTTCACTAAAGTTCTTTTCATGGTGTTAGGTGTCAGAGAAAAAAAAAATTGAAGCTAAATTATTTCATATTATTTTGGTTGTATGGCCCATGTTCTTTGACTGCAGTGCCATTCTGGTGCCAAACCATGTGGATCACATCATTATAGCATTGTATTTGGTGCAGTCACTGGTCAATTCCTATACATCATTGGGTGTCTGCTCTCAGCCTCCTACAAGACAAACATGAGTTGTAGTTGGAGCCCTGGACAGATCTAATTAGGATGATAAAAGACTGGAAAACGTTTTAGAGGTGTTGTTTGTTCACTATGTTGGTTGTATACTGTGGTGATAGGCATGAGCGCAACAGGAGAGAGGCTGTCACCCAAGAATTTGGATAGCTCCTGTTTCCTGCTGTAGGTAATCTTATCCTTGGCTTTGTGGTATATCTGAATGCTGGCCTTGGCCTTTCTGTACATTATATTCCAGCACTTGTGTTTGCTTCATTCAAGTTCTTCTCCTCTTTTGACCTTGCACATCTTCCTCAGTTCTGACTCCCTGCCTTTGCTCAGGCTGTCACCCTCACTTGGGGACATCCTCTTATCTTCCCTTTATCTATTTGCACCCTACCCATACTTCAAGGGACATGCAAAGCTCTCATGATCTATTCATGTTCTCAAGTTCACCAGCGTCTTTCTGTGTTTGTTGTACTGCTTTGTCAAGTATTAATTATTTTATGAAGCTTAGTAATCAGACTCACAAGATTGGAGAGTTGGAGGAACCCTTACAGAACATATCTGATGTTTTCATGATGTAACCAAGATTTCGATGATGCAACTGAGGTTCAGTGACATACTGTTACTGACTTTAGATCACCCACTGGGAATATATAGTAACATGTTTATAAACTGAAAATTTCTATAAAAAGCAGTTGTTTTTGTAGTGGCAGAGTCATGTCTCAGAGCCAAGTCTTTTGGCTCCTTCCTGCTGTATCCATTATAGCAAACTGCCTCTATTAAGTTGCTGTTATTCTGGTTAAGCCTTGCCTGCCCAGCTTGAGGTGGAAGATCAAATGTAGCACCCACCACGTACCAGCCACATTCATTACAAACACCCTGTGAGATAATGTATCACACTTAGTTTTACAAATGAGCACACTAAGCCTCATAGAAGTTAAAATGCTTACTCAACACAGAAAGCAATAGAGGCAGCATTCAAATGTAGCTCCGCCTAACTCAGAAGCTTGGGTGTCTCCTTTCTCTTTCCTCAGACCATCCTCCTTGAGGCAGAGATGGATTCTTTTTTATTTTATTTCCCTCAACATTGATCTCATCTTTGGCCACAGCATATGATCCATCACAATGTTCTACTTTATTGACGGCTAAGTTTTCCATGGGAAGTCTCTATAAACTTTGTCTTTTTCGATGAGCAATTTTTAAGGATGATCCATCCCACAAACTCTATTTTCTAGTGAGTCACAATTATTTTTTAAAAATCATAGCTTAAAAAGAACTTCATACACTCTGTCTCTCTAGAGAAAAATGTGAGATGTGAGAATTTGGCTGGTGTTTTGAAATCTTCAGTTGAAGCTCACTCAAAATATAAAGAATAATTCATTTTGTTTTTTAATGGGTGAATTCTGCATGATGATTGACAAGAACAAAAATGGGGTCAGAGGCTGTCACAGCCCAAACTGATCTGCAAAGTTGCTCCCTGCCCCATGTCAAGACTGTAGATGCGACAGCAACTCTTGTGGACAGTTCATTGATGACAGTGACCTGAGCACAGTGGGCTTTGTTCAGCTTAAGAGGCTCTCTGATTCCCAGGGTCAGTTTTCTCTTTCTCTCTCTCAGGGATCCTGTTATTGCGCCTGGCCATTTTTCATAAAATGAGATGTCTCACATGACATCTTACACTGAGGGTGCCCTAGAAAATTATTAATGCTACTATCCTAGGGTAAATCTGTTCTTTAAGAGGGTCAATAGAGGCATTATGCCTTTAACAAGTAAGTATAATTTAGGATTGTTGGTGATATAAAGGCTGGTGAGAAGCTTGGTTTTGGCTGACTAACTGTAGACATTAAATGGTAAAAGGAGGGAATATATTTTTTATTCCTTTCCAGTCTACCATAGTACCATTGAGCACTATGTATTGAAAATGGACCCTGGTTTATAATGAGGAGGTAATGACTATGAGCCAAAGAAGTAAAGAGCAAAGGTCCATAGTAAGGGACATTCATCATGAGACCAAAGTCATTTTAAATTATGACCTTTTCTCCTCTGTCCTACTTGCAAGACCTCACTGTAGCTGTGGATACCTATCTGACTCTGCCCTTTGCCTCCTAGGAATCACAGCTATTAATTCAGCACAAGTCCCACATTCACTGGGCCTCCACACAGCATCCCTTTGTTTTATTTTATTCTTTTATTTTTTGCCAACTACTGGAGAGTGATTTTAATTTCAAATGGTAATCTACACATTCAAAAATACCCTCAGGCATACACTACATATAACAAGGTAAACTTCATCCAATTTTACCTGTCACTACCTATATTTTTCCTCTAACGATGTGAGAGTCTATTTGCCAAACGATCGCAGTTTGGACTGTGGTTTTGAATAGTGTCACTGGCAGATGAGTCTATTCATCCTCTAGGGATGGCATCTCTTGATGTCTCTCCTAATGCCCCCGTGTTTATTCTTTTCACTGCAAGATGCTCACCCATTCATCTAAACTGTCAACTTTCCCAATAACCTGTCTTATGAAATAGCAACCATTGTCTCTCTGTGTCCCCTGAAGACAGAAAGGAAAAAACCAAGTTTTCTGCTTTCGCAGCATCCACCTGCTAAGAGAGAGGTTTTCGACCGGACTACATCTCCATCTGAAGTGGTGTTACAGAACATTGACTAAGTAAAGACAGGGGGCAGTCTGATGGCCAATGCACTCTCCTCCTGTTCATTGAAGGGTCTGTCCCCTTGGCATCTATCACAAACCACTTGTTCCTGCTTACTGTGTTCTCTGCAATACCTCGGGTGCTGAGGGGCTCTAGAGCAGTTTAAAACATATTCTTGCCCTTAAGGAGTTGACAATCTAATCCATTCATTCAAGAATAAGTGGAATTACCTATTAAACAATATATTGTGTCAGGCACTACATGAATGTGATGTGGGATATATCCTTGAGAGATTACTATATCTTAAGATGAGTCTTATATAAAAACACACCCAATGTCCTGTGCAATAAATGACATAAGAGTATGTTGCAAATGTTCAGCAGCAAGGATTCTCTGGCAGTTTTTCAGGTATACTACATTTTTAATGTACAATGCCAAACTCATTTGCATTTATTTTTCTATTCCTGCCCTCAATTTTTCTCCTCCTTTTTTTTTTCTTCTTCAAATAATGTCATTCTAGCCAACCAAACTCACAATATTGATTTTTTTCTCTCCACTCTTTTCCCTCCTTCTCCCCAGCCAGGTTTTGTCAAGTCTGTATGATAAATGTCTCACAACATACGCCCTTCCTCTCTCCACTGCTCCCACCCTCTCCTCCAAGGGCATTCCCTTTTCATTTGTAATTCTGGTCCTTACAATAATATCCAAGTGATTGATCTGTATATAGCTGCTTCTTCAGCTAATATATCCTCTACACTGCTGCCAGACCTATGATTCTGATTTTATTTAGCTATTTTATTTCTTTAACTGTTGATAGGAAAAATGTTCAACGATGTAAGCATGGCATATGGGGACTTACACCAGAGTAGCAAACTCTTTTTCTGTAAAAAAAGAAAATCAGGAGCTATTTTGGGTTGCATGGGCCATATAGTGTCTGTCACAACTACTCTTCTTTTCTGAAATAATATTTTATTTTAAATTATTTTTAAGTTCTTTTTTTAAAATTATACTTTGAATAGTAACCTCATTTCTCAAATTTTCTAATTCTGATATATTGTTTTCAAAACTTCTGTAATTTTCTTGATATGTTTTAGCTCGTTTTGAAATGTTGAACTACTATTTGTTTGTTTCCCCCTGTTATACAGGCATGACTTTCTTGCACATCTTCATTTTATATATGAATTTTGTTCTTTTTTTGTTTCCCCTGTACTGATCTTATTTAGGATTCACCCATGTTCCTCTTTTGTTCTGTTTTAAATGACGTGAACTCCTTTGTACATTCATTGGGAGGGTGGCCAGGTAAATGTTCCAGTTTCAGAGCTTTAGAACCCTCTCGTCTGTTTTCAAAATGTGGACTCTTGCTTTCCAAGGTCTATTTACTCTTTTTCCCTTCTTCACTTTTATCTACATGTTCTCTCTCTCTCTCTCTCTCTCTCTCTCTCTTTCTCTCTCCTGTTCTTCCTATTCTACTTAATTTGCATTCTATACCCAGCAATTTCTCCTCAGAATATTTGTATTTTCTTTTTTGAAGGGAACTTCAGTTAGTATAGTTCACAGTTCTTAGCTCCAGACCACTCCAGCCTCATTTGACTTTATTACCACTGTCCCTTGGCATTTACCCAAGATTTGGAGTTTGCAAAACTTTCTCCAGTTTAGACAGTATTCTTGTATTAACCTGCTGAGATTGCTAGTAATTATCCATAGGTTATTTTGAGGGGCGCATGAACTCATGTGTCAGGAGTTCCTTTTCCTTCCCTTTACCTACCCTGTACAGTTGCTATTATACAGGTCTTCTAGTTAGTAATTAGAACTCACTTACATATATTTTGGTGTTCCTGGTGATATCTTGTCACCTCATCTTGTAATAGAAGTGGTCTGTAAACTTTTGGATTCCTAGTTCATTTGTCTGTTTTTTTATGCAGGGATTTGAGGAGACTGGATGAGTATGATGCTGTTGTAGCTCTCTTCCCAGTGTCCTGCCATTTCCTTCTTTCACGTTTATTTATTTATTTATTTATTTAATTTCTTTATTGATTAAGGTATTACATATGTGTCCTCATCCCCCCCTTTCCCCCCCACCCCTACAAGTCCTTTGGTTGATCTCTCGCCCTTATCCCCACCCTCCCCTACCTTCCCTCTGAGGTTTGACAGTCTGCTTCTTTCACTTAAAAAAAATTATTGATTTCAGAGAGGAAGGGGAAGGGAGAGAGATATAGAAACATCAGTGATGAGAGGGTATCATTGATCGACTGCTTCCTGCATGCCCCACCCTGGGGATTGAGCCTGCAACCCAGGCATATACTCTGATCGGGAATCAAACTGTGACCTCCTGGTTCATAGGTTGACACTCAACCACTGAGCCATGCTGGCCAGGCTTCACTGTTTTAATGTGATCCAATATGACTATTCGTAATTTTTATTGTCTCATATTTACAGTAAGCCTCAAGATCTTGCTTAGAACATATCTTATTTTCTTTTGTTCTCTTTTCTAGTTTCTAACCCAGATACCTTTCCCAGAGTAAAGTGCTATTATATATAATACTTGATAAGATCTAAATTCCTTATTGAATTTAGTGTTGAAATTCAACACTTCATATTATTCATTTTGTACTTAAATTTTCTCTTTTAGAAAGAATTAAGAAATCTCCTATAATGTATTTTGCTATCTTTCAATGGAGGCTAAACTGTAGTCTAATAACTATAACAGGAAAACATTGCCAAGTTATACTTTATGGTATATATTAGTGTCTGTAGCTATGTATTAAGTTTATGAATGACTAAATCACGTTCAATAGACAGTTGATGCTGCGAAACATCATGTTTTCTGGCTGATTATCTGGCCCTTACAGCCCATCTTATATGCAGCAGCGTGTAGATCTGTCAAGCTTCATTGATACCTTCAAGATGGAAGTACTTAATGTTTACATATTACAGGCTCCTTTAAAAGTACAAAGTGGTGTAATTTAATGTTTTTATATTATAAAACCTTGGAAAATGTGCTATATCCAGTGGATCAGATTATCCATTCTGAATCAGATTCGAATTTACTAGAAGTATGACCTATTGGCATATTGCATTAGTTTTCTGTGGTGCCATAGTTAGTTGGTCAGATGTCTGGGTGGGCAGCACTAGATCATCAGATGAGGTCCAACAAGGGCAAACCCAAGGTGTTGGCCAGTCTACATTCTTACTGGTGGCTCTGGGGAAGAATCTACTTTCACACTCATTCAGATGGTTGCCTGATTCAGTTTCCTGCAAGTATAGAATCGAAATTCCTGTGTCCTTGCTGGTCATTAGCCAGGGACTGGTATTTCTCCTACAGGCTGCCTGAATTCCTTTTCATGCTTTCTAAGTAGCCCCAGACATGGCAGATTGAGTCTTTTCTTGCTTTTAATGTCTCTGGCCTCCACTTACACTGAGTGGCCAGATTATTATGACCGGCCAGATTATTATGACCACCCCATCAGTACTTCATTGAAATTTCCCAAAATACTGAATATTGAAAACTTCCTAAGCAAATACTCTCAAGGTTTTATTATTGCTATTATTTGCATAACTAACTCACTTTATTGTACTGATGGGGTGATCATAATAATCTGGCCACTCGGTGTATATTACTTCTCTTTTGCCTCCAGTCAGGAAAAGTCTCTGCTTTTAAGGGCTCATATGATCAGATATGGCCTCCTAGATAATCCAGAAAAATTATCCTACTTTAAGTTTAATAAGATTAGTTAATTTGCAAAGTTCCCCTTGCCATGTAATAGAATGGATTCCATCAATCTGGGCATAGACATCCTTGAAGTACCATTCTGCTTATACATATATTGTTACAATTTTACTTATTAGTGGCTGGAAAATATATTAGGTTAATAGGAGTAATTAAGCAATAACGTGAAAATAGCTCTTTTATTTATCATGGAATAAGGATGTCTGCATTACCTCCTTCATAATTCTCCCAGACTTCTTCCTCTTATATTGAAGAGATGGTTAATAGGCATAACTATAGGTAACAAGGGTTAATTTATAGAAGCCTTTCGTTGGCCAATGTTATTCACAGAGGCCAGAGACAACTCTAGAAATATAGTTTTCTTACAAAACTTCTTCCATCTCTGTTATTACAAGGATGAAATAAGGGAATCCTCTGGCAAATGACAAGTTTGCTTTTAGCTAATTTAGGGAATAATAATAGTGGTTATGCCCTTAAATTTACTAGGCTATTTGATTAGCTCTTTACAAACATTATCATATTTGACATTCACAACAACTCTGTGAGGTAGATTATTTCCCCCAGAATATAGATAAGGAGGCATTAAAGGAGTCAGGTGATAAGCCCAAGGCTTATAGGTGGTGGAGCTAAGATTTTAAAAGCCAGGTGCAAAGCCTGTGCTGTTTAGAAAAAAGTAAGTGCTTATCTTTAATAAGTTACATATGAGAATATTTTAAACAGTTATTATATAAAGCTTGTTACTAGAAATAGCAGTCTTCTGCTCTTATCACTTCCATTTTCATCTCCCAAAGATAACGGCTTCCAATTATTTCATCAGTTTGGTTACCTCCATAGCTCTATACAACATGTGTATGCTATTTCTTGATTTTCCAGTTTTATTATTTATATATTGACTTCTCCCTTTGGAAAATTGGGATTATTTAACTCTCTCTTCTGCCTTACCTCACTTCTTTAAATAAAAAAATTCCCATTTTAAAAAATTCTTTCATTTTGAATATCTTTTGGGATAATTTTTTAATCTTTTCTTCTAACTTCTCTATTAAATTTTTAATGCACGCTATCATAGTTTTAATTTACAGAAGTTTTCTTTTTTTCATCTGATTATTACTTTTGGATAGCATAGTATACTCAGTTCTCTAAGTATATAAGTGATATATTTGTATTTTATTATTTTTCCCCCAAGTTGCTTTTCTCTGTTTTGATTTATACTCTTCAAGTTTATGGGAATCACCAATGTTGTGGGTCAGGCCCTTTCTCTAGAGCTGTTTAGTTTTCTAAGAGTAATAGCATCCTTGGACTTGGTCATGAAAGAGAGCTCCTGGTTGTTGTTAGTGGTGAGAGTATCAAGATTCTGCATGTAGGCTTTTATATTTTTTTGGTTTCACATTCCTATTCTTACCAGTGCTTTCTTTCCTCCAAATCAAAGATACTCTGTTGTTGTTTTTTCCCTCTGGAGAATAAATTTCTAGTCTTCTGATGGGGTGGAACCGTCATTAAATCAGAGAGATGATCATGGGGTCCAATGGCTCTGTAACATACTTTGAACCTGTTCTCCCATTTGGAGCCCTATCCACATCCCATATCAGAGGTGACAGGGGATGTCCCTTTCTAAGACTTTTGTGGGGTTCTGGAGTATGAACCAAGTTGCTTCTCAGCATTCTCTCCTTCATTTAAGAATCAGCTTTTTGGGTTTGCCCTTGTGCATCTGCTTGGCAGATTTCATAATGTTGCCTTCTCTCCTTGGCTTTAAGAGAGAATATTATACCTTTTAAATATTGCTTTGCTATCATCTCAGTAGGTCTTGAAAGGGAGCAGAGGTAAACACTTATGCTCACTCTGTCATCTGCCAGTTTTCACTGGCACCTGAGCCAACTGTGTTATTTTCCAGATGTGTTGTCTTTTCAGGCCCTACTCAGTCAACACTGGCAGTTTGAATGGTTCATTCAGATGAACAAATAAGAATCCAGGGTAAGAACCATATGAAAGGCCCTTACTTACTCCAGAGCCTGGTAGAATACACTAGTGTTAAGTACAGATTTTCAGATACAACTATCAACACCCACACTTCCTTCCTCCACATCAGCCTTCAGAAACAGTTGTGATGCTGCCACTTATCTCAGCTTAGCAAAGCTCATACAAGGAGTGTGGAAATTGCAGTTGAGTGTTATGGAGGCTCTTTAAGGAACAGATCTAGTGACAAGACTGTTTATGTCTAATTGGGCCTCTTCAAGAAGGAAGAAATCCAATTACCGGAATAAACCCGAGCGTTAAAGCAGGGCATGCAGGTTTTTCTCTCTGGAGTAGCCATGCCTTCGACAAGTTACCAGGGATTCTGAAGGCAGACAGGAATAAATTGGTTACAATAACAGGTGGCAGAAGGTGGCTTGATTGGAAAACCCTTAGTTCTCTTGAATCTGTACTTTTGCTTGAGCTGATCAGCAATTTGATAACTACTCACTAAGCACTGGCTTCAGGGCAGGTGGAGTGTGAGGCTCATGGTATTAGAACTGAAAAGAGATGTGGGGTAGCACCTACCACAGTACTTGGAACGTCTTTGCCCTTAGTAAATATCTATTAAAGTGAAAATATGGGCATTGCTGCCAACTAGCCTGCTCTCTGGATAGCGAGGTAAAGGCAGCATATGGGAGTGCATAGACAGCGGTTCTCAACCTGTGGGTCGCAACCCCTTTGGCGATCGAACAACCCTTTCACAGGGGTCGCCTAAGACCATCCTGCATATCAGATATTTACATTATGACTCATAACAGTAGCAACATTACAGTTATGAAGTAGCAATGAAAATAATTTTATGGTTGGGTCACAACATGAGGAACTGTATTTAAAGGGCCAGAAGGTTGAGAACCACTGGCATAGAAGAAACAAAGCTTTAGAAGGTCTGAAAGCTAGAGTAATAATCAGGTGGAAATTAATTACCCAGTTCCCTTCCCATGTGTGCCTGAAAAACTTGACCAAGTTGAGGAGAGAGTAATTGCGTGATAAAATTTTACGTAAAATATTCAAGGTACTGAATATCACCTGGTATGGCTAGATTTTTGGCATCCAAAATAATTCTGTGAATGAACACAGGCAAGGAAAATACTTGGATCCTAAATCACTCATACATAACTGACACATTTTTAGTTATGTTTTTCAATGAAATGAGAATATAAATCTGCATCTACCAGGCTTGTAAGTATTATATATAAGGAAATTTTGAATAAAGTGTTCTGACTAGATTATCTGAATTTTTTTCAGTCCAAACCCCACTCTTACAACAGGTTTGAGCAACATTTAAAAATCCAGAGTCCCTTAGTTTCAAATATGATGAAGTGGATGTATTCATCCAGTTGTTATCACATGAATACAGTGGTGATCTGGGGCTTAATTTGTAAAACTAATGTAAAGCACTCGAGAAATTTGTACCTCTTGTGATAATTTTAGTCTTGAAAAATATATACCATCCCTCAAAGAGAATGACTTAAATGGTTTTATTCTGTGTGGCAGGTATTGTTGACTGGAGTACATTTCAGTTGGGCTGAAGGGAGGCTCTGTCCATAGGAGACATCTGTGTGGCAGGTATTGTTGACTGGAGTACATTTCCCTAGGCCTCCATTCAGTTGGGCTGAAGGGAGGCTCTGTCCATAGGAGACCTTCATGGGATCCTAGAAGCCAGGGGGGCAGGAGGAGCCATTCCACTGTGGCTGCACCTCAGGCAGAAGAGCCAGCAGTGCTAGCAGTAGGGTCTTGGCTCTGGTTCGGCACCTTCACTGGCACTGGGAGCAAGTGTCCTCCCTCAGGTTCTTGCAATGGCGCCAGCAGCTTCTTGATCTCTGGTCAATATCCCACCTCCCTCTTTTGCTCCTGGGGAACTTCCAACCCTTTTCTAACTAATAGCTCGCATTAAATCTCTCTCTCCATAGGCTATGCAGAGTGGTTTCTGTTTACCTTCCTGGGCACTGGCTGATAAAGAACAGAATTTTTAAAAAGTAAAATCAGTATTTTTCTCTGCTTTTTGATAAAGTGTTTTCTTATTTCTGGATGTTGGCCTGATGTTCTGGTTTCTCTATATCTTGGCTTTCTGAGGGAGATGATTTAGTCTTATTTGGAGGTCATATGTGTAACTACATAGATATTATTTTCGTGTAATCAAATAGTCTTCAACCTTATATTATATGAATATAGTACACGTTATCTATCCTTCTGTTGCATGCTATCTATTCAAATGTTCTTGCATTAATTATGTATTATAGCATATTGAATTACCCCAAGCCTTAGTGGCTTAAAATAACAATTATTAACTCACAGTTCCTGTAGGTCAGGAATCGGGTGTGACGTAAGTGGGACAGATGTCTCAGGGTATCTCAAGACTGCAGCCAAGGTAGTGGCAGGTGTTTTGGTCTCAAATTGATGGCTTAACTAGCGGAGGATCGGCTTCCAACATGTTAACGAGATTCAGTTCCTCACCGGCTGTTGAACTGAAGGCCTGAATTCCTCGCTGGTTGTTACCTGGAAGCTGCCTTCACTTCCTTGCCATGGTGTTTCTCAGCGAGGGAGCTCACGGCCTGGCATGGTGGCTGGCCATCACAGAAAGCAGGAGCAAAGAGGGGGAGAATTGAGAGACTGGGGAAAGAGGAGAGAGCGAGAAAGAGAGAGAGAGAGAGATGTTTATAATCTAATCTTGGAAGGGACATCCCACCATGTTTTCCATATTCTATTTGGTGGAAGCAAGTCACTACAGTGGAACCTCAGTTCTCTAACTAAATTCATTCCAGAAGGCTGTTTAAGATGCGATTTGTCCGAATCATGTTTTCCCATTAGAAATAATGTAAATTGAATTAATTCATTTCAGAATCCCAAATGTCTCCCTGTTTTAACCTTTCCTATATACATGTCTAAATACATTAGTACATGCCTAATATACAGATTAATCTATAAGTAAAAACTTCTTTTCTTAAATTTATCAAACCACCTCCTACTAGCCTTAAACAAATCACTCTCAACACTCTTTCCAGGGGTGCCTTTTAAGAAGTCAGTGTACAGCATCTTTGCTTTTTCACATATCACTGCCTCTGAAATGCCGTCATCACCTGTTTTCCATTTATCCAAATCAACAACAGTTTTTCTCCCTCTTCAGTTGCCTGTGATTTTTTTCATTGTTTCTGCACACCCTTAGCCTCTTTATGTTTTAAAATTGTGCTAATTGTCCATTTTGCCAGCAACAAAATTAAAAAACCCCACACACACAAAAATATTCACAGCACAATTTCCCGAGATGTAAACAACAAGAGGTTTAGTGGTAACTGACTGCATCCCCTCCTTTGTGGCCTGCGAGACACTTTTTGTCATGCTGATGTATCAGCATGAAAGGCTTGTCAGGTAGAGAACTGAAGTTTTGTTCAAAGACCCAGACATTTTTTTCCATGAACACTTGTCCAGAATGGAATTGTTCGAGATGGGAGACATTCAAAAACTGAGGTTTGACTGTATATCCAGCCCCTACATGAGGGCAGAGGGATCGCACAGGTGAGTGAATACCAGGAAGTGGGGATCATTTCAGAAAGTGTCAACCTATTACTTTCTTAAAGAAACAGTATATTTCTTGGTTTCTGCTTCAGTACTTAGCATAATGTTGATGAAATTTGGGCTTGGTAGCATAGACAGCCTAATTCTTTAGTTTTAGTGACTAAACATATAAACTTATAAGCAGTAGTGACAGGCAGCCGAACTAATTAAACCACCTCCTTTTCCATGCTGGAATATACACTTATTTCTTGAGACTCCAATTAATATGTTATTAGTTTTTATTTGTATAGTAGAGGCCCGATGCACGAAATTCATGCAAGAGTAGGCCTTCCTTCCCCCAGCTGCCGGCACTGACTTCCCTCTGGCACCCGGGACCTGGGCTTCCCTTGCAGCCCCGGCTTCGTCCGGAAGGACGTATGGAAGGATGTCCAGTCTAATTAGCATATTATGTTTTTATTATTATAGATTATGTAAAATCACCAAATAAATCACTTTAGATATTACTGATTTACCTGAGAGATTTTCTTTAGTTATAGAGAACTTTGAGATCTGCAGGGCAATCTCCACCTGGAATTCATCCTGTAATGGCCACAGAAATGGAAAATGTGCCACCTGTGAACTTTCAGGTAAATCGATCCCTGTTTCCAGTGGGTGTGAAAATGTCTACCTTTAATGAGATATTTCAAAATTGCATCATGCTTGCACTTCAGTCTCTTCCCTAAATCTTGATAAAAAGCAAAGTGCTCTCTTTGGATAGGGGCAGGTTTCCGCTGTTAAAGATGTTCATATGGCAACCCCGGGCCATCTCTTACAAGCCCTGCTGATGCTTTTATCATCTCAAATATAAAAAAGGGCTTAGAGTGGCTTCGTTCAAACCCTCTCTATGAACAGTCAAAATCCGCCAATAAGTCAGAACGAGATGCCACTATATAAAGACACAGCCGTTGCATTATTTTCCAGGTAGGGAATGTGTGGGCAATGCTGAACCATATTACATTTGAAGAAGAAAGTTTTTATAAATCTGAGCTATCAGAGCTATCCGCCACAAGTTTCAATGTACACATTAAAATATTTGGTGCAAGGCTTTACATAGTAAGATTTGAAGAGCAATAGCAAAACAACACCCTGGACAAACTACTTCCAGTTTGATCATGTTCTAATTATTTAAGAGCCACTCCTATGGGTGAATTTATTATCCCTTCACATGAATGCCTTTGGAAGGAAAAACATGTCAGTAATTTTCAGAACCCAGTATATTTAGGTAAATTAATCAAATTCTTTCTGTAGGACTGTTGACAAATGGCAGAAGGTGTTGGAAAGGAGAATGAGGATCACAGGTCAGTTGGGTCCTTGGGAGAGCAGGGGGCGCACTGGGGAAGGACAAGGAAACCCCATGAGTCAGGCATTCATTGTGTGCCAGGCTCTGTGTAAAGTATGACATGTGGGCTGTGTAAGTCGATGCCCACATCTCCCCTGCAGGGCTGGAAGGGAGCTGAGATTCAGACTCTGCTCTTTTCATCACACTCTCTCAGAATAATGGCATAAGGTTAGGTGGGAAGACCCAGGAATAGAATCGACAACTTATTTTCTTAAATGTGTATGATATGATGAAAGAGAGAAGGAGAGAGCCATCCTCCACCAGAAATGAAGCCTGTTACTATCTTTAGAGAGATCATGTTTGAATCAGTTTCTTTTTCCCAAGGAAATTGTTTGTTTGGTTATCTTAGAATGTCTGTCTTGCATGCTCCGGGCCATTTGGCGTAATAGCTTCAGGGAGCTGTGAGGGGCTACATTGGCTTGTGCGCCTCCTTTCTTTCCTGCATCTGTTAGACTCAAATATATCCTCAGAGGCCAAAGTAAACAAGAATTGATGTTTATATTAATAACCCCAAAACATAAAGGAAATGGAAAATTGTGTTCAGTGGTCTACATATAAGAAGACAAAAATATGCATCCCATATTTCAGAAAGATTTTAGTATGTTTATTTTTCTAAATATTGGTGCCTGAATCCATTAATGTCAACTCATTCCTTGACATGTTACTTAATTTTTAAAAATGGCTCAGAGGTGTTTGGCATGGTTCTTGTCCTCAAGGATTTCTACTCTTGTTCATTCAACAAATATCCATTAAGCACCTACTGGATGCCGGGCAGAGGTCTAGAGGCTAGAGATAAAGCAGTGAACAAAATCATGTAGAACAAGAAGACAAAAAAGACATTTTAAAAAGGCCAGTTGTAGTATAAGATTCCCAGTACTGAAGGATACCAGGAAGAAATGAAAACAGGGAAAAGCATACTAGTAGTCTTTGGGGAACTTTGCACTTGGCCAAAAAGAGGCAGAGTTTAATTTCCTGAAGAGTTTAAACTTTAATTTACAACATCTGACTGCTCTTAAAAGTACTATTTGGTCCACATATCTTTCTCCCTAGGATACTGGCCTCCTACCATTTATTCATTCAATGAATACTTGAGTGCCTGCTATATGCAGAACAGTGGGTTGGGTCTTTTTAATATAATGATGATGAAAAAAGAACAAACTATTCCCCTCATGGGAAGATTTATATGTTTCAAAGTGCTGGAGAGGAAAATAACAAAGGGTTATTTGCAAAATATATATTGAAAGGCCCTCTCTTAGGAAATGACATTCATGCTGGAAACTTGGCTCATAAGAAAGAGGCAGGCAAGTGAAGAAGTGAAAGAGGATTCGGCCCTCAGAAACCAAAAGTGAGGATAAAATCAGCATGTTTAAGAACAGAAATAAGGCCAGGATGGCAGGTGCAATAGGAGTGAGGGTGGCAGTCACATGAGAAGGTAGAGGTAAGCAGGAACCAGATTGCCTTGTAAGCCATAGTAAAGAGTTTGAGTTTTGTTCTAAATGCAAAGGAAGTCACTGATTGGGTTTAAGCAGGGGTAACCCAATTTATGTTTATAATTATCATTTTGGCTACTTTGTGGAGAATGGATTTGAGGAGGAGAGTAATGAAAGACTGTTAGGAGGCTGGAGCTATAGACATCATAAGTTTTTCACTTGACAGCACTAACAGATCATATAAGTAAAGTCTGTACTTTGCCTTCTGGTTAGCTGAAGCACTTTTCTTAAGGTTTGGAGGTAATGCAGCAGCTCGAGTGTCACATGACTTTTCTCTCGGGAATCACTTGGACTCAATAAATGTTCAAAGCCAGTGTCCTGTTTAAGTCACAACAGGGTGTGTGTTTTCCCTAGCTGTTCAATAGTCTCTTCTCTTTTTCCTTTTTTTGTTATCTGGTTATTGTTTTCCCATTAGTACTTGATTCTTTCAAGTCATATTTGCTATTCCATGTCCCATCTACTCTCCTACATCCTAGCTCAAACAAGAGGCTCCTCACATTCTCAGTCACTCTAGTCTAGTTAGAAGGTAAATACTGACCACAGTATATACTTTGTACAGAGCAGGAGAAGAAATGGTTCTTATAGGATTAAAGTGATTACGTTATGCTTGCCATTTACTGTAACAACATTGAATTCTCTTTAGTAAAGCACTAGAGAGGAATGGTTCATGGTAAACAGCTAAGTGGTGAGAATTCTGGTAGCCAAGGGAGGATGAAGTCAGTGGGTGTTATGCTAGATATATCATGGTATCTGTGTTTCCATGTGAATATCTTTGAAAGCTGGACTCTAAACTTGGTGTTATTTTTTTCATTCCAATTCTGCAATGTAGGCAAAATTCTGCAGCATGGGCAAAATGCAGAATGCTGAGTTTATTTTAAACCACTTCATTTAGGTATTATTGGCATTAAAAAGTTGCACATATTATAATGTGTTACAATTTGATGAGTTTGGGGACAAGTGTACACTCATGAAACCATTATTACCATCAAGACCATAAACATATTCATCACATCTCAAAGTTTATTATTATTATTATAAGAACATAACATGAGACCCACCTTTTCCACAAATTTTAATTATACAGTACAGTATTCTAGCTATAGGCACTATGCTAATAATAGATATACAGAAATTATTTATTTTATATAACTAAATGCTGATTTTTTAAGGCTACTATACAAAACACTCAGAACAAAAATAGAAATGTAACTCTAGTATCTTGCAAATAGAGATGGAAATAAGTAACAGAAATAGATAGCAGGCATTTGCAGTGTAACGTGAAGGGAATCTCTTTAGTGAAAGAATTTTAAAATAGTTAATTTGAACTACAGGAGGTATTCTTTGAGTCTGGTATCTGATTATTGCTTTAAAATTTTGGTATACACATATGGTGAACTGGGTAAGACAATCATTTTTGAGAAATGTTGGCTTGACAAGATGTATTGAAGCTACAGTCTAAGATTTACTTCATCCTGTATAACCTCTCCTTTGTAGATTTCCTCATCCTGTACTACCTCTCCTTTGTAAATTCACCTCATTCAAGCTGACACAGTCTCTCCTGCTTGTCCACACTGACACTTTAGAGCTGATGTGCTCCCCATCTCAAGAGAGTTTGCATTTTAAAACTTTGAAGTAAATGACACTTTCTAGTATACATAATTAGAACTGAATTGCAGGTAAAGGGATAGGAGATATTTTAGAAAAAAAAGGTCATTTTCTCCTGCAAAAAAATACTATGTTTGATATACTGATATTACAATTTCCTTTACCAGAAAAAGCAATGTCAATGCTATTTCTCTCTCAGTGTAATATCTAAGTACTTTTTTCTAAAGCCTCAGTCTCTGGAATGCCCACAAACCTATTAACAGTTACCTTGGGAATGGACTTCTAAAGGTTGATCGGCTCTCATTTCCCAGCCCTAGGGCCAGGACTGAATCAGCAGCATGACAACCTACAAGCAGCTGCAACATCTGGAACAATACCAGAGGGGTAAAGGAAACAATTTCTCATGGCCAGGTTTCAGACTAATTCAAACACAAGCAAATTCAGTCTAATGATAAATTCGCTTTGGCTCTTGCCCTTATGTTGGAGGCATGAAGTCCCTGCCAGGACAACCAGTACGGCTGAAAAGAGAAAGTTAAAACAGCAATTAGATGGTACTAATATGGCTCCAATATAATCCCTCCCTTGGTTTCATGTCTGCCTGCCAGGGCTCTTGGCCACCATCCCAGGGCTTAATTGCATTTTGCAAGTAGTGATACCACACTTGCCACTCTATCTCCCTAACTAATTTCAGATGCAATCCTCATACCCAATTCAGTAAAAAGGAACTGAAATGCCTCTTACAGAAAAATGAACATGTTTTCCAGTTTAAAGAGTGGCTCAATTAAGGGAATAGTTGATTCTGAAGAAGAAAGAATAGGGGATAAAATAGATGGGCAAATCATAGCCTTAAATTCTGGGATCCTCTTTTAGTAAAGTACCAGAGAGGAACGGTTCATGATAATATTGAGATCTTGCCACTGTTTAAAGTTTATATACACTTTCAAGTGGAATGGATTTTAATTGGAATTTGGTCTTGTAGTATCTGAGGGCCAGTGGGGCTTAGTGAAATGAGCACTGGTCCAGTTCTGGAGACACTGACTCTAGGCTAGATGAATTATGTTTTACTCTCACCTATGCTAACTGCTAAATATACAAACCTGGAGTAGCCACTTGAAAATTTCACATCTCATTTTCTCATCAACATATTGAGGATAAAACAAAAGTTACCCTTATCTAATTTGCAGAATTGATTGTTAAAATACTTGAAAAGTTACAAAATGATGGCTTTAAGGCCTTTTAGTAAAATCAAACTAGTATATATTTCTAGTAAAATAGATGTTTATCATTCACAGTCATCTATAAAATTGAGAGGAAGGCTAGAGGGAGGTAAAGAAAAAGTATGAGTTTTATGGAGAATAACAGCATGGACAAAAAGGGCACATTGGGAATTTTACCTCCTTGAACTAGTTCTAATCAGAATAGGCAAACCCCATTTTCCATTATATGGTAATTTTCCATGAGGCTACAGTGCTTGGGAATGGCACTGCTAGTCCACTATCTATTGAGCACGTATGGTGCACTTAACACTATGTTAGTCATTGTGGGAATTCCAGAATATGCTAGTCTTTTCTTAAGGGGATCTAGCTAAAGAAACAAGACCTAGATATGATGCCAAATAGAGAATCAATAGTTCAAAATCAAGGAGATTTGAAGTCAAACAAGAGCAGAACCTCTAGAAAGAGTTAAGAAGGCCATGAGCCTTTGCCTGCAAAGCCAGCTGGTAAACAGAGCTTGCTTTTATGAGCCTAAAGAAGACATTTAAGGCTTAGGGTTGGGGAAATGGGTGGGATGCCATTAGGTCAATAATAACTCTCAGTAATAAAATTCTACATTGCAATCCTGTTTCTATAAGATTCTTGTCATAGGAAGAAAGTCTTATGCTCACTGAGCCCAAAGAACCACAGAGCCTAAAAGAGGTCTTAAATAGGTCTTCTTATTTTATTTCAGATAAATTATTAATACCAATAAGTTTTGAGAAATCTCTGGGAAGATTTGACTCTATAGTCTGAATGAAAAAAATAATTAAAAATCAATTATATTTTGAAACATGAAGTTTTGACTTCCAATAGATATAGAGGCATGTTCACCCTATACTATTTGAGATAATGGGAGAGATTTAGGGAGGTAAAATTGAAATTTTAAAGAAGAGTCCCCTGAAATAAGTGTCTACAGGGTAGTCTTATATTGTTTTGGGAATTCTCTCTGCAACTTTTTCCAGAGAAACTAACATTCCTATGAGTAGTATCAATGTCATCTTTTGCAAAGGTAATGCTTATAGTGCCTGTGGTATTCTTAGAGCAAACTCAGCTTGAAGACCGGGTTTGGCAGAAGCAAAAAGGGAACACAATCAGGAAAATAGTTGTTACAAAGCCCATTTACTTTATTGAACTTTATTAATAAGTTTAGAGAAGTCAGATCATGTTCTATAAGTTAGAATTTTGCATAAAATAGTAATCTGGATTTAGTTAATCTGGTTAATGTTTTATTCCTGGTACCTTTGTTTCTTTTAGTTTATCAGGGAAAATAAAAACAACACTCAAAGCCCTAAAGAATAGAAGTTATGAACAGAAAACACAATCAATTGAATTAGTGTGTGAAAAAAAATCTAGATGCTTACCACATGCCTTAAACCAAAATAAATTCCATATGGGCTGAAATTTTAGATATAAATAACAGAAGCTTGAGAGGACTAGAAGAAAGAACTGAATAATAATTATACTTGGTAAAGGAGAACTGCCTAGGTATATCCCCAAACAAAGCTTCTAAGGGAAAATATTAATAGATTTAATAACAAAATTTTAAAATTTGGTAAGGTAGATAAATCCATAGACCCAATGAAAAGGCAAAGCACAATCTGGAATCTATATATATAAAAGCCTAAGCGACCATTGCAACCGAATGGGTGACCAAACAGGCTGCATGGGGGAACTAGGCCAGCAGGGGGTTAGTGAGGGATGGCCAAACACTGAGCAGCAGGCTGCATGGGGCTTTTTCTTCACCTGAGAATGTCTTTGTTTGACACTCATTCATGAAAGCTAAATTTTTGCTTGATACAGAATTCTGGGTTGACTTCTTTTCTTTTAGCAATTCAAAAATGCTGTACCACTGCCCTAGTCAGTTTGGCTCAGTGGAAAGAGCATCGGCCCTTGGATTGAAGGGTCCCGGGTTCAATTTTGGTCGAGGGCATATACCTTGGTTGCACTCAATAGTGCACCAGTGGGGTCCCTCAGCCTGGTCTGCACCTTCTCGCAATCTGAGACCCCTCAGGGGATGTTAGAGGGCCATTTTCAGTCTGATCCCGCAGGCCAGGCTGAGGGACCCCACTGGTGCACGAATTCGTGCACCGGGTCTCTAGTAATAACATAAGAAAGAATGTTCATCATCACCAGTGATCAAATAAATGCTAATTTTATTACCAATAAAAACATATGTGGCCCAGCCGGCGTGGGTCAGTGGTTGAGCATCAGCCTATGAACCAGAAGGTCACAGTTCAATCCCTGGTCAGGGCACCTGCCCAGGTTGCAGGCTTGGTCCCCAGTGTGGGGTGTGCAGGAGGCAGCTGATCAATGATTCTCTCTCATCCTTGATGTTTTTATCTCTATCTCCCTCTCTCTCTTCCTCTCTGAAATCAATAATACAAATATATTAAAAAAGAATAACAACATATTTTGACTTTGAGATGATAAAAGAAAAATATCCAGTGTTGATAAGAATATGGGCAAAAGACAATCTCATACACTGAACTAGCAACAGTTAAATTTTATATAATATATACTATGTGTCAGATTCTATTTTACATTTTATGTATATTTTCACATTTAATCTTAACAACTCTATGAAATAAATATCATTATTTTACCTATTTTTCAGATGTAGAAATTAAAACCTATAGGAATTTAGTAAGTTACCCAGTACTTTTACCAAGAGGTTCTTAAGCTGAGATTTGAACCCAGAGATATTCTAAGAGATCCTAGTCTTAGTCATCACTGTAAGGCCACCTCCATTAAAAGGGAATATACATTAAAAATGCCCTTACAGAAGACAATTTGGAAAAACCAATTTAATGACAAAAGTTGTTAAAATGTACATATGCTTTTGCCCAAGAATTCACTTTTTAGGAATATAATAAATGATGTGAGAATAATGCAAAATTATATGTGCAATGATATTTATTATAGTATAGTCCATACTAAGAATATGATCCTAAATAAAAGATACAGGGAATGGCAATTCAAATTTAAGGGACATATATTGGAATATTATGCATATATTAAAATGACAATGTAAAAATATATTTAGGGTCAAGGAAATATGCATTATTTGAGTTAAAAAGTCTAGTACAATAGCTCCTGTATTTACTTTGTTGACAAGTCCTATTGCAAGCTCTTTTAAGGTAATAATTCTTCTCTATAGAGAGCTCTCTATGCACTATTTATGACTGAAATACACAAATATCTCTGTTGTCATGGAGCATATATTCTGGAGACAGACTATAAATAAAAAGGAAAATATATAGCATATTAGAGGGTAAGGAGAAAAAATAAAGCATATGTGATGTTGGGAGGAGGGTGGCAGTTGACTTTTAGGTGGAGTGACCAAGAAGGACCTCACAATGACGACTTTTTTTTTCAAACAACACATATCCCATGCGAAATGTGAATATACAGTCATGAAGTAATTTCCCTGATGTCTGACACCTGGTTAGTACAAAAGGCAGAACTCAAGCAGCCTAATTCCACTGTGCTATCAATATAAACTTTAGAATTATATTTTGAATTATTAATAGTAATTATCCATGGTGTTGAGACATATTAATTCCTTAAAAACTACCATGTTTGTTAATTATTAAGATACATAATATCATTTAGTGGTAATGTGTGTGGCCATAATAGCAGTAAAGAAATAGCAGAGTAGCTTATGAGAAGTCTTAACAATTTTGAATGGATGTCAAGGCACCCTAGACATGGCCCACTGCTCTGGCTTCTGCTATAGTTCCTGTGCTTCAGTTCAACACTGATTCTCATATTGACAACCTTTATCCCCAGGTATGGAGTCTTCCAAATGGCTTGTCCTCTGGACTACCTGTACAATGGCGCCACAATCATTCAAAGCACTGGATCTCTCCTTTTTACTCCCTACTCCTCAGGTCCCACATTCAATGAATGCGAATCCAATAGGTTTTCCCTCCATCATTTCCTTACACATGTCCTCTTCTTTCCATTGTCATAGTTGTGACACCAGTTTAGGCTTCAATTCTCTCTTTCTCTCCTCTCACTCTCTCTTCCTCTCTAATCTAGGTATCCCCCTAATCTCTCCATAGCCTCACAATTTATCCAGAAGACCACCTTCAGGATAATAGCTGGAATTAGCCTAATCCAATCAGGTCATTCCCCTGATCAAGCACTTTCCATGGACACCCCAATTTCTATTACAGTAAGTGCAAAACTCCTCATCCTGACATCGGTGGCCAGAAGTAACTGATATTGCTTGTTTTATCTTTTACTCCCAAGTATACATGTTTTATAGTCCAGTGATGGCAGAGATAGTAATGCTCACCAAATAACCTACTTTATATATTTTTTCCAGCTTTTTGCAGTTAGGCAGACCATACAGCTAGTTATGGTTAACTGGCTGTTAGCAGGCAAGACATGTACCACTCCTGTGCCAGAGCACAGAACAGGTGTGAGTTCTCCAGGCTTCTTTATTCTCCTAAAACAATAGGGGAAGCTGCACATTTCAGATCATGCAGCTACAAAGGAGTAGAATCTGAGTCCCCACTGATCTCTGATGGATACACAGTGTGAGCAAGAAATAAACCTTTGATGTATTGGTGTGTTGTTATGTTGAGCCATTGGGATTTAGGATTTGTTACCACAACATATCCTAGCTTATTTAAACAAATACATCAAGAGTGGGTGAACTCACCAATTCCCATATCAATTTGCCCTTACCCATATCCTTACCTTTGCCTTTATCTTTCCATTGGGAACTTCTTTCTTTGCATAATCAATTCCCCCATTTCTCATCACATTGCTCTACTTATTTAAATTTTATTCATCCTCCCAGAACCAACCTTGCTTTTCCCTATCAGATATAATTTCTTTTTCTTCTAATCATAAAGAAACTTGGTAGCTACCTTTATGATTGCTCTTCACAAATTCTCTCTCATATTGTAGTTATTAGTATACTTACTTTTACTCTCAATTAGAATAGTAGGTCCTTCTGAGGGTTGGAGTCATATACATCTAACCTGCACAGCCCCTACTATCACATAGTTTTCTGGAAAATATTTGTGGAACTGAATTGAAAACTCAAAATGTGTGATATAGTTTTAAAAATTTCTACCATAATGGCTAACAAAATAAGAGGGTAAGGAGAAAAAATAAAGCATATGTGATGTTGGGAGGAGGGTGGCAGTTGACTTTTAGGTGGAGTGACCAAGAAGGACCTCACAATGACGACTTTTTTTTTCAAACAACACATATCCCATGCGAAATGTGAATATACAGTCATGAAGTAATTTCCCTGATGTCTGACACCTGGTTAGTACAAAAGGCAGAACTCAAGCAGCCTAATTCCACTGTGCTATCAATATAAACTTTAGAATTATATTTTGAATTATTAATAGTAATTATTCATGGTGTTGAAACATATTAATTCCTTAAAAACTACCATGTTTGTTAATTATTAAGATACATAATATCATTTAGTGGTAATGTGTGTGGCCATAATAGCAGTAAAGAAATAGCAGAGTAGCTTATGAGAAGTCTTAACAATTTTGAATGGATGTCAAGGCACCCTAGACATGGCCCACTGCTCTGGCTTCTGCTATAGTTCCTGTGCTTCAGTTCAACACTGATTCTCATATTGACAACCTTTATCCCCAGGTATGGAGTCTTCCAAATGGCTTGTCCTCTGGACTACCTGTACAATGGCGCCACAATCATTCAAAGCACTGGATCTCTCCTTTTTACTCCCTACTCCTCAGGTCCCACATTCAATGAATGCGAATCCAATAGGTTTTCCCTCCATCATTTCCTTACACATGTCCTCTTCTTTCCATTGTCATAGTTGTGACACCAGTTTAGGCTTCAATTCTCTCTCTCTCCTCTCACTCTCTCTTCCTCTCTAATCTAGGTATCCCCCTAATCTCTCCATAGCCTCACAATTTATCCAGAAGACCACCTTCAGGATAATAGCTGGAATTAGCCTAATCCAATCAGGTCATTCCCCTGATCAAGCACTTTCCATGGACACCCCAATTTCTATTACAGTAAGTGCAAAACTCCTCAGCCTGACATCGGTGGCCAGAAGTAACTGATATTGCTTGTTTTATCTTTTACTCCCAAGTATACATGTTTTATAGTCCAGTGATGGCAGAGATAGTAATGCTCACCAAATAACCTACTTTATATATTTTTTCCAGCTTTTTGCAGTTGGCAGACCATACAGCTAGTTATGGTTAACTGGCTGTTAGCAGGCAAGACATGTACCACTCCTGTGCCAGAGCACAGAACAGGTGTGAGTTCTCCAGGCTTCTTTATTCTCCTAAAACAATAGGGGAAGCTGCACATTTCAGATCATGCAGCTACAAAGGAGTAGAATCTGAGTCCCCACTGATCTCTGATGGATACACAGTGTGAGCAAGAAATAAACCTTTGATGTATTGGTGTGTTGTTATGTTGAGCCATTGGGATTTAGGATTTGTTACCACAACATATCCTAGCTTATTTAAACAAATACATCAAGAGTGGGTGAACTCACCAATTCCCATATCAATTTGCCCTTACCCATATCCTTACCTTTGCCTTTATCTTTCCATTGGGAACTTCTTTCTTTGCATAATCAATTCCCCCATTTCTCATCACATTGCTCTACTTATTTAAATTTTATTCATCCTCCCAGAACCAACCTTGCTTTTCCCTATCAGATATAATTTCTTTTTCTTCTAATCATAAAGAAACTTGGTAGCTACCTTTATGATTGCTCTTCACAAATTCTCTCTCATATTGTAGTTATTAGTATACTTACTTTTACTCTCAATTAGAATAGTAGGTCCTTCTGAGGGTTGGAGTCATATACATCTAACCTGCACAGCCCCTACTATCACATAGTTTTCTGGAAAATATTTGTGGAACTGAATTGAAAACTCAAAATGTGTGATATAGTTTTAAAAATTTCTACCATAATGGCTAACAAAATATTTTTTGGGTATCTGGGGAACTAATTTCTATACAATGATTTTTTAAAGACAAATTCTGTTCTTTTCCTGTATTCATCATTAAATGGTAAACTTTTTTTTTCTCACTGTTGTCTTCTCAAAGCGTAGGACATTGCTTGGCACAAAACTAAGTGCTAGATAATATGTCAGTGAATAAGGAACAATTCAGTATATAAAATATCACTGTACTAAAAATTGAGTTAGGTAAGATTTAAGAGCCCTCAACATACAGGGATGGGCAAAAGTAGGCTGATAATAATAATAAATATAATAATTAATAAATAATGTAAGAATAAACTGTGTTTTATGCACTCACAACTGTAAGCCTACTTTTGCCCCACACTGTATAAGATAAGAACATTTTAAAGCTAATAGTAGCTTACTGATAGGGAAAATGAAAAGTAAGTTTTAAAGGTTTCACACTTTGCAAAGGATTCTCATATATATTATCTCTTCATTTGATTGTTATAAGAACTCTCTGAAGTAGGTAGGTATTACCCCTATTTTAGAGATGAAGAAATGAAATCCCAGAAAGGTTAAGTGACTTGTGCAAGGTCAAACAGGTGGTTTAAAATATAGTTCTCAGGTCTCCCTAGTCCTCCTCCTCCACTATTCTTTATTTTATGTTACTGCCTTTTCTTATCTAAGTTTAGGTTGAGGAACATCTTTAGTATCATCATTATGCTTGTGTAATATGTTTTCTTGGCAGCAGCAACTCTATCTGAAGAAGGAGTGTGTGCACACACACTCTATCTGAAGAAGGAGTGCACACACACACACACAAACACACATACATTATTATACAAGCCTCCTCCAGTCTAGGCTAAAATAGAATTAATCCTGTGTTCATTGCTGGTGAATGCTAAATCCTTCCACATGGGTGTTTGTGTTTAAGAATAAGTCAGTATACCCACTCTGTAATTGAATGTCAAGAAATATGAAAATATATTGTTTTATTGCTACTGTTCATTGATTTATTGAAGTGATTTATTGTCAATGGACATGCAGTACAACAAATCACTTTGCTGACACCATCAGCTGCCTTAACTAGGATGTCAGTTCATGACATTAAAGGTAATGGATGGTGATTATTTTACAGTAATGGGTTTAATCAGTGCTTTGAATGACTTAGCAGTCATGTCAGAAAAGAGCCAACTCATCGTTCATCAAGGCAGTATTTTGTTTACCAACATCATCTATAATTCATTTGATTGTTGACAATCATCAGCAAATACCTCTCAGGCAAAGTTTTATCAGTGCTGGAAATGTGCACAGCTGCAGCAGGCTAAGCCACCTCATGTGGTTGCCTCCAAACACTGGTGGGGAGGGATGCCCTTGCCCTTGGCCTTTACAAAGGTGGCTTCCACCGACTGGGCTGCCAATCTGCTCAACATTCGCATGGATTGGATTTTTTCAGTTTTCATAGCCTCAACTCTCAATTTCATAGGGTCTTTAGTCTCCCACAAAGACTTCAAGTAGAAAGTCTATGAAGATAGGAACAAGAAGCACATGATCTTGTTGTTTGAATAAGCTCTACACAGCTGAACACGTGGTCCTGGCTCTGCTACTAGTAGCTAATAAGGAACAATTCAGTATATAAAATATCACTGTACTAAAAATTGAGTTAGGTAAGATTTAAGAGCCCTCAACATACAGGGATGGGCAAAAGTAGGCTGATAATAATAATAAATATAATAATTAATAAATAATGTAAGAATAAACTGTGTTTTATGCACTCACAACTGTAAGCCTACTTTTGCCCCACACTGTATACGATAAGAACATTTTAAAGCTAATAGTAGCTTACTGATAGGGAAAATGAAAAGTAAGTTTTAAAGGTTTCACACTTTGCAAAGGATTCTCATATATATTATCTCTTCATTTGATTGTTATAAGAACTCTCTGAAGTAGGTAGGTATTACCCCTATTTTAGAGATGAAGAAATGAAATCCCAGAAAGGTTAAGTGACTTGTGCAAGGTCAAACAGGTGGTTTAAAATATAGTTCTCAGGTCTCCCTAGTCCTCCTCCTCCACTATTCTTTATTTTATGTTACTGCCTTTTCTTATCTAAGTTTAGGTTGAGGAACATCTTTAGTATCATCATTATGCTTGTGTAATATGTTTTCTTGGCAGCAGCAACTCTATCTGAAGAAGGAGTGTGCGCACACACACTCTATCTGAAGAAGGAGTGCACACACACACACACACACAAACACACATACATTATTATACAAGCCTCCTCCAGTCTAGGCTAAAATAGAATTAATCCTGTGTTCATTGCTGGTGAATGCTAAATCCTTCCACATGGGTGTTTGTGTTTAAGAATAAGTCAGTATACCCACTCTGTAATTGAATGTCAAGAAATATGAAAATATATTGTTTTATTGCTACTGTTCATTGATTTATTGAAGTGATTTATTGTCAATGGACATGCAGTACAACAAATCACTTTGCTGACACCATCAGCTGCCTTAACTAGGATGTCAGTTCATGACATTAAAGGTAATGGATGGTGATTATTTTACAGTAATGGGTTTAATCAGCACTTTGAATGACTTAGCAGTCATGTCAGAAAAGAGCCAACTCATCGTTCATCAAGGCAGTATTTTGTTTACCAACATCATCTATAATTCATTTGATTGTTGACAATCATCAGCAAATACCTCTCAGGCAAAGTTTTATCAGTGCTGGAAATGTGCACAGCTGCAGCAGGCTAAGCCACCTCATGTGGTTGCCTCCAAACACTGGTGGGGAGGGATGCCCTTGCCCTTGGCCTTTACAAAGGTGGCTTCCACCGACTGGGCTGCCAATCTGCTCAACATTCGCATGGATTGGATTTTTTCAGTTTTCATAGCCTCAACTCTCAATTTCATAGGGTCTTTAGTCTCCCACAAAGACTTCAAGTAGAAAGTCTATGAAGATAGGAACAAGAAGCACATGATCTTGTTGTTTGAATAAGCTCTACACAGCTGAACACGTGGTCCTGGCTCTGCTACTAGTAGCTTCTAACAGTGGCCTGAGCTGCATCCACTATGGAGGCTCAGATGTGTCTGGGCAGGTTTGGTGATGGGTGAGGGGGATGGGACATAGCAAGTGTCTATTTTCATAAGAGATTTTAGTCCCATAGGTAAGCTCAACATAAAGCTAGGACCATTTTGGGCCCTTTGAGTATCTCTCATTACTTATCAGAAAGAAAACATTTATATACATGTAACATTTTTACATATAATTTTAGTGAGTTTGCAAACTCTCTGAGGTGTAACCATAGGCAGTAAAGGAGATTGGTTAGAACTTTGGATTCTGGAGGAAGCCACAATTGACCAGAATACCTGCTTTGCTCATTACCAGTTGTGAGCCTGGAAAACTCCTTTTGGCTTGGATAAGCCGTCTTCTCTCACACAAATCCACCAGAAAGAGGTTAATCATGGAAGGGGAATCACCACCGTGAGGAGACCACAATGTGCCTGTGGCAGTGACAGGACACAGACATGGACACTGATCCCGGAAGGAGTGGCTGAGATTTCAAAAAGAAAAGAAAAGAAAGAAAGAAAGAAAGAAAGGAAAAAAGAAAATGTTCCTAAATCCTACTTTGGATTCTAGTGGAAGAAAGTGATGATGCACCTTTTTCCAAAACACAATTGCTTATTTAATAGCATGCATTTTATTAGATAAACATTTCCCCACCTATTTTATCATCTGAAAAAGCCAGGAAATATTCACATTTAAACAACTAGCATAAAAAACAGGAGACTATAAAGGAAACTTTTATTGCTTTTGAAACAACCCCATTTCCTTATATCTCCATAATGCAAGGAGAGCTGTCTGCCTCCACTCTGACTCCAGGAAATATTAATGTATAAGTCTTATCTCTGCCCAACCATCTTCCCTCATTTCCAGATGATAGAAAGAACACTCAGGAAGTAGGTGGAGGGGAAAGAGGAGTCTTCAAAATAAGTTTGTTCAATTTCTGACAAGTAAAAGCGACCACTGCAGATATGTTTCTTCATTTACTAAAATGCCTTCTCACCAGATGCCCTCAGCAGATCTCCAAAATAGGCACACCTGCTCCAAGGCCAGGACTTTCCACTTGAAAGGAGATTCCATTCCCCCCAAACATGGTGTTGTTAGAAATAAGGTGAGCCCCCAAATTCAGGGGTCCTGGTAGAACACAAAGCATACTTGGGAGCCAGGCAGCAAGGCAAATACCTTTACTCCCGCAGGAGAGTGCGCAGGCACATGGTCTGGGAGCACATGCACACTGAGCCAGTGGTCCGCTGGGCTTTTTAATCCTGATGCACCTGACCTGTCCCTTACTCTTGATTGGAGGTCAGGCTCACAGTCTATCATGATTGGCTAATTTAAAGGAAGGGGTTGACCTTGGCCATTTCAAGATGGTGGCCCCCAGGGGAGCTGCAAGTCATGTGGACCAAAACGGTGGCTGCCAAGTTACAAGGCCCCAAATGGCAGCTGCCTACACTGTTCTTTGACAGAAAAGATTACTTGTTTGTTCTCACAATGTCACAGCTCAGAAGAAATGCCGAATGGTCATAAGCAAGACATTTTATATTCTCTTTTCTCCTGCTGCAAGGGGCAGGATGGAAACTGCTCCTTACCTTTGAAAACCCAAAGGCTCAACTAATTGAAATTTGAAGGCTCAACTATTTGAAATTTAAATAATCTAAGTTTTATGTTCAGGAACTATATGCAAAGCTCAGAGCTTATGAGAGACTTCAAATATTTGAGTAACTACTGTGTTCATCAGGGACCTGCACACACATTAGATTGGCCATTGAATGACATTATAAAACTGAACATAACAAGTTGATAAAAAAATAAAATACAAAAGAAAGATATCAGTGTGGGCTGAGCTAGTGAGGTAAGGATTTGGGACAAAGTGGGCCTGGAGGAAATGACTGACCACAAAAGGGGTGAGGACAATAGAAAGATAGAAAGCACATTAGCAGGGCTTGAAGGATGGGAATGTTCTTGAAGAACAAGGTGACCCTCAGGAATGTAACTTGATTTGGCTACAGTGTGTGTATTTAAATCACTGCCTGAAAGCAGGCTAATATTACTGTAATTTTTGATGAATAGCACATGACTCAAATCGAAATGGATGGGTGAAGTTTAGCAATGTTTTAAAAAAATAGCAATGACAGGGTTGCCAATTTCCTTCTAGAAGAATTAAAGAGAGAAGCAAGACAATGTCTCTAAGTAGAACTTTTGGTATGAAATGTGAATCATTCAGACATTTTCGCAGCTGAACCAATTCTATATTGTTGGGTGGGGTATATCCACAGGTAATTTTATTTGAACTAACTTTGGATATTTATAGAAATAATGCATCCTATATTTGCTCAATGTAGAAAAAAATTAGGTGCACATTTTAAAAATTAAAAAAAATACTTATATGTACACTGTTCTTCCCCCAAAGATCAATTAATGTTTTGGTGTATCTCCTTCAGACTGTGTGTATGAGAATGTATGTGTGTTAAAATGTGATTATAATGGCACGCAATTTGTGGCAAATTATATAAAGTGAGCCCTTACTTAACATTGTTGATAGATTCTTGGAAAATGTGACTTTAAGCAAATGATATATAATGAAAGTAATTTTACTATAATCTAATTGATATTAACAAGGGTTAAGTTTCTACAGCATATTTCTTGTCTGGTCACAAAAAACATCACCAAATTTTAAATAAAGACCCCAAACACTTCTAATATTAAATGCTGATATAAATGTGAGCTGTTTATACATTAAGGAAGATGAATAAAAACAAGTAAAATCATGACTTTCCAACCTGCTGATTCCAGTTCAAGGTCTCAGGTGGCCTGAGCCTATCCCAAAACTCAGGGTGCAAGGTGAGCACCGACCCTGGTCAGGACAGCATTCCATCACAGGGCACCCCCACTTCCCCTGCATCCCACACACTCAGCTCAGGCTGGGATAATATAGACACACCAGCTCACCTAACGAGCACATCTCTGAGATGTGGGAGGAAACCAGAGAACCCAAAGAAAACATGTAGGGTGGGGAGAATGTGCAAATGCCACACAGAATGGTCCAGCTGGGAATCAATTTTTTTCTCATTAATATTATAATGCAACAACATTATTTGAGGACCTGCTGTACACTATGGCTTCCAGTTAGTCATCCCTCTAGGTATGTATATGCCTGGTGTAGTACCTTCCAACACTGACTTTGGAATCAGCCCTGTGACTTTCATTGGCCAATGGGACACTGGGAAGCATGATGCAAGCAGAAGGCTTGGCAGCTAACTGCTCTAGCTTCCTTGAGGATAGAAGATCACATTTATAGAGAAACCCAGTCATCCCACAGGTCCCAGATAGGCGAGTCCCCAGGTGAGCCAGTAGCTGCATTGCATAGCATTCCTGTCAGTGACCCCAGAAGACTCCAGCAAAGGACTCCTTAGCAAACGAAAGATTAAGAGATGTACTATATTGTTATTTTAAGCCATTATGTGTGGGGGTAAAACTGATGTGGTATTTTAAACTTGATTTTTTTACTTAATATGTGGTGAAAATTTCTTCTGTTCCTAAATAGAACTCAAGAATCCTATTTCTAAATGATTTGATTATATTCCATTACACATGTACCATAAGCCATTTAACTAATGTGTTATATAGTTCACCATGCTCACAATTAATTTTTAATGTTCGATTGGTGACTTCCTAATGTCATTTCCAGTATATATGGTTCAAGGAACGTAAGCTTATTTTAAAACAAGTTTATCTCACTACATTTTAAACTGTTTGAGAACATTAATCATGAACTAATCAGTTTCCGCCCCCCCCCCCCAAGCCCTCCTATTTTGTATGGCAAATGGTCAGTGCTCAAAATATTGAATGAAAAAATGAATAAATATTTTATAAATAATTTTGAAAAAATAGTGGTTAATATCCTGTAAATTTCAATACAGTATCTTATCCAGGCAAAAGGTAATGGGCTTTCATGCTTCCCAGAAGCACTGAGAATTGAGTGTTTCTGTTGAATTCAGTGTTCCCACATCAAAACGTATTGTTCCCATGTCCCATTCCCTCAATGTCCTACTGAGAATGAAGGTGACGACTAGCTTAGAGTGGAGGTGACAACTTAGTGAACTAATTTGTATTAAGGTGATAGCTTACTGTGTTTACCATCCCTAAAGATGTGTATGTTCATGAAGAAATAGTTTGTGTTCCCTCAAATCATACAACATTACCTGTGTTCTGACCTTTATGACAAGAAAATACTTTGAGGCAATATTCTGTCTTAGGGATTTTGTTTCTGTGGTTCTCTCTGTAAATAAGGATACAAAATAATTGTCTTTTTCAAGAAATTACCATCCTTCATTAAAACTAATCCAATATTCAATTTAGGTTTGAATTGAAATGTTTCGGGAAGTAGAAAGAATCAAGATAACACCTTCTTTGTCACATTAACCTCTAGGGCAACTTCCTTCGTATTTTGTTTCCTTTGGATAAGGGGAAGTACATTGCAATCTTCACTTTTTAATTAGATTTTAAAGTCTATTTAATCCCCAGGTTAAAGCATATTATTCACATTTAACAGAGAAAATTAACAACCTTAGGGATGTCAGCTGCAGGTTGAAACCACAGTTCTGAGCTATTTGGAGAACACCGTCTAGGAGGCACCAACATTTCAAAAGACATTCTTCTTGTTTCAAATGTTGACCCAGAAAACTCTCTTCCTTCATTTCTTTTCATGGTTAACCATTTCCTATATCCATTCATTTTACTTCACTTTCCCCACAGTAACATTCTTCCTTGGGAACGTAGGGGAATGAGAACCAACATAAATTGAGCACAGCCTGTGGCTCCAAGAAATAGACACATTTATCCCCCTTTTTGCAGCTAACCAGACAGACCTAGATGCACACAGAGGGCAGTGGTTGTAGAGCCGGCACTCAGACCTCTCTACACCCACTGTGTGTTATTTCTGAAACTAACAACCGGAAGGCCTAGATCAGTGATGGCGAACCTATGACACGCATGTCAGAGGTGACACGTGAACTCATTTTTTTGGTTGATTTTTCTTTGTTAAATGGCATTTAAATATATAAAATAAATATCAAAAATATAAATCTTTGTTTTACTATGGTTGCAAATATCAAAAAATTTCTATATGTGACACGGCACTAGAGTTAAGTTAGGGTTTTTCAATATGCTGACACGCTGAGCTCAAAAGGTTCACCATCACTGGCCTAGATTCTAGTCAGGGATTTTGCAATGCTTGTGAGGTCAGGAGCAAATACACGAGGCTCCATTTCCTTATTAGCCCCCAATTTCTATTTTTCTTACCTATTCATAGCAATAACATTATTTTTCTTAACCTATTTCATGGGGTTGATTTGATAATGGTTGGGAATATGTTTTAAAAATGGAAACATCTCATAGAAGTATATTGCATTAGGCCCCAGATTCTGAGTGAATTTAAATAATATGGCGACTAGGCCCACATATGAATGAGAAAGAGTAGGGCTCTTTAGAGTGTCCCTTTGAACTCAGCCTCCTGGTCCTTTTTTTCATGGTGACTCGGTGATTTTTCTTTTCTTCCTGCTTCAAAGCTATCTTTGGGATTTTTTAAAAACAGGGCTGAGGTCTACTCACCAAGAACAATTTTTGAAGGGGAAAAAAAAATGACAGCCATGGAGGAGTGGTGTCTTAGAAACACATATATTGAATCTGGTAAGAGAAAATCTGAGATGAATTAGGTGATTTCTAAACTGAGATGGAGAAATTTCTTTTGGTCGGTGATTGTAATTACTGACTTTGCTGTGCATGTTTAGTGCATCAATGCTCCTTCTACTGCCCTCTAAACTCTTAGGGACCTTCCCTTTCACAACTTTTATTTCTCTGCAACAGTTTCCTTCCTATGTTTCCATTATCTGAAATACTATTTTTTGTGCCAAAAATTGGACACTAAATGAGAAACATGTTGACCATCGATTTACATTATGGTCGGTCAATTTATTTTTAGTGGTCCTTTCAAATTCCCATCTACAAAATGAGGTTGTGGTGCCCGCTCAGGTGTCTTCATTCTGAATACTATTGAAAAGGTGTTTGGAAAACTCATGGGTTCCTCTGAATCACACTGATCGCCTACGGTGCCTTTTTGTGATGGCAAATAGTAGTTCAGTGTTCCAGCACTTTTTTTTTTGCCCTCCAGAGGCAATATGCACTTTATAAAATAATGTAATGTTTTTATTAGGTTGAACTGTATGAGATTGCTATATTTGCAGGAAAAAATGACCAAATACCAGCAATTTCATATAGTTCAGCTACTATCTCAGATGATTGTTTTTCTGCATAAATGTTTGCCTTTTAATATGTGGACCACACCATATCCATCCTGCTTCCCTAAAGAGAAGTAATATCATCATGTGTTCTTATTAATCAGTATTATTAAGTAATAAGGTTTCCTCCTTCTTCTGCAATCTAGAGTGACAGGTAGTTCATCAGATGACACAGCTCAGCGGTCTGACGCAGCTGATGCAGTCTTGAGGAAGTGCTGTGTTGCCATTTTGCATGTGGACACATGTGCTCTGGGAAAGGAAAAGGTGTGCCACAGACTGTTCTTAGGAATAAAGAGGAAAGGGTGGGGAAGCAGGAATTTGATTTCGGCCTGGGACAGGGAGCAGTGAGAGAAGGGGTACTGGGAAGATCCAAAGCCTTTTCTCTAGGGAATCACTTTTAGAAACGAGCTTCTGACTGTGGAGAAGATATCCCCTGAGAGCAGGAAGCCTGAACTCTAGGAATTATAGAATCTTTGCCTCCCAAGCTCACCTTACCATTTACTCCAAGTACTATATATATTCTTGTGAATGATAAAAACAAAATTTGGTGATTTCTTAAACTGGGATTTGTAATCTCCATGTTTAAAGTTTATATAGCACACACTTTCTTTCATTAATTTTATTTCTTTCTATAAATTAGTTCTCAAAATTCATGTTAGACGATAGTATTACAGTGCCCACCTGGGTCCCGATATGTCAGTGAAGCCATGCCAAAGTGAGTGGAGTACTCCTGAAGTCAGGGCCGAGGTCCAGCGTGGTATCTGTAACCTCTGTCAGGGCAGCAATGGTGTCCACAGTCATTTGTTAAAGGGGAATTCACCATGTGTTACAAAGCAAGGAGCTTGGGAGGCAATTAAATGTTAAACATCCCCCCCGCCCCAGTTGCTTATACTATGAATGCTATTGTACTGTTTTTCACTAATGGGCACTGCCTGTGTAGCACTAATGATTATAAAAGAGGTTTCAAACACTTATTGAGAACTTTTTATGTAGCAGGTTTTCTAATAAAGGCACAAACATTTAAGCCTTACAAAATTCTTCCATGCCAGGTACTATTAGTACTTCTATTTTGCCGATGGAGAAATCGAGAGTTTGAGAGGTTAATTAATAAGCCTCAGATCCCGCAATTAGGAAGGGCAGAACCAAGACACAAACCATGATCTGTCCAACAGCAAAGGCAGGTTTTTTTTTTATGACTTGTGGTTCTATCGCTCTGATTCATTTATAAAAAAGGACAGAAGGAAGAATCCGGCTGGACACTCAAATGGCTTTTGAAAGAGAGATGAGACCTAAGTGCCAACCAGGGAATGTAAGACCAGTGAAATCGCCAAGCACTCCTAGTGTCCACGCACAGGAATAAAGCGCCACATTCCTGTAGCCATATTACCAGGTAGCCTGCTCCTCTTATTCCAAATTGACTGCTCATTAGTCTACAGGTTGACCCTCTGTTCCTCCACTTGAAACCTTAAATAAAATGGAGATTTACACAAACCTTCATGCTCTTTTGCTTAAAGTTTCAAACACTCACATTCAAATTTAAATAGTACCCAGGCTGGAGTGGCTCAGTTGGTTGAGCATCATCTTGTGCATCTAAAGGTTTCCAGTTTGAGTCCCAGTCAGAGCACAAACGTATCTGGGCTGTGGTTCAATCCCTGTAAGCATGTCTTTAGGTAAGGATTAGAAACACTTAAATAGTCCACTGGCCTTCTCTAGCCTAATATTTCTTCTCTTACATTGATTTAGCTCACCGTGGAGATGGAGTTTGAAAGTAGATTAAATAATTTCAGAACCTATGTTACTATGGTGACTCAGGATGGACTGTGAAACAGAGAAGTCAGCCAGTTTGTCCATGTCTTTTATAGAAGCTCCAATGTGATAGAAGGAATGATGTATAGGAAGAAGTGCTATTACAGACACACTGGGAGAAGTGCAGCTCTGCAACTGACCTCCATCTACTTCAGGTGTGAATAACTGTGGATAAGGTTCAGGTGTGGGTAAGTCAGAGCCCTGGCCAGTGTGGCTCAGTTGGTTAGGTGTCATCCACATACAAGATCACTGGTTTTCTCCCTGTCAGGGCACAAGCCCATGTTGTGGGCTTGGGTCCTCAGTGAGGGGCATGCAGGAGGCAGCTGATTGATGTTCTGCTTTTACATTGATATTTTTCCTTCTCCCTCTACCTTTCTCTCTCTAAATATCAATAAAAATTAAAAATTTTAAGACATAAGTCAGAGCATGTCAGAAAGCTCTGATTCTGAGTAAAAACCAAAGTTCTCAAGACTGATCACAAAGCTCTGTGTGCAGCTGCTCTCCCACCGCCATGAGCTCTCCTTCTTCATCCCCAAACACTCCTCCTCTCACTTGCTCTATGTACTCTGGCATCCTCATCGTTCCACAAACACACCAAGCAAACTTGACCTTGGAGCCTTTGCACTGCACTCTCCTTTGCCTGGGAGTTACCTGGCCCCATATTCTCATGGCTTGCTCCCTGACTCCACCCTTTAGGCGTTCAAATGTTGTCTTATTGGAGAAGCTTTCACCCCTCCTCTATCCTTCAGATTCACTATTCCATTTACATTGTTCAATTTTTCTGCATAGAATTGTTCACCACCCGATATGTATTTACTTTTTTTTTTTTTGTCTGTTGGTCCACATAGAATGTAAACTGAGTGAGGGCAGGAACCTTTACTATTATAGCCCCAGAACATAAGAAAGTACCTGGCTCCATGAAAATCTGGTGAATAAAGGAATGAAATCAACAATTGTTTTGCATTAGTCGGAAAAAACTAACAGAAGAAAAAAATGGGTTTATGTATGTGTTTGTGAATTGGAATGTGCACATTTGTGTATAAGGAGATGCATGTAGGAATAATTATCTTTGTGTATATGTGAGGGTCTTACATAAACTTAATATGCTTGAGTGACAAGGTTACCACAAGACATATCTTTTCTTTTCTGTTCTCTTCTCTGTTATTATCAGTAATCTATTTATGTCTTTGTCTAATGCTTTGTGTGTCTATAATTAGAATTTGTTTTTATGCTTCCATTATTCAGAGGAGAGACAAGGGAGTTTTTTTCCTTAACATTTTGGGTAATGTCTCCCTGAGTCATATATTAGCAGTGATAACTGTTTATCTGGGCTATCCCTCATTCTCATGGCATCTGCATTATTTCTTCTAATCACACTCCCATTACCTTCTAATTATGTAAAATTAAGTTAGATTAGGTATAATTTCTGCTGGTAGCCACAGGGTGGCATTCGTGTTCTTTGCCACCACTTTAATGACTGATAGATTACAAGGTCACTTTGAGTAGATAAATAGCCTATAGATCCTTTCCAGTGAGATTCACATTCTGATTTTTCATATTAATACTTGTAAATTGCAGAACTTATTATGCTATCCCACCTGCACCTCATTTTGCTTCCAGCATGTCCAGTCCTTTCCTGCAGGAATCCAAGATGACTCTATCAGGTGGCCTTATTTTAATATTTAACTCAGTCGAAGAGAATCTAATGCAAGCCAGCTGCTGACACCATCTTGGCATTAATTTCAACTCGGCTGTCATGGGAAGACTCTACAGCAGCCTTTAGCATCCAGCTTTGACTGAATACTTGCTGGTAAAGACTAAACTGAATAGAAATTAGGATCATTCACCCCAACAGGTTTGTGCCAGTCTAGGTGGATTCTCCAGACTGCCCTTGAGGCAGTAGAGCCATCCACTTAATATTCAACATGACTTTGGTAATTAAAATAAAACATACACAAGGAAACTTTTACATGGGGAAGATCATGTCTAATGTAGCATCTGGGTTGTGTTTTCAAGATGTGGAGTTTATCCCTTCTTTCCTCCCAGTCCCACACCGGAGATGGACATTCATTCATTCTTCATTCGATAACTCAATTTTATTCATTTAATTAATGGTGATTTCATTTATCATTATACTAGAGGCCCAATGCATGAAATTCATGCAAGGGGCGCAGCCCTCACAGCCATGGCAGCTGCCTCGGCCCTCGCAACACCAGCTTTGTAAGGAAGGTCATTCAGCTGTCTGGTCTAATTAGCATATTATGCTTTTATTATTGTAGATATTTTATCAATTTATTTTTCAAGTATATTTGTCCTATTTTATAGAAGAAGAAAGTGTGGATTAGCAAGGTTTAGTTGATGGCAATACTGAAAATAAACTACAGAGGTGAAAGTATACAGAGGGTTTTTGATGATTTTTTTCTTTTTACATCCCCCTGAAAGGCCTCCATTCTCTCACTATCCCACGTGGGGTTATTTGTAATAGGGGCTTTGCAGACCTTCCTGACTTCAACCTCTTCTCTACTTTGTCTATACTATTACCTTCCCCTTCTGGAATCATCTTATTAAAACTCTGATGTCATATTTTTTCTTACTTAGAAAAGTGGGGTCTCATAAAAAACTCAACTTAGCCCTGACTGGTTTGGCTCAGTGGATAGAGCATCGGCCTGCGGACTGAAGGGTCCCGGGTTCGATTTCAGTCAAGGGCATGTACCTTGGTTGCGGGCACATCCCTAGTAGGGGGTGTGCAGGAGGCAGCTGATCGATGTTTCTCTCTCATCGATGTTTCTAACTCTCTATCCCTCTCCCTTCCTCTCTGTAAAAAATCAATGAAAAAATATATATATAAAAACTCAACTTATTTTTACCTTCCATTGACCCTTAAAAATTAATTCACTGAAAATTTCTTTCTTCCCCTCTGAACAAACACCTTGGTGACACTCATGAATTTTCCAGTGACTCATAGGTAATAGAAAGCCCTATTGTTGCGGTAAGCCACAAATATAAACCCAAAGCAGAAAGCAAGATGTCCATTCCAATATATTAAGCAAGACTTTAATCTTAATTTAATGGAAAGATTTTTCCCCTTCTCTTGCAGCCGAGCCTTCCTACCTTCAAGGAGCAAAATGCAATCAGATCCATCCTTTTTGCTTGCTCACCTGTTCTCCTACTTACTAGATGCTGTTACTGATCTTTTTCAGGATTGTGGTGCATGTAAAGAAGAGGGTAGTGGAATAAAAATACTTGTTAGAAGACAGCTTTGCTTCCTGATGACTCAAAGATGTATAAAGTGACTCTCTTGTGTCAATTGTGAGTTCTTTAAGGCTCCCTGGCTGGGCCCTCTGATTGTAGCTTCTTTCATTTGGCAGTTGACTCCTCTTTGACTGGTTGCTCCTTGTGTCCCTCAACTTCTGGTTTCCTGGTGGTCCACCTCACATATACCCTCTGTTGGAATTTAATTGCCCCTGGAAGCAACCCTTTATTTTATTTTATTATATCTTATTGATTTCAGAGAGGAAGGGAGACGGGGAGAGAGATAGAAATATCAATGATGAGAGAATCATTGATTGGCTCCCTCCTGCATGCCCCCTACTGGGGACTGAGCGTACAACCCTGGCCTGTGCCCTTGATCAGAATTGAACCTGGAACCCTTCAGTCTGCAGGCCAATGCTCTATCCAATGAACCAAACCGGCTAGGGCTGGAAGCAACCCTTTTGATGCAGGATCACCTTAAGCATGATCCTCAACTCGTATTTTTTACCATAAGTTCCATATCTGGTCCCCAGCATTCATGGATCTTTGACCATCCCCAAGGGTAATTAGCTCATAGATAAAGCATTCTACTCTGTTATATGAGATGCCTTAGTTAGCCTCTCATCATTGGACTCAGATTGAGTCAGCACTGTTATTGAACTACAGAGAATGTTCTTCAAACTCTCAAACTCTAGTTTCATAAATCCCTTCTCTGGGCTTTAGAAAATCCACACTTTTGTTGCATTTCTCTTGATACATTTTTGTCTTTCTTGTGAGCCAATCATTTAACTGGCTCTCTGAAATCTACTTTGAAAAATCTACCTCTTTGACACCTCACTTTTGTATTTAATATCTATTGTTTGGGGCTTCAAGTTGAAGCTCCATTGCATATATTTGAAAAATATTATTTAAATTTCAACTTTTGGAACTTTTACTAGTAGATTAGGTAATTCAGACTAACCATTCTACCAAGGACAAAACATAGACCAATTTTTTAATTTTTTTTATCTGCTTTGAGAACTACGCAATTATTACAATACCATCTTAGAGATCCTAGCATTTGAGGTCCACTTTTGCCCAAGAGGCATTTGCTGATCAGAAGAGATGTTTAGGAAGAGAAATATCCATTTGGACAGCACTGAAGAGCCAGCAGATTGGATCTGAAGGATAAGAGTTTCCCTGAAAACTTCTTGAAGAGCTGCACCCTAGGTGGAAGGACAAACCTGTAAACCAGCTATTGCATTGCCTGCAGAGTTCTGAGTCCTCCCAGTGACTCAGGGCTTCTCAGGCCCTATAATTATATGAAGGTGATTCCTAATTGTAGTTTCTACTGGTACTTGGATAAAACAAAGTGGCATCTCCTGTCAAGGAAAATAACATCATTCTAGGCCCGAATTAATTTTATAAATAATTTTAAAGTACAATTTTTTTTTGGCACAGAATGAAAGAACCAGGTGTATGTAGGTAAAATGTAAATGAGAAGTAGTAGAAATAATGAAAATAGAAAACAGGTTCAAAAGATTATCTATAGGGGGAGAGAGATGGTTGGGGATTGGAAGGAACTTGTTTAAGATTTATGGGCTGGTATGAGTCTAGTCTCTGAACTAGTGGTGATTTCATGGATATTTGCTTTATAATAAGGATTGAGCTGAACATTTATGTACTTTCTGATATGCGTTTTATTTCGGGACAGAAAAAGAGGTTTAAAAAATAAGAAAAGTGTAATTCTGGTTGCTGTACAGAGAGTGGATTTGAAGAGAGAAGCATGGAAACAGGAGGAAATGAAGAATCTACCAGAGTCTATGTGATAGATGATGATGCTGAACCAAAATGGTGGATAGGGAGATGGAGATAAATTGGTGGATTTCAGACACAGTTTGGAGATAGAATTAATAAGAATTTTTAGTAGAATGTATGTGTAGACAGAGTCTTATTCCCTCCAAATAGAAGGTATAAAGAATAACATGTCAGTTTTTAGACTGACTATACAGCAGATTGGGTCATTGATTGAGATGAGGAAGAACAAAAAAGAAACAATTCTGAATGTAGAAATCAGGAGTTCAGTTTTGAAGTGTACAGAGAAAGACAGTGGGGACCAGGACCAAATCTCAGGGCACTCTGGAGAATGTGGTATCATGGAAAGAAGAAGAAATGAGTGTTTTAAAAAGGAGGTTTAGTTAAGTAAGATGACATCAGAGAAGTGAGTTTTGAATTCGGCAAGATGAATATTATGAGTAACTGTTGCAAAAGCAATTTTGGTGGAGAGGTAGGGAGAGATATAAGCCTGTTTGAAATGAATCAAAGAGAGGATGGAAGTGAGGAAGTCAAGAAAGCAAGAACTGACAACTCTTAAGATGTGTTGCTATGGAACTGAATAAGATAAATAGTGTAGTCACTAGATGGACAACATGGGGTCAAAACATTTTTTTTTAATAAGGAAGAAACAAAGACCCATTTCTAGATGGATGAGAATAATTCAATAAAAGGAAAATGATGAAGAAGAAAGATACAATACTTCCAGGGATGTTCTTGAATAGAAAATAAGTTATGGGTTTTACTAAATATCTATTTCATGGCAGGCATTATTCAAGGAACTACTATATGTATTAAGCACTCATTTTCTGCCCTCAAGAACAGCACAGAGTAGTGGAGGAGAGATTAGTAAACTAACAACATAGTATGCTGTTAATATACAGGAATTCATGGGATACTGCTGTAGTACAGAGCTCCCAGGAAAACCTTGAAAAGGTTTTTGGCCTCTAAATATTTCTGAAATTGCAGGAATGTTTGGAAAGAGTGAAGACTTTCTCAAAGAAATGATGCGTAAGGAGTCTTAAAGGATTCATTTAAATCTAACCAGATGTGTGTGTGTGTGTGTGGGGGGGTAATATAGTAAAAGTTTGTAAGTTCAACACTGCTCATATTTCCAGCTTTACCACTTGTCACAGTGTCCCTGCTTCTAAACGTGCACATCTGAAGATGCACTCACATCCAAATACCTCCCCTTTGCCTAACATGGCCTGCTATTTTATGATGCACATGCTGTTGGTTTCTGTGAAATTCTCTTTCCTTCCTGGTGAATCTCTATACATTTCTCAAGATTCAGTTTAAAAACCACTTATTCTATAACACCCTTCCTAACTCTATAGGCAAAAGAAATTGTCCTCATCTGTGCTCCTTGGCACATTGTAAGCACCTCTATTTCATGAGATAATTGTGACTTTTAGGGAGGGAGTTACAAGTATGGATTCTGGTGCCAGGCTCCCTGAGTTAAGCTGTAGCTCTGCCATTTACCAGCTGTGTCATCTTCAGCAAGTTCCTCCTTTCCAAAATGGGAGGAATAAAACTAACCGGATGGAGTAGAAGTGAGAGAGAGCTCAAAAAACGGAGAAGGTGCAGAGAATATAGAAGCAAGGGACACCCAAGATGAAAGTTCTGGACTTTGTGGGTTTTTCCTGCAGATCTGCTCTGCTCCCCCTGGACCAGCTTTATCTACCTTCCCTAGAGAAGCGATGCATGTACAGGGTGGGGCAAAAGTAGGTTTACAGTGTGAGTAGGTGAAACACAGTTTATTCTTGTATTTGTATTTATTCATTATTATATTATTTTCCATATAAACAACTGCAAACCTACTTTTGCCCCACTCTGTACATTTTAGAGGGAAAATTGGCCCTGATTTCTATCTTCTAAAACATAATTGCATTGACTATGCATTACATGAGATTCTAGAAATGAAACTGGTTTTATTTTTGACAAGATCTTTTTTTGTCCTCTGTATTTTTTTAGGTGTACTGTCCACTTTGCCAGTTTGTTCACATAGAACCAACTGAAAATTTATGGCTTATTTAAGTGAGTCTGAGAAGAGGCACAGGTTGTTGTGGGTATGAAATGAGTTTATAATGCAAAACATTTAGAGTAGCATTCGGCATATGAAAAAAACTGCTCAATAAATTTTAGCTCTTATTACTATAATTATATATTTTTTCCTCTATAATGATAAGAATAGACCTTCTTTATATTTATTTTTTTGTATCCTGACACTCTTCTACCACCCAACCAACTTGCCCTTTTATGACATGATGGAGCTCAATAAAGACATACTGGGAAGGATAAATGAATGAGTTTCCCTCCCCTCTCCACAAATGGTTTTATATAGTAAGTCAATTTTCTCGGTATCTCCTTTGGGCTTAGCATACATTTAGACATAAAGCACTCATGGCACAGTGATGTTTGAATGACTTTTTAAAGTATTGGCCTCTAAAGATTTCTGAAATTGCAGGAATATCAGGAGAGATGGTGCATTAAGTCCTTAAATATCAGTGTGATTGCTAAAAAAATCAATGGATGGAAGAATAAAACTTCAAGCTCAAAGACTTGAGTTTCCTTCTTTGTTAGGGCTTCTCTTCTCAACACCCCTGACTAATGATCAGTCACTTAAGCTGTACTTAAAGGTAGGCAATCAGGAAACTTCTCTATGGGGAGAGTGCAAACACTGGATGCCAGAGTGGGAGGAGGAGAGAACCAAAGGAGGGGAAGGGACAGAGAAGATGGAAAGAGGGGGCACGCAAGACAAAAAGGCCAGATCTTGTAGGCTTGCCTGTGTGTCCTGCCTGCTTTCTCTTGGCCAGCTGTACCCAACTTCCTTAAAGGAAGAGTGATTATCGTGCTGGAGGAAAAACTGGTCTTGATTTCTGTCTTTTGAAATCACAAATGTAACGACAATGACATGTGTATGATTTTAAAAAGAAAACTGGTTTTATTTTTTGATATGGTTCTTTTTGTCCTTTGCTCTCTCTCTCTCTCTCTCTCTACACTTCATAGGTTAAGTGAATCTGAGGAGAGGTAGTAGTGATAAATAAAGCTATGACTTGGTCTGTAAATAGTACGAGTGCTCTGGACTGCCCATCTTCCACTGTCTAATTACCACTTAGCAAATCCAGTTTACAATAATAAGTTAAAGTACACTGGACGACTTTTTTTTCTATATGTGAGTGATAGGAGGGAGATAAAGGTTTGTCAGTTCCCTAACCCTTTGGATATCATAGTGAAATTTGTGGCCAATCTAAGCCGAAGAGAACATTCTCAAAGGAATCTATGGATTATTAGTTGGTGTCTGGCCCACACACAGCTGTTTGTGCCTGCTCTTCTCAGGGAAGCTATGGCAACTGTTGTTCCTGAAATGATTACAAACAGCAGGAAAGAAGGAGATAGGGATTTTGCCCTGTTCACTGAAGCGGGTGGATGGAGCAGGGAAGAGGTGGTTGCTGAGAGCTTCAACAGACAGATGCCAAGAGTAGGAGGCATTGCAGGGGGGCATCTCCATAGCATCCACAACAGAGGAGGCAAAGCAGGGAGAGCAGGAGTGCTGGGGTCCAAAGGAGGTTGGCTCAAAAAAGAGGGTTTCCCCTGTCTAGACAAGTGTACCTCCTATCCCAGTGATGGCGAACCTTTTGAGCTCGGCGTGTCAGCATTTTGAAAAACCCTAACTTAACTCTGGTGCCGTGTCACATATAGAAATTTTTTGATATTTGCAACCATAGTAAAACAAAGACTTATATTTTTGATATTTATTTCATATATTTAAATGCCATTTAACAAAGAAAAATCAACCAAAAAAATGAGTTCGCGTGTCACCTCTGACATGCGTGTCATAGGTTCGCCATCACTGTCCTATCCCATCTCACCCTCTGCCCCTCAATAATGATGACACTTAGATACCATTGCCTGTTGTTTAGATTTAAACTAGTAGGAAGAATGTGATGAAGACTGAGATTCATAAGAAATAAAAGACCCAAAGGAATAACGAGGGGCTCGGGGGAGAGGATAGAAATGTAGATACATAGACATTGAGAGCTGGAATTCAAGACTATGTTGAAGGACAAAGCTAAAGCAATAAGTTCTAATGATAAATCTTCTAAGTTCAACTAATGAAAAATTAGTGATTATCCATCTGCCATTTTTCCAGCATTCTGCTAGGAACAATGGGGAAAAAAATGAAGGTCAAACTTTTCCCTGGAAAATTTACAATGGGTGAAGGAAAGCTTGACTGTCAAAATAAAATTTATTTATTCAATTCCATAAGTCTTATATGTTGGGGAAGCAAGAATTAAAGCTGAAACAACGGTAGATTGTAAATCATAACTTTGGACAAGGCCAACCAGCCCTAGAGAATACAGCCACTCTTGTTGCTATAGATTAGTCCTGGGTTAGTATCAAACTAGGATGTCAAAATTTCCCCTGGTCAAAGCTTTGGGAAATAAAGAGGTTGAAGAAAATAGTTAATATTTCTGGTGTGGTTGTGAGTAACCAGGTTCTCCAGTCTTGAGGCAAACACTTGTACTAAGGCTCAGTTGGGATTTTATCAAAACTGAGAGGTGGCAACATTGGAGAGCTAAGAAGAGGCTGCTTACCATGCTGGAGTTCTTCTCACCAGCTAGAAGTTCTGACCAGCTGAGTGTGAAAGAGGGTAGATAGACTCCAGAGAAACCTTGCCTGGCTCCTCTCCTTATATGTACAGATTAGAATCTCTAGAAAGTATGAAGATGGCACTCTTACAGTTTCGAGTGCTAATATACATACAAATTGATGGAGTGTTTTAAAGGATACTAAAATACCCATCCTATTTATTAATTCCAGTGGCTTGAAATTGTACTGTGATTATATAAGGTAAGGAGCTCAGTATAGAATATTCAAAAAGATAACTTGGGACCTTGAAATACATCAATGATGAGGGTTATGAGATAGAAATAAAAGTCCAATGTAGGCATAAACCTCACCAAGAAGCAAAAGAAACTTCTCAAGAAGGGGCAGGTAAAGGTGGGTGACCCCTTTAAGAAACAAAGGAACAAGCCAAATGGATAAAATATCCAGTGAATGACATACTCGTCTACAAGATCCTGAGAAACTTGTCTATTGACAGTTTCACCAGCTAGACAGAAGACAAGCAAACAGATGAATAGCCAGGTAAATATTGCATACAGCAATTATGCATCAGCTATAAATATGGTGACTTGATGTTCTGTGCCCTCGGGGAAGTGCAGTTAAAATTGGGATAGCAATTCTGATGAGAAGGGAATCAAAACTCAGTGAACCTGGGTTCAGAATTTTAAATATCCCTGGAGACTGGGTCATCATAATAAAGCGCTGTATACCACCATGGAGAATTTTATTTTCCTGTGTCATTTCCATGACGTTTGCCTGCAAAGAGGTTAAGATGCTTTTCTGCCTCTTTGTTCCCAGCAGCAAGATTCCTTGGGCTACGATGTCCATTTACGTTACAGTATTTGGCCATGGGCGATCTGGTCTGGTTGCTTTTTTCTTTGCTTGGATGCTCTGAAGTAATAATAAGATTAGCTGCAAAAAACCCAAACATCTTGACCCCTGTCTTTGCTGAAACTTGTTTTCTAACGTTAGGGAAGTGTAAATTCTGAAGTTGAATCCTGTGCATAGGGAGAGAGAAAACCCCTAAATGCACCTCAGAAAGGTAAATGTCTGCTAGTGATTTATGTTTTCTGCTTTGTAAGCTGTGATAGGAATGTGGTCTTAGATTTGAGGATAAAGTGTATTATCCCAGTGTTTGAAATATATGCCCCCAGTGCAAACTTTCCCCACTCTGAGTTGCTGTAATTTTGATTAACTGTTTTCCTTCCTTTATTTTTGAAAAATCTTTCTTCCCTATTATTATATACCACTCACAGGTGAACAGTGATACTAGGAAGTGGCTGCCCTCCCTCCATTTTAGTACAGGAAACAAGTAAAGGAAGTGATTCCCATTGGTGTGTGCTTTTATCTCTTGTGAGTTAGTCCAGAGCATGTGGGGGAGGGGAACTGGGACCCTGGGGTCATGTCACATTGTACATCCTCTGCTGAGTTCTTCCTCAGTATGAAAGCACTCAGGACATGTTTTTACTCGAAAGTACTTTCTTGGTTCCTTATCACTGGTTGGTTTGACTCTAGATTTCTTAGCAGGCATTCAAAGCCCTTGATAATATGGCCCCAACCACACTAACTAAGCCTCACTGTTCCTTTCTATCCACTGATCACTTATCCCTTGAACCACAGCCAGCCCACCACATTTTTATTTCTTTTTGCCTTTGAATATTCCATCTTCTCTTCTTGGAATTCCATTATTTTGCTCTATCATGTCCCTTCCCCAGTTCTTCTTCCTGACCTGCTCATCCTCTAAGATCCAGCTTAAATGTAGAATGCTTAACACATACTCAGCACCCAGTAGGAAAAAAAGAATAAATAATGGGTAGATACTAGTGAAATACAAATATTGGTGAAACGGAACATTGTCTTTGTGAACATGTGCTTCATATTTTTATTTACACAATTTTATTATCTCTATTTTATTACTAGACAAAAAGCAAAAATTTAAATTCAAAAGAAAAATCACAAAGTCCATTCTGTTTGTTAGACCGTAGAAGAACTTCAGATTTACATGGTATAGATAATTATTTTGCTCATATATTTCTGCTTTTCAAGCTACCCTAAAGTTTAGATGCTTAAAACAAAAATTATTTTACTCAAAATTTTGTGAGTCAGAAACTCAGGAAGGATTTGGCTGAATGCTTGGTCCCTACAGTTGGAACACCCCCTACTGGGGATGTGCCTGCAACCAAGGTACATGCCCTTGACCGGAATCGAACCCGGGACTCTTTGGTCCACAGGTCGACACTCTATCCACTGAGCCAAACCGGTCAGAGCAATATTTCTGCTTTTCAAGCTACCCTAAAGTTTAGATGCTTAAAACAAAAATTATTTTACTCAAAATTTTGTGAGTCAGAAACTCAGGAAGGATTTGGCTGAATGCTTGGTCCCTACAGTTGGGAAGTCTCTGCTGAGAGAGTTGCTTTATACATGGTTCTCCTTGACTTGTCTCTTATCTTCATGTGACATCTCATCCTGCAGGAACCCTTCATCTAGATTGGACTTCTCCCATGAGGGTCTCTGAGTACTTACACTTCTTCCCAGATGCTGCCTCCCAAAGGCAAGAAGGCAATGCTGCCAGTTCAGCTAAGAACTATTCCTGGAGCTGGCACTGGTCACTTCCTCCAAACTTTATTGGTCAAAGCAGATACAGAGTCCAAATAGATTTGATGGGGTAGAGAAATGGACCCATCTCTCAGTGGGATGTGATTAGATCACATTGAAGAAAAGCATGTGAGATGGAGGATGGTTTGCAGCCATCTTTGGGAAATACAACCTGATGTAATTAGTATATGTTTGACAAATCAGTGCCTGAGACACCTTGTCATAAAAATCAATTCAGAAATATTCAGTGCCTTTCACTGTGATAAGGTTTCATCCGGTGTAAGCTTCATTTTGTCGTCTCTCTGCCATAAAGATGGAATCTCTGAGAAAGAGAAGGAAAACCAAGCCTGCTGTCCTTTTTCTGGATCATCTGATCATATTTATCTTACCTAACATACTATAGAATCACAAGTGATAATAAGTTCCACTTCATGTTGGGAGTCCTTACCTTGTAGAACTAATTTCCCCAAAAGATGGCTTTGGGTAAATTCATGGGTAATAGATTCTTTGAGGCTGACAGCATGTAGAGCACGGTGTTCAGCCTATATGTTGTAATCCTATTAGTGGATCATGAAATCAGTTAAGTGGGTTGGGACCAGTAGTGAAAAATTAAAAAGAAATCAAATAAAATACAAAGTATTAGTTATACACAGCATAACATATACATAGGTATGTATATGTATAATTTTTTGCGTGTGTGTGTGTGTGTGTGTGTGTGTGTGAGAGAGAGAGAGAGAGAGAGAGAGAGAGAGAGAGAATATACTGGATTACAGTGAAAAATATATTTCTAAGTGTGAGCCACAGTAAAAAATGTTTTCAAAGCCACTAAAATAAAGATGTGTGTCCTCTCCTGAACCCTCTCTTGGTGCTACTTTCAAAGGCAAAACCCGGGACTAGGGGGACCATGAGTTTGACACAGCATGGCATTTCTGATGTTCTTATGAAAAATATTTTGTTTGTGGCTCAGAATAACAAACAGCTCAGAGTCCAATAGAAACCTCATTTTCTAAGAGAAGAAATTGCTTTACTGACAGTATACAGCAAAACAAAATATCTCACCTCCACAGCCATGCCCTCTGTCACCTATAAAGAGTTTTTACGACTTCTTTTTCTTTTATCTTTTCAAACTTACATTTGGTTGACTAGATTTCCCAAGAACTTAATTCTTCACCTATTCGCTGTTTCTGACCCTTGGCAGGCTACAAGACATGGTCCCGATTAGATCCTGACGCGCTGAGAAATGCCTAGTTGTGCGCTGACAGCCCCATCGGTTTGCACTGGAAAACTCTCTCTGCCCCAGTCTCAGCACAGGTGTGAGGGGTCAGCATAGAGATGTGTTTTTTTCAGACTCTGATTTTTCATCTACCACATAGTCTCCTTCCCTCTGACACAGTATTTCACCACTCCTGTCATCCACACCTATAAAAACACAATGGTTTATTCCAGTGTCAGTTTTGGACTTTCCAAATCAAACCCCCTGAAGATTATAGTTCGGTATGAACAGTAAATATAGTTTACAAAATGCTTCCCAAATACACCATTTCACTTAATATTCAGAGCAAACTTATGTGCTGGTTTTCATAAATCTTTTCATTTTGAAGTTGGAGAAGTTGAGGCTCAGAAAGACATAATTGCTTTGCCAGGTCATACATGGAAATTTAGCAGCAGGCCCAATACTTGACTTTGACCCCTAATCCTATACCGTGCTGCCTTTGGTCAGAGTAAAAGTGATTCTCAACTAGCTCTCTGGGCTCGCACAATTTTCTTGATTTTATTTTAAGTTTCTTTCCTGAGGATGCCTTTAGGGCATCCATCCATTTACTGGCCCAGCTCTCAAAATCAGGAAATAGTTCAAATTTTGCCCTACATCTAAAAGTTAATGTCACTGAAAAAAAAAGTGATATAAGGAAAAGTATCCAATGATAGCCAAGGAGAGGTTTTTAATATAGGCATCTCACCTGGCTTGGGTTTGTCAGATTTCCGTACTTCCATTTGGCCCTTGATTTGTGAACATGGCTGTTGAGCCCCCAAAGCATTGGTACATGATTATGAAAAGGACACTTCATACAACACCTCTAGATGTTGTTCTTAGAGATGTATGTTCATTTTTTAAAATTATTTTTCAATTAAAGATGACATAAAATATTATATTAGTCTCAGGTATATACCCCAGTGATTAGACATTTATATAGCCTATCAAGTGATCACCCCAATAAGTCTAGTACCCATGTGACACCGTGTATAGTTATTACAATATTATTGAGTACATTCCATAGGCTGTACTTTACATCCTCATGACTACTTTAATAACTGGCAATTTGTACCTCCTATTCTCTTTAACCGTTTTTACTCATTCCCTCAATCCCCTTTTATCTGGTGACCACCAATTTGTTTTTGCATTTATGAGTTTGTTTCTGTTTAGTTTGTCCATTTATATTGTTTTTTAGATTCCACATATAAGTGAAAGAGTATGGCATTTGCATTTATCTGTCTGACTTATTTCACTTAGCATAATACCCTCTAGGTTCATCTGTGTTGTCACAAATGGTAAGATTTCATTCTTGTTTTTGTGACTGAATAATATTACACTGGATAGATATACCATTCTTTATCCATTCATCTATTGATGGAAACTTAGGTTGCTTCCATGTCTTGGCTAGTGTAAATAATGCTGAAGTGAACATAGGGATGCATATATCTTTTCCTATTAGTGTTGGATTTCTTTGGATAAATAACCCAGAAGTGGAATTGCTGGGTTATATGGTAGTTCTAGTTTTAATTATTTTAGTAACTTCCATAGTGGCTGCACCAATTTATAATTTATAACTCACCAGTAGTGCACAAGGGTTCCCTTTTCTCCATATCCTCTCCAATACTTGTTGATTTGTTGATTATAGCCATTCTGAAGGCATGAGGTGATATCTTAGTGTGAAAGATATACATTCTTTAAGGGTATGTAATACCCAAAGAAGAGGTAAATACTTCAGTTAGACATTTTTGTGTGTGCTGATTTTCTAGGTATCTGAGAATTTGTCAGTTTAATATAACCATTGTAAGTTAATAAACAAGGGTTTTTCTGCTGATTATGTGTAATGGGGTGGATTACATCTCTTTAGCTAAATAACAAGCATAGTTGCAATATAACAAGCTATACAGTATTATTACATACTGCATGCCAGTACTGACTTCCCCTTCTTAACAGAATATTGGTGAAACTCTTATCTCTATGTGACCCAGAAAAATGCCTTACCTTTTATAGACTTCTTTCATGTTCTCTTTTTTGGGGGGATAGGGAGGGGTAATCAGCCTTCCTATTTTTATCTACTGCACCTTCTTATGTGAGTAAAAATAGGAAAGCATGTACACTAATTACAGGTATAATTCACATGTCCCTCGCCTGAATAGCGTGAGTCTATAAAATAATGACACAGTTACATTGATATCCAAATTACTGTGAGAGCTCCCATCCTGCTTCAGTTCAGGAAGCCTCGTCTTTTTGCCCCATTGTTCATCTCCAGAGCCTACTCATACTTGCTTCACAAATCAGCCTGGGCATCTCTTCCTGTCTTAGCCAGCCTCTGGCTCCCAGCTGCCCCTCTGAGCTTCTGCCTGTCACCACTTGCCTTCTTGAGTCTGTCTTCCTTTAGGTGTGCTTGCTCCTTCTGCACCACAATCTCTAGGCTAATGGACATTGCTAGTACCTTTGTTCTGGCCTCCAGAGGGGCCATGGCTTTCTCCTGAGTTACTTCTTCTGAAATATGGCCAGGTCCTCTAACTATTTTAAAGGGAGGTGCCGGGGTTCTTGTTCCGGCATCTAGAAGGGTTCAGCAAGGGCTGTGTGGAACTTAATAAAGAGTCCAGAGATGAAGCATAATTTTGAAAGGCATTTGGGGGTCAGAGGAGCCTAGCTAAAGAAACTAAGATCTCCTCAACTCAGGACCCCATGCTTTTTATTAACACAAATTGTCCAGAGGTGAGGCAGAGCTATACACATCAAAGGGTCAGGTTTTGGTATACACAGCATTGTCAGAATGGAGGAATTTGCTTACAGCTGTTCAGGTGTTTGGCCAGTAGGAGGCAATAATATGTAGATTAAGATGCCCTGAGCTGTCTGGCAGCAAGCTATCATCCCTTTTCAGGTTTAGGGAAATGCCCTTGCCACTCCAGATGATTCAGCCCTTGCTGTCATGCTGGAATTGGCTTCCGGCAGGGAGACACTTCCTAAAGACCATATACCCCAATTGTATTGCAGAGTTTCTTAGTGGACATGTTCCCTGCCTACCTCCCTGATGTTCACCACAGGACAGGAACAAGCTTACACTATCCCTACTGTCTACCAATTACTAAAGATCTCCAGGGTTCTTTACATTCTAGAATCCAGATCCAGCAGAACTCCCCTGATTCAGAAAAAGAACTGTTGCTGCCTCTAGGAAAAATGGTTTGCAAATAAACTTTACAAACATTTCCTCCCAGACGAAGAGACTCCTTGCCCAAAAGCTGAACCCCAGAAACACAAACGACTTACATTTTCTTAAATAGAGATTTTTCCTGCTCTGAAAAAATGGTTAAGGCTTGGTCTTTGCTGGATACCCCATTATGCAAAGAATTCTACATCGTAACATTTGTAATAGCCCAGAAGTTCAAAATCTTCACAACTGTTTAGGCAGTTGTTTATATGTTTGTGACTCTTATAAGTTGAGTATTACAAAGTTGAGAATACCAATTTCCTATAAACCCACTAGTGCTGATCTCCAACAATTTGTATTTTTGAAACCTCATAAATTTTCATTTGGTATTATTGTTTACTCACTTCCTACCCCATGTGTACAGCTTCCCCACTCCACACCCTCAATAAGGTATACAATACACTGGCTTCCTTAGGCGAAAGACACATCATTCCTATTCTGTGTCTCTTCCCCCAAAATTCTGGAGCCAGAAGATGAATTGAGGACATGGTTTTCCAGTGCCCCTGTCTGGCTAAAGTTCTGTCCCAGGCCAGGACATGCTTCAGCAAGCCAATGATGTTGCTCAGCTGGATATATTGATCAGATTACCCAAATAACAGAATTGCCAATTCATTTCTGTCAACCTTGCTCCTTGCTCAGGATGTATGAATTGGAAGGGGTTCAAATTGTCTTCACTAACATTTATTGTGGAGGACAGCTGTCTCTGTAACTTCCAAGATCCTCACTCACCAGCTGAGTTGGAGTCCTGGGCCAAAATCCCATATGTACTTACACTAGCTGGTGTCAATTTGCTGACAGCTGACATTTCCCACTGTCAATCATTCATAGAAGCTTTGCCTTTTTGTTTAAGAGGTGGTAGGTCTTGGGAGAGAAAGATGATAGGAATGGATGAGTGCAGAAAAATATTGTGATTCTAAAACTATAAGTAAAAACATGAATTAGAAAGGACTAAACACTTAAGAGCCAGTCTTTTTGGATTCTATTACATTTTCAATGTCTTATTCACAGGTCTCTCTCTCTCTCTCTCTCTCTCTCTCTCTCTCTCTCCTCTCTCTCTCTTCTCTCCCTCCCTTCCTACCTTCACACACACCACTAAACATAAATAATAAGGCCACTAAACTTAGCTTTCTAATTTACAGAGAAAATTCACTATTACCATAATATTCTTACCTGGCATCCATCGAGATTTATATTTGTAGCCTTTGTGAGACTTACTAATGTTGATGAGGATTTGATTAGGTAGATTAGAATTCACAAATGTTTCCACTATTTCTCCCTCCTCCCTCTCTTTTTCCTTCCTTCCTTATTTAAGAAAAAGAGTAGTTGAATGCCTACTACACATACAGTACTACCTAAGTTTTTTTGAAGGGTTCCAGAAACATAGTTGAAGTTGTCATTGCTCTCAAGGATGTTCTAACCTGGGAAAATAAAACAAATGCCCTACGCCCAGCCAGCATGGCTCAGTGGTTGAGCATTGTCCTATGAACCAGGAGGTCATGGTTCAATTCCCGGTCAGGGCACATGCCTGGGTTGTGGGCTTGATCCCCTGTGTGGAGCGTGTAGGAGGCAGCTGATCAATTATTCTTTCATTATTGATGTTTTTATCTCTCTCTCTCCCTCTCCCTTCCTCTCTGAAATCAATAATAAAAATAATTAAAAAATACAACACAAACAAAAAAGCACACACAAATGCACAGAGCATGTTAACTGTTCTATAATTAATTATAATAATATTATATATATCACAACTCAGACTAGGAACCATTCAATGTCAAAAAGGCAATACAGACTACATGTGTTCAAGAAAAAAAAAGAGTTTCAGGGAATATTTCACAAATATGGTGGGACTGTAATAGAACTTTTATGAAAATGTAGAGTTGGAACAAATGGAAATAAGGTAAAGAAATGCATTGCAGGTGGAGAGCAGAGTATCTGTAAAGCTTCACACTGGTAACCTGCTCAGAGCAGAGTCACTGCCTTTTACCACTGCAGGTCCAGCAAAGGGCCTGGAACTGAGGAGCACTGGTACATGTTGGGTGAATGCTGAGTGCAAGGGTGAGATTTCAAAGGCTTAAGGGTATCTATACTCAGCCCTTTACCTGAGGCTGCATAGTTTGAGATGGAAGATTTAGGGAATAAAGTGTTTTGTTTTGTTTTGCTTTGCTTTTGAAGTCCATGACAGTCACTATAGACAGGGGCTATGAGCCACTGTCTGGGAAGAAAATTGTTTTAGGGAGACATGGATAATGAAGACAGGGATATTGATTACTCATAACTGACTCAATTACAACCCTCAAACAAGAAGCCACTTTATGGCCCCATGCTCTCCAGTTCTCCTTTCAAGTAAAGTAGATCTCAGTGGTCTGAATGCTCACAAGCTTTTCAATGAATGACATCCTTACTTTCCCTTTCTAAGTGCTTGAAATTAATATATCTTTGAGCTTGAAATTAATATATCTTTTATTATAATCAGGAGACCATAAATCAGGTCAAGGTGATTTCTTCATATCCAGCCCAATCCCGCAGCTGATGGGTTTGAGGGGAAATGCTTCAAAACTCACACCTGTCCAGGTTTTCAACTTTAGAGTGAAAAAAATCTGAAGAAATGACTTTTTAAAATTTTCCATTTCACATAAGATTATGATAGCTGCATAGAAAATAAGGATATTCTCCACCCCTGAAAGTTTTTTGTTCCTTGTAGTGAACTTGGTTCAAATTAGGTGGAAGAATTGTCTTTCATCCTTCCTGCTTGTAAATAGTAATGTGTAGTCTGATTGGTTCAGCTGTCAGTAGTTTTATATTTCTTCCACAATAGCAGAGTTACACATATGTCCCAAAGTTTGAGATCTTATTGCTAATTTGCCAGATTTATTGAGTTATTTTTTTTTACTATACTCTTCAGGAGAAAAAAAAAAGAAATCTGATTTCTGATGCAGCTTTAATCTAGAGAATACTGCTGGGAACAAACAGAATTGTAGCCATAAATTCAAAATGCACAAGTGCTGGATTGGGGCTGGGGCTGGAAGAGAGATTTGTTTGGGTCACTTGGACTTAGAAAGCGGCAACCACATTTTCCAATGATAAGGTATACAATATAACAGGCAGCTATAGGAGTGCACAAATGTTAGGAAATTTTAGGACCAATTCCACTCATTCACTTGGGTCTACAACAATTATTCGATGAGCTTGATCTCATGTTAATTATGAAGCTTCAAGGCCCTGAGTGCCCAGGGAGTGTACCTTCCTCTGATAAGACTTGGATTGAGAGGCTGCTAATGTCTTCCCAGCCTAAAATCATAGGCAGCTCTCTTCAGTGATGGTGGGTGTGATGGTTACTGTGAAATGAAAAGATGAGTCTAAATCAACAAAACACATTTAGAAAAAAAATATGCATAGACCAAACGTATCACCAGAGAAAATAAACTATTTAATGTTACTTCTTCTCCAACTTGGCTGGAAGAAGCAGAAAGAAGAGGATACTCTCTTTGTTGTCTCTACCAGAGCTCTCTATGAGTCCTGATAGATTGTAGAACCCTCAAAAACGCCATTGACTTCCTAAAGTGTTGCTTTTGGTGGCCTTTTCTAGCGTTGGTTCTTAGTTCACTCACTGAAATGCCCCTGGCCATTTTAAGAAGTCCTAAATTGATGCCAAAGAAGTTGAATTTACAATGTTCATGTCCAGAACACTCTAATGTTAAGTGGAAGTGGGGAAATATCCAGATATTTCTTGGATTGATCTAATTTGTGAAAATCAACTAAAGTCCAGGGTCAAGGAAGGTAGGCCTGAATTCTCCAATCATGGGATGATGAGCATGCTCCCCATTTTCACAAACTGGTCCCCTGAAAGGAATAGAATGGTTCTCATTACTTTGATGACCTCAGAGGCAAACATCTGAGCATCACCTGCCTCCCCACCCCAGATTATTCTTTGCACAAGATTCTCAAGAACCAGACACTCAAGACCCAACTCACAATAAACCCTCAGACCCCTCTTACCAACCTGAGTCTATGGCTTCACTACATCTGTCCAGATAGGATGATTGTTCCTTATGTAAAAAGAAACTAAAGGGAACCTTATAGGCTCCAAGTATTTTACAAACTTGAGGGAAAAGATAATTCTGTTTCCAAAAACTATATTAATACTTCCTGGGCCCTTCCTGTCCAGACCTATGCTAGGTGCTAGTCTATTATTTGTGTGAGATTATGGATGAGCAATGCTGAAAGGATACCAGTATATGACCCAGTTCCTTCTCTCCTGAGCCCAGGTCCAGGGCTTATAGCATGGCCAACAACAGAGAATAGTACAAAGCTGCATCTTTTGACACACTTACAGTATGTGGTCCAGAGGAGAAAGGTCACTGATGACTAAAGTTATTAGTAACTGAGAGGTGAGATTGTTACCACGCTTCAGGTCCCAAGGGCGCTTTCAGCCCTCCAGCCTCTTGTGGTTCCTACTTTGGCTCTCTCATCCACGCTTCCAGGCTTGCCTTCAGATTCATCAAATTATCTGAAAACCAGCTCACAACTGCTATCTTACTCCACTACCTAACATTTTTTTTTTTGGGTGATTTCAAGGTCCATGTGGGCAACTGTCCAAAAACATTGGATTCCTGGTTTATTAATCTGCTCAGTCAGATCTTCCTAGGTTCTGATGTCACTAGACTGTTCTTACTCTAATATCCTAAATCTGAGCTCTATGATCACCCAGGGAGCGAGGAGTACAGAGGGAGAAGAGAAGAGGGAGGGGCCTCAGCATTCATACATGAAGTAGAGGAGAAAGAGTTAGCAAAGGACAATGGGATAGAAAAAACAAACAAACACAACACAGAAAAACATGATGTCACAGGAAAACAAACCATGTTTTTTAAGAGGGGTCAACTGTGTCAAATGCTATTGAGAGGTTGATTAGGGTAAGGAGAGAAAAATGGCAGTTGGATTTGGAAATATTAATATTATTGGTAATATTAGTAAGTGCAAATTGGAGCCTGGGAATGGTATCCTAAACAATACACGACTCTGAGTTAATGATCCTGGGAAGGTGCCACTGACTGGAGGTGGAGGGGAAAGCAGAAAATGAACTGGCTTGTGCACTATTGAGAGTATGACTTTTGCCCTGACTGGTTTGGCTCAGTGGAGAGTATGACTTTTGACAAATGGGAGTGATTAATCAACTAGGAAGCAGATTCTGGGAGATTATATGAATTCTCTAGCTAATACCCTAAAAATATCAGGGGGAATTAAGTGGTCTAAGGAGACTAGGAGAACCAAAACAAGGGTCAGTTAGACAGACAGACAGACAGATAGGATCAAACAAGAGTTCTAGCAGGGACTAGAACTGGAGTAACTAAGTATTTTCTGAACATACGCTGGGCATTACTTATTAAATAAAGAGAAGCTGAAGGCTAGATCAAGTAGAGAAAGAAATGTACATACTGAAGAAAGATTTGGGGCTGCTGAGGAACTGAATGCGTCAAAACTAGAGGCTGAAAAGATTTTTTTCACCAAGCAGACCAAACAGATGGAATGCTTGTCATCTTGTTAATTGACCACAGCCCTTCCTATGTTCAGAACTTCAGTAGACAGATAAGAGGGGTCAGGCAAAGCATTATGTCCAAGACCAGGAGCGTCCCACTCTCTTCTGAATTATAATGCACCCTCAAGTGAAATCTTGCTTTAGATCAATTAACAAATTCTCTAAGCATCTGTAAATGGAGGGGTGATTTACCCAGTGAGTCATAGGAAGGCGTTTATATTTCCCATCTTTCCACTGACCTGCCTACAGTATGATAATTATCAAACTCACCAAACCCAGGACAAAGTTTGCTTGTGATGAGACATATATACATTGCAGTGGAGCTGTGCGCACAGCAGAAGGGAGCTTGAAATAGCTATATCCAGAAAAATTGTGCTGCTGAGGCTCCATCTTTAGCCTCATGCACTCTGCCTTTGTTTTAAAAGACACAGAAATCTAAGCAAGGAACTGGAACAACTTGCTCTGGGCTGGTGACAAATCCTGTGGGCTGGTACATGCTAGAGGAGTTGTTATCTCATTGTCAGCTCTCTCCTCTCTCTTTTCTGATGTCAAGACAATTCAGAGACTGTTTTTTAACCTTTGTGATCTTTTATTCAAACATGAATTGAGGACCCACTATGCTGGGTATAGAAAAATAAATTTGGATGACATGGGCTCTGCCCTGGAGGAACTCGCAGTCTGATGAAGGGGACAGATACGTATCAGAGAGTTAAAATAGTTGTAGGTGCTATAACACATGAGTCATGCACTTGGTGGGCATCTCTCTAACCTCCCTTCCACCTGCCCTGTATTGAGGAGTGTGGAAGATCGACCCAAGCCTCTGTGTGGGCTTCATCAATTCTCCCCAGGTTTATGTTTTTACTGGACTCTTTTTAATGTAATAATTTGAATGTGTCATTTGTAACTCTGAAAGGACCTATAGACTGATATATGTATCTAACATTTAAAAATACCTACCTTAAGCCATGGGTAAGCCATAAGGCAGGTTGTTAGCAACATTTCACAAATGGATCAAATGAGGCTCTGAGAGTTTAAATAAAGCGTCTGCTTTAATGCGCTTCATAATTATCTGAGAGGCTTGTTAAGCATAGACCAGTGCTGGTTTCTATGCCCAGCGTTTCAGATTCAGTAGGTCTGGAATGAGACCATGGGATTGACATTTCTAACAAGTTTCCAGATGATACTTGGGACCACACTTTGAGAACCGAACCATTGCTCTAGTATTTGTTAGTATCTGACAGAGCTGGGCTATGAGCCCAAGTCTGTCTGCCTATAATAACTGTGCCCTTTCCACTATACCACACTCTCCCTTGTTATGCAAGTATTGCTCTTAAGGTTTCTTTTAGGGAAGATTAGCTTAACAGCAACAACAACAAGTTCATGCTTAACCCATGGACACAGGTAATAGGGTGGTGAAGGCCTGGGGCAGGGAACTGGGCTGGGCTAGAAGGGGTCAATGGGGAAAAAGGAGGACATATGTAATACTTTCAACAATAAAGATTTAATTGAAAAAATAAATAAAAATAAAATAGTTTGTGGTCTTTCAAAGGGCCACCTATAATAATAAAAACATAATATGCTAATTAGACCGGACGTTCTTCTGGATGAAGCTGGGGCTGCAGCCAGGGGATGGAGGCAGCCACTGCGGCTGCGAGGGACGGATCCAGGCAGTTGCTGCGGCTGTGGCTGCGGCTACGAAGGCCTACTCTTGCATTAATTTCGTGCATCAGGCCTCTAGTAGTATGTAAACAGATATACAGTATATGCCCTAGAATATAGTGTTTATGGAAAAATGTTTAGTGGATTAGCACTCCAGAATCAGCTTGAGTGTTTGCTAAGTTGCAGATCCTGGGCTCCATTCCAGATTCCCAGCTCCACTCACTCGGAAGGGGATAGATTGGCATCTAGAAAGTGCTTAGTGAATGTCTGCTGAGTAAGTATTTGCTCCCCTAATTTCCCATTTTCAGTACAATCACAGGATCTCCTTTCTGTACAGATTCCCTCCTGTCAAGTAAAGTTTGCATTCCCCTGACTCTCATATTCATTGCATTTGTTTTCAAGGCAAACTTTCACTGGTCACTGGGGAAAAATAGCTCCAATGGAGCAACATCCACAGCATAGGACGAATCATGCCTCGCTATTAGCTCAGAATCTGTAGCATCTCAATTCTAGAATAAAGTTAAAATTCCTTCCTTTTCATCCTTAGCCACTATCCCAAGATTACTACTTCCAGAAGTCACTGTCAGCCCCATACCCACCTGACTACTCCAAAGGGCCTCTGACTGGGCCAGAGAAATGGGCTTTCTGACAACATCACAAACCTGTGCAAAACATAAGGAGTCAGAGCGGATGGCCTCTTCAGAGGATGTCAAGAAATTATGAGTTGTTTCTTTTCTATTTTTTATCCAGTTATAAATATTCCTGCCAGGACCACCACTGCCTCCTTGCTTTTCTCCCTTGAGTGGGCTCTTTCATCTCCTCTTCTTTTCACTCTATTTTTTTCCCTTCTGCCTTAAATCTCAATTATTTATTTCCCCCATTCCCATTCAGTGTGTTTTCCTTTGCATAATTGTCTTGAATTATTTTATAGTTGTTTTATTTTTTTTTCCTGTTCACTCCTTCCCTTTACTTGCTTCTGCTCTAGTGTACCACTTATCCAGTCATTCCTCTTCTTCCTGAACCATAAATCATGGTGGGGGAGAGTATGTGTGGGCACGAGGCAGGAGAAGGCAGCCCCAGGTGGGTGGGCATGGGAGGAGCATGCATCAGTGACTTGCTTTTAGGAGGTATCAGATTTGATCATTTTTCAGGGAACACAGCAGGCAGCCTGTAATTGGTAATAAAGATGCATCTTTCCATCATTTTTTTGCTAGGCTGTACAGAATTTGGGTTCATTATGTCTGCAGTTTTCAAACTTTTCCACTGATCTTTCCTCCTGGCAGCTCTGGATCAAGTTAAAAGGAAAATAATTTTGTTATTAATACAAATTTTATTCTAACTATTCAATGTTTTCATAGATGTCAGTAGCTGAAAAAAAAAAAGGCTTTCAAAAGAAGGAAACCTTTATACACATAGGCACATACCAATCTACATACCCATATACATATTTGGGAAAGTTCTGACATTTGGTAAGTTAGTCCTATGGTGACCTTCTTTTAAGTCCCCCCCTCCCCCCTCAGGAGTCTCTCCATGGAAGGTACCCATTGTCTCTTGTGGTCCTTTTCCTCTAATCTGAAGAAAGAGGATAAAATCATAGGATAAAATCATAAGATATACATGAGAGATTCCTACCAGAAGATTGCAATTAGATGCATAGTGAGTAGGCCTACACAAAAGAAAGAACCTTTATCAACAGTTTAGACTTCTGGCAAGATAGTGTGGAAGACACTTTGGAGATAATAGCAGGCTGTATTGATATTTCCTAAATCTTTGCTGTTATTTTCTCCTATTTGTGCAGTAAACTGAGAAGGAGTCAGACAGACATCTAGTGATGTTCTCTGGTTCTCTGTCAATTGCTACTTAGGCTGCTCTTTGGCCCAACTGTGTTATAGGGATGCTATCTAGTTGGATACTTGTAAAATGAGTGCTTCCAGAAAGCAAGCTTTGTGGAAGGATATGCAGAGTTTACATTTTGTCTGTGGCCACTCAAGTATATATAACTCGTTATTCATGTTCATTCATTCCACCAATATTTTCTCAGTTTCTAAATGCAAAGCAATGAGTATGTGGCATTGAGTGATATAAGATAAAATATGATCTTGTGTCCTTGCACCCATGGTCAAGGAGAATAATATATACCAGTATTTCCCTAATTGTTGTTGCTTTGAAACACTGGAGCTATGTGCTATTAATGAGTATTTGGGGTGAAATAAATGGATTCCAGAGTAAAATCAATGGGGGTAACATTGGGGAAAATAAAGTTAAAAAAAGTTTATGCACTGCAGGATTTCTCAAGTCTTTGATTATGCTAATAGATATTGGCAGTTGTATGACCAAGTGGGTAGAGTTCTTCCAGACTCTAGCTTGGGAAAACTGCCTAACTCAGGGTGGAAAGGGGTTAAGAGCTGTTTTGGGTGAACAGAGTAGAGGGTTTGTTTTTTTTTAACTAGGAAAATCAAGGAATACACAGAGAATACTGCTTTTAAATTGAATCCTAAGGGCTAGGTAGAATTTGGAATTGGGACTTGTGAGGACAAGTTATTTTGAAGAAGGATACCTAAAAAAAAGCAAACGGGTAGAAAACATAACATGTAAGTGAAAGATTAGGTGAGGTAGCTTGTTGAAGAGTCAACTGTGGTGAATAAGGGCTGGAAAGATAGATTAAATCTAGGAAGATTTGACTCAAATGAAGGAGCTTTTTATTCTTCCCCCCCCCCAGTAGAAATGACAAGCACTTTTTTTTTTTAGTCTAAAAAAACCCAGTAACTTCCCAGAAGCAGTTACCAGCACAGAGTTTGAGACTGGGCAATGGAGAGAGACTCAGTAGGTTGTGTCCTTGATCAAGATGCCTCACATCACACTTACCCTCTATTTTGTCAAAAAATGGGGGTGACCATATTGACTCCTTGGGTTACTGTCATTAAATGGATGTCTATACAATGTGTTTAGTATACTTCTGATATATAGTAATTACTTAATAATTATTATTTAGTTACTAGTTTCTGTGACAAGAGGAAAGTATGAGCAAAGACTACAGGTATTCTCAAAAACATAGAACACTGGTCAATTCTACCTGCTTTGACTAGCATCTGTTAATTCTTGCATTTTTAGATTTCCTGTGCCCCAGATTTCCATCTGTACTTCTACATTTTAAATATGGAAATTTGGTTATTTCAGGCCTCATTTTCTTTGCCTTTGGGGATTTTACTTTTGGAACTATCTACTCTATCCCCAGTCCTCAGTGGGTTTGTGGTAAGTGTCTGACAACTGGTTCTCCTAACTCTCTCTCTCTCTCTCTCTCTCTCTCTCTCACACACACACAGCTTATTATGAATTTATTGATATAATGTATGTGTAGCATACAATTTATGACTAATAGTAATATAAACAGTATTCTTTATTCTAAATTCCATAAAGCCAATTGATTCACATATAATATTTTTGTTGAAATTTTTTATCTGTAGATAGCTTATGGTTGTAACTGATGAATATGAGGCGTTCCAATATGAATATTGGTTGAAATCGTCTTTGCATTAAAGAGAAAGACAAACATAAAACAATGGAGATGTATGACAGAAATTTATTCTTTCTCCAAGGCCTTAAGAAACTTTGTTGTTGAATTAGATACTAGTTTTTTTAATTACCTGACAAATGTTTCCTCAACTTTTTGTGCTGTTAATGAAGTGACAACTATAGAATGACACACATAAATTTAATATGCATTATTACTGTTTTCTCCGTCACTTAAAAAAGTTTAGACAATCAGCAAGACAACCCCTATTCTTCATGCAAAATGGTGGTAGTGTATATACAAAAGGTGCAATACCTGCCTTCTCAAACTTGAGGTCAATCACCTCAGTAATGTTTGGATCAGTCACCCAGCATAGAGGGCTAGCTACGGACCATGTATCCAGCACTATGTTGGACCTTCTGGAGGACTGAGAAGGAAATTAAATAATGGTCAACCTTTTGAAATATACTCTTGCCATACTCTGTTCTTTGCTGGGTCAAATGGATTTACTAGTTGTAACCCTAATTTGCAGAATTGAGTTAAGAGACTAGAATTCTTTTCCAAGGGCTCTTCCTTATTCAGAAACTCTTCTAGTGACTTGATCATTTAAGATGAAGTCAAGGAGGTTTTCTCGAGATATTGGTACTGAAAAAACGTTCTCACCTGGGAGATGCTGGCACAGCCCTTTCTCCTGCATCCCCCTGCGGCTTCTTGCATTGAGAAGGAAGAATGTTTTGCTTCAATTTTTCCAGCATAGACCTGCCTCCACCAGTGCCATTTTAATTTGATTCCAGAATACCTCTCAGGCCTACTTGCTTTAGTCTCATCACAGCATGTTCCAGAAACATGATTTTTGGCTCCTATTTTTGCAGCTTGGTGTCAGCAATTCTAAAATGAATGCTCTATTTTATAGAGTCACATGATTAAGCACTGGGGAAAGCATCACAACTCTTGTCACCTTGTGTCAAAAGATGCTCTGACAGGTGTCATGCTTCTGACACAAATTTTATGCATTAATTCACCAGCATTACAATTTTGCTTAACGATTAACTTGTATTTCCAATTTATGTTATCAGAATATATCCTCTCCAGAAAATGTTAATGATAATCCACCATTATCCATTCTTAGTACCTTCTCTAAAATTCTATCAGTAAGTGAAAAACATCTAAGTTTGAGGGCATCCTTTCTCCAATTTGAGTCCTTTAAAAAATAAAAGTGTGAATATCACTCTTTCTATTACTTGTGAGCAAGTGAGGCACAAATGCAGAACCTTTTCAAAGCCATCCTAAAGGGATAGAAAATAAAATTGCTATATACCAACCACATCTTGCTGAGGTTAGAGTTTACTCTAATTACTGAAAATACTGCCAATTGCATAGGTGTGACTGTCCACAGCACATTTAAATTATGTTAAGATTAGTGTTCGGGTTCAAATATCTCTATATTTCCTCCCAGACCTGCTTTTTGAAATCATACAGCTGGATATGGGACCAGAGTTTCTAAATTGGCTGTCCTGCTGGGAATTGTTTAAAGGCATATTCCCCTACTCAGACCATTGCCATTACTTTCACTGGAATCCACTGAGCTGACCTGTATCTTTACCCTTTAGAACTTACTTGTGGTTTTCAATTTAAGCTGTTTTTTTTTTCCTTCTTCTTTTCAATCTGTTATTACAAAGGCTTTACTGCAATGTCATTCCAGACTAGTAGTTACTATTTATGTCACGGTCAGCGTGTTGCTGTCCCTCATGTCTTTGGGGCCTTTTCTTTTCCGTGCCCCCACCTCATACAAAGGCAAATGTTACCCCTCATCTTAAAGGTTAATGTGGATGGAGGCATCCCATGATCTCACTGGCAGTGCAGTTAGTACCCTCATTGTTTATAGAGGACAGCAGGGACAGGTGTGCTCACCACCACATGCAGGCTGAGAAAATTAGGACAAGTGCATGTTTAATCATTTCCTAGATAAATAGAAATGCTATTTTTTTTCAATCATGCCTCTGAGAAGGACGTGCTGAATATTATAAATACAGGTCTGCAATTAACAACTGAAAACTGAGCTACATATTTACTGTATCCTTTCCCCTAAAAAGTCCCTTTGGTGGAATATAGCCATCTTTTCAATGACCTTTCTGCTCTTCTTTCCTTCCTTTCCCCCCTCCCTTGCCTCCTATCCTCTTACCTCCCCTTCCCTCTCCTCCTCTTCCTTTCCCCTTCCTTCCTCTCTTCTTCTCTCCCTCCCTCACTTCCTTCCCTCTCCCCTTCCTTCCAGACAAGGAGTGAATTCCCTATTGGCACTGTAGTAAGCTTTAGGTAGAATGGAATCATCTATATAATAAAGAGCTAATATGCTAATTAGACCAAACAGCAGAACGACCGTCCAGACATCCTTCCGGACGACTGTCTGGATGACCTTCCGGATGAAGCTGGGGCTGCAAGGGCTGAGCCCCTTGCACGAATTTCGTGCATCAGGCCTCTAGTTTGTTATAAATGAATATGCCTGAGATTGCCTCTAGGGCCCATAGCTATAGGGGGTGGATATAATTAGGGACAATATTCAATGTTGGAGTCAAGTATTCACTTACCTCTCAGAATGATTTTTCTCTGACCTGTCATATGTGTCCCTTTTTAGGGATAAAGCATTGGCCACTATAAAAGTGCAAAATATTGAACAGTACTTATCTTAAATCTGTTTCTCTCAATCTCCATAACCTAAACACCATAATTTCTCATCTGTATTATTGTAATAACTTCCTAACTGGTCTCTCTTATTCCTCTGCAACTGATTCTATAATTCATTCTGCAGCTTCTAGACTGAGCATTGATGAACACGAATCAGCTCATATCATGCCATTCATGCTTAGAATAAAACCTAACATTTTATTGTGGTTTACAGAGCTCTGTCTGATCTGGCCCGCATTTACCTCTCCCATCTCATGTCCTTACTTCCCACCTCAGCTCTCTTGCTCCAGCTACATTGGCCTCCTGTCTGTATTTCTAACAAACTAGATCTCAGCTTAAATATCACCTCATCACAGAAGCTTTTCTTGACTACCTTAAATGTATTAGCTGTGTAGTTAACCTTCCTCAATCACCCAGTTTTAATTATCTGCATAACTGTGAACATTATTTAATTTGTTCTGTGTGTGTGTGTGTGTGTGTGTGTGTGTGTGTGTGTGTGTGTTTCTTTGTTGTGTATGAACTATTTCCTGGAATGGAACTTGGTGGCATGAAGGAACTTTCCTGTCTTGCTAATATCATCTCCTAGTGTTTAAAATGGTTCATGACACATACGGGAGCACTCAATTAATGTTTAGAAAATGAATAAATAAATACAAGCAAGACATGCAAATATGCCACATGCAAAAAGAAAGCTGCACACTGACATTTCGCATGCCCTCACTTCTCTTCTTACCCAGCTTAGATTCCATCTCTAACTGTGCCAAGATGCAAGGAAGGATTCTTCCCGAGAACCTACTCCATTGTCCTGCCAATGCCTTGATTTCAGACTTCTGCTCTCTAGAACTGTGAAAGAAAATTCTGTTGGTTTAAGCTATCCAGTCTGTGGATCTTTGTTATGGAAGTCCTAGGAAGCTAATGCAGTGCATTCGTAATTTTTATAACTATTCCTGGGTTAGCCTCCATGGACATTCACCATACACCCCTTCACCAGCAAGCATGGCAATGATTGGTATCCTTGAACCTCACCAACAGAGGGTATTTGTTAAATTTCTGGGTGGCTGTCCTTCTCAGAGGTGATAAATGATACTTCAGTGCTTTAATTTATATTTTCCTTTTCATGAGTGAGTATCTTGTCACATGAAAAACAATTATTAATATCTCTTTTTCTATAAATTCTCTATTTATAACTTTTGCCATTTTTTTGTTTGTTACTGTAATTTTTGTTCCAATTTATAATTATTAGTGCTTTGTGATATGTATTACAAATATCTTTTCTAGTTTATCATTTTTCTATTGAAATACCTGCTTGCTAAATTTTTGTTTAGACTAATTTATTAATCTTCTGTGTGGCTTCTGGAATTTGAATCATAGATAGGAAAATTTTCTTCACTCCAAGTTTATAAAGGAACTCACCCATGTTTTCTCAGAACTTTTTTCTTCATCAAAGCAGTTCATTGGAAAACTTCACGTTGGATCCAACTTTATCTTTTTCCATATGGTACACAGTTTATTTCAACACCATTTATTCTTAAAATGTTACCTTTATCATATAATGAATTCTCATATATATTTTGATCTAATTCTGGAAAATCTATTCTGGCTCATTGGCCTGTCTTTCCATTTGTGTGCCAATAAAACCTGTCTTAATTTTGAAGTTTTGTAATATATTTTAATATGTAGGAAGGCTAGTCAATTCTCCACCCACTTTCTCTAATGAGCCCTCTCTAATTAAGCCTCCATCCCCATTACTTTATTAAAATTGTTCTTTTCAAGATTTCCAGTGGTCTCCATGTTGTTAAGACAAATGGTAGGTTCTCAGTCCTCATCTAACTAACCCAGTCAGGAATATTTTATATAGTTGAAAAGTCCCTCCTTATTAAAATCCTTTCTTCTTTCTTCAGGAATAGCTTTCTCTTCTTATTTCACTGGTTGCTCCTTCTTAATTTCCCTTGCAGTCTTTTTCATTTCTCTGACCTGCATGTGCCCTGTGTGTCCCATGGCTTAGTCTTGTGACACTTTTCCATCCTCTCCAAATGCATTTTCTAGGTGATCTCATTTAGGAACAGGGTTTTAAATGCCATCTGTATCCTGATGATTACCACATTTTATATTTCTAGCCAGGTCCTCTCTCTTGAACTCCAGACTCATATACCCAACTGTTCACTCAACATTTCCCCTTGTACTAAAAATTACTCTCCCCAAAACTGCTTCCCTCTACAAAATCTGTTGTTCTTTCAGTTGAACAAACCAAAAATCTTGAAGTAATCCTTAACTCTTCTCTCTTTCGTATACCTCACATCCATTCCACTAGCACATCCTCTGAGCTCTAATTTCAAAATATTTCTGAATCCACCCACTTGTCGACATCTCCACTGTCATGCTCTGGCCCAAGCCCTGGTTATCTCTTGCAAGAATTATAGCAGTATTCTCTTACCTGTTCTCTCTGCTGCTCTTGTAGTCTATTCCTCCCATAGCAATCAGATGGATACTTCATAAGACATGTCAGACCATGTCACTTTTCTGCATAAAACTCTCCATAGGAGTATCCCATCTCACTCAGAGCAAAGGCCAAAGTCTCCATCATGACCCAAAGGATCTAAAGTTGTGATCTCCATGATGACCTAATTTCCTGCCACCCTTGCCTACTCTCTCCCAGCTGCAAAGCCTTGCCACTTGCTGTTCTCTAACATTTTATTTCATTAAATTCTCACAACCATGCACTGTGAGGATTAGCATCCTCATTTTGCAGATAAGAAACTGAAGCATGCAGAGTATGAGGTTCTTCCTAAGTCTGTACAGTTATTCATTAGTGGAAGCAACACTATAATCCAGATACCTTTGGTGGTTAATTCTATCATCTTTTTATTATAGACATCACCTGGTTTCCAGTTACACCTCTATTGCTGTGCTATTTGGAGCATCTCTCTGGGTAACATATCTTGGCTTTAGTTTATTCACCTATAAGGACTTCAGACCAGTGATCTCAAAGTTCCTACCCACTCAGATGCTTTGTAACTTCATGACTTTGGAAGTAGTGCTCCAAGTGAGAATATTAGTGATTGTGATGAGATGAGGTGTACATAGAGCAAAACCTGGGCAGAAATTATAGAGAGGAAACCTTACTATTTCATAAGTGGGGAGGTGCTGAAGACTTATTTATGGTGACTTAGGGATTTCTTCTAGGCCTGCCCCTCTTTTCTTAGATTATTTCAATTCGGTGTATACATGTGAATAAACCACCCTGTCTTTATAGGGACTCTTCTCACCATCTTAATCAGACAGACAGGTATGGAGACAGATGAAACTTGCTTTTTCAAAACTCTCAAGCTCAAAGAACCTTCTGTTTTCATCTTTTAAACTTAGGAGTTTTCTCTAGCTACTTATCTCCCTAATTCTGCCTACACTCAGGTATACCTATAACCCACTGTCCCCGATCAAACCAGTTAGAGGGTCAGGAGGATTATACTTTTGTTCCTGACTCTAAACATACCTGCCTCCTCCTCACCTGGGGAAGATTGTCCTCAGCTTGTCCAGGATTTATCAGATGGCCATGACATCACTCTTCCTGGATTTAGTTCTGCGCCTGCCATTGTCTTATGGTGCCATCTGCTTTGCCAAAGCGAGGGCCTCCTCTCTCCTAAGGCACGACTCTCATGGTCTTGGATGAAGGCCTTCCCCAACTTCCTCCAGTCTTATACCTTTAGTCTCCTACAGTGCTGTTCATGTTCCCTATAGGAGCTTGGATAAGTTATCTAGGGACTGGAAGAGAAAAAAGTTGGAGAGAAGATAACATCACTACTCCGTGATGTTATCTTCAAGTTGTAAAATTACAACTTTGGGGTGCACAGGAATGGCCATGGTTCTTTATTGCCTTCCAATCACATTAAATCTGATTCAGAGCCTCATCCCATCTAGATGGCAAGAAATTAAAAGTCAGTTTTCATTTGTGAGAAAAAGTTGGAGAGAAGATAACATCACTACTCCGTGCTTCTGTGGTAGAAATAAAATTACAACTTTGGGGTGCACAGGAACGGCCACGGTTCTTTATTGCCTTCCAATCACATTAAATCTGACTCAGAGCCTCATCCCACCTAGATGGCAAGAAATTAAAAGTCAGTTTTCATTTGTGATCCCTCCTCACCCTGCAATAAGCAAGGTTCCATGGTTAGAGATATTACATGATCAAACCTGTACCCAGAGCCACATGGCTGCCGCATACAACTGGTCTGGAGGTGGCATTCTCACAGACGGTGATGTGAGTCGAAACTCTGGAGATGGGCAATTATTTAATAAAACTATACATATAATAATAAAACCACAAATAAAGCAGCAAGGAAATAAATAAATCCATACCAAGTTGACTCATCATCCCTACTCCCCTTTGAACTCAGTCCAAATGCCCGAGTCTGTTTTCTGTGACCTGCACAGGGTAAATTACACAGTAACATGGGAAAAGAGATTTCTTTGTTATAACATGTCACAACCCAGTTAGTCTTCACACTACCTACCCTAGTAGCTAGGGGCTATTCTTTTCTCCATTTCACAGAGATACAGAAATAAGTGGCTGGGGCAAGGCTACACAGTGGTTAAGTGACAAGGCCAGGATTTCAGCCTGGACTATGGCCCAGGATCCATGCCCTGAACACATACCACTCTTTGTTCATCTCACCTAAGCCCAAGGTGTCAGAGACCTCATGGCTCCCGCTTTACAATAATGGAACACAGGCAGGGGTGGGTTCTGTTGCTTGCTTGTGATTTCTCAGCTGTGAGAGTGAGAATGGAGCCAGGACCCAAGCGCAGGCCTTTTCAATCCCATCACCCTCACTCTTTATTTCCCTTTAGTCCCTGTCTTCTTCTTGGTTCATCTTTTTAAAAAATCAGATTCTCCGAGGGTAATGGGGCACCCTGACCGTGTTTCCCAGCTTGCTCTTCTATGCAGGGAATGTGAGGTAATGTGAGCAGAGGAGGGTCCCAAAGGGAGGCAGTGACTGAGGTCATCTCTGCCCATGTGTGCTCTGCCATCACCTTATTTCATATTATTTTTAACCAGACACAGACCAACATGATGTAGACACATACCTAAAGGGACAGAGAGGCATGCAATGAGCACACTGAGAGAGAATATTGTGTCTCAAGGCCAGGCTATAAATAAACTGTTTACAGTACACATACCCTCCCTCATCCTGCAGGATCTCAGGAATAGAGGCAGAGTTTAATCATTTCATCCTCTGCAGTGAAGGCCTCTATAGTTTAATATGCACACACCACAGATTTCAAAATGTTGCTGCTGAAATTTAGTCTTCAACAAAAACCTAGCTGTCTCCTTGACTTGAAATGTGTTCCAAAATGTATAATAAAGGTCTATTGAAACCAATAAAGCGTCTCTGGAAAATGCTGGTTTAACCCACACAGTCAGTTCCCTTTTTCATAAATTCAATTTGTATTATTTGGTTGAAGAGACTGTTCTCTGAGCCCTGACAGACGCGGGTGCTAAGGCTGACACTCGGCCCAGAGTTTGCATGGAAAAATCTGTGGGAAAAGTCACATAATTGATCTCATTTGTTAGGTATGTCAGGCCCTGCCTGGATCCAGACTCTGCATGCCTCTTCTCCCCGCAGCTAAAAGCTGCTGGTCTAACAGTGTGGCCTTTCTCTAATCCCTGGCTTTAAGTAACTCCAGCCTAACTCTGAATGGACCAGGCGTGGCAGGGGCTTGCCCTCTGGCATGTGATCCACTGCTCCTGAATACACCCTGCTGTTTGCTTCTAAGACCTAGTCCTTGTCCTCCTAGTGCTGAATTCCCAGCTCCTACATTCCTGCTTGCCTTTCTGCCTAGTTCCCCGATTCTTCACAGAATCGAGAATCTTACCTGTTAATGCTCATCCTCCTCATCACCAAAGCCAGGTATTCTCATTTTGACACTGTGAATGTTTGGGCTCAGAGAACAGGCAATTGGTTTTAGAAGTTCTGTTCAGGTAGTCTTCAGGTGATTCTTAAGGGTGGCTGTTCTATAATTTAGTTGCAATTTTAATGTAGTCATGGCAAGAGGCAATCACAGAGCTTATCTACTTCATCATTTTGATTAGTTCTCTTTCCCATCAAGCAGGGTCACCTATACAGTATAGTCCTTTAAGTGCAATATTGCTGGCATGATTCGACTACAGAGACTCAACATTACCATTCTGGACAGTGTGAAGAAGAGAACAAATGGCTAGACACATTTGGCTAGATAGATGGATAGTTAATCCATCCTAATGGGTAGGGTACAGAAAGATATAAACTCATTATCATGGCAAAGACAGCCCATATTAGAAGTATATTATTTATTGAATTTCCATAAATACTCATTTAGTTCAGAACTTATGACCCGTTGTATTGTGGTCAATTGTTTTTGATAGGAAGCTCACCGTCTTTGTGTACAGAATTGACTTCTTCATAGTTTTTATACCTTGGTGGGGGCATTCCTCCTCCTTGTCAGTCCCCTTTCGCCTGTGTGCAAACATGCCCTGCCCAACACAATGTGCTAATTAATACTCTCCCATTCAGTTTTGTATCGTCTTTGTCAAAGCCTTAGAGGAGGTTATGTTTTCGCTGGTCACCATGAGGTTACTGTGAGAAGCCTATCAGCATTAGCTGAGACATATTCTAAGTGTCTATTGAGTGTCAGGCACTGGGGCAGTTAGATAATTAAAGGAGTTTCCACCCTTGAGGACTTCAGAGATCAGGAGGAAACTGCATGTTAACGAATGATCATAATAAGATATGCAACTTGTATAATACAAGTCTTTGGAAGCACAAAGGAGCAATTTTCCATTCATTCACACATTTATTGAGCACTAAATATGGGCTAGACAAACACCATGTGGTGAGGAAAACTGAAATTAAAAATAAGTTTTAAAAATCAAATATAAGAAAAGCATTTATTCTGGCTTTCTTTTTTCTTATAAAACATCTTCTCTTTCTCGGGGAAGAAATAGAGAAAGAAATCTTTTTATCTCTGTGTTATATAAGTATTGTTTAGATTGTACCTTTTCTAACCATTATTTACATTTGATTCTGATTTCATGGGCATACTCAATTAAATTGGACAAATCCAAAGAAAGTCTCAATTATTTAATTGAGCATTTGTGACTATTACAAATATTCATTTCTCTGGCCAAATTAATTAAGAAAGGGATCTAGTTAATAGAGAGTTGCTGTATATATGAATAATATAATTTGTTGATCAGTTTTCAGCCAAAGACTAGCACAATGAACTCTAAATCTGTTTTAAAATTAATCTATTCTCCTATTGCTAATTAAATGTTCATTAGTATCTTACAAGGTTTTGGAATACATATATCTACACTAATAAAAGAGAAACATGGTAATTGGCGTATGACCGCTACCCTTCCCATTGGCTAATCAGCATATCCTTATGCAAATTAACTGTCAGCCAAGATGGCGGCTGGCAGCCATGCAGCTGGAAGCGAACATGAGGCTTCCTTGCTTCAGTGACTGCAGACTCCAACACTTGCCCGCCTCTGAGTTGCAACTCTAAGCAACAATGTACTATGTTGCAAATAAGAAGCTAAACAAAACCCTAGAAACCAGCTTTCAGCCTGCCGGGATCTCAGAGCTGAAGTTATACATTGTTTCGATTATAGAATGGCAAACAAACCAGATACGAAGCCTCAGAGCTAGAGCCAGAGCTAAAGCTGGCCCAGAATAAAATAAAAAAAGAGAAAAAAAAGGAGCGGTTGGGAGCTTCAGTCAACAACCGCCAGCCTGAAAGCAGCCCTCAGCCCCTCACCCAGACTGGCCAGGCACCCCAGTGGGGACCCCCACCCTGAAGGGTGTGTGACCAGCTGCAAACAGCCATCATCCCCTCATCCAGGCTGGCCAGGCACCCCAGTGGGGACCCCCACCCTGAAGGGTGTGTGACCAGCTGCAAACAGCCATCATCCCCTCATCCAGGCTGGCCAGGCACCCCAGTGGGGACCCCCACCCTGAAGGGTGTGTGACCAGCTGCAAACAGCCATCATCCCCTCATCCAGGCTGGCCAGGCACCCCAGTGGGGACCCCCACCCTGAAGGGTGTGTGACCAGCTGCAAACAGCCATCATCCCCTCATCCAGGCTGGCCAGGCACCCCAGTGGGGACCCCCACCCTGAAGGGTGTGTGACCAGCTGCAAACAGCCATCATCCCCTCATCCAGGCTGGCCAGGCACCCCAGTGGGGACCCCCACCCTGAAGGGTGTGTGACCAGCTGCAAACAGCCATCATCCCCTCATCCAGGCTGGCCAGGCACCCCAGTGGGGACCCCCACCCTGAAGGGTGTGTGACCAGCTGCAAACAGCCATCATCCCCTCATCCAGGCTGGCCAGGCACCCCAGTGGGGACCCCCACCCTGATCCAGGACACCCTAGTATCTTACAAGGTTTTGGAATACATATATATATATATATATATATATTACAATATAAATATGGACTGTTGCTGAATTTCATATTTTTTAAAAAAGAATAACATCTTAGATTAACTGGCTTTTCCTAGCAAGTGAAAAATTATTTTTCCAATTTTTTTTAATTCAGTCTCACAGTAGTCCTATAAGGTTCAAATATTATTACACTAGTATTTTTCTTTTTTCACACATAGGTCAACAGAGCACAGAAGATTAAACAACTGGGTTATGTAAAATAACTTTACCTGTGTTTTTTTTCTCAACAAGATATTAGCTTTTTAAATATTCTAACACCATCAATCTTATTTAACTATTAGTTGAAAAACTTCACAGTTTGATATAATCAATTATTATTGATTGTCTACTAGGTATAGGATGGCAATTACAAAACAGGTAGCAAAATTGATTTCCTCAAGGAACTTACAGTGTAAATATTGATGTATAAGATCACCTTAGCACGGGCTAGAATTATTATAATAGATTATAATAGTTATCATGAAAAGTTGTTGGTTGTTCTAACCAATGAAAATACTGTTAGTCAGAATCCACTCTATGGTTATTCCATTGCTGGCCCTAGCATGTGTGTGATATATTGGCAAGAGAATGGACAAATAGACCAGTGGAACAGAATGGAGTCCAAAAATATACTCACATATCTACAAGATATCTGATTTAAAACAAAAGGTGTCACTATAAATCATGGATTAAAGATGGTATTTTCAATAAATGGTGCTGAGGTACATGGATATTCATATAGAAATGAATGTAACTTGATGCCGATCTATCTACACCATAGTATTTTGAGATGAATCAGATTAATTGTGAAAAGTAAAACAATAAAGCATATAGCACATAGCAGATGACATAGGAGAATATCTTCCTGTTCTTGGAGTAGGCAGCTATTTTAACAATATAAATAAAAATTATTAACCATAAAAAGATTGATTAAATGATATTTATTAAAATTAAGAAATTTTATCCACCCAAAGTGATCATTGCAAGAGTGAAAAAGTAGTCACAGGTTAGAAATATTGCAGTGCAAATATCTGACAAAGAATTTATTTCAAAATATATAAAGAACACCTGTAAACCATTTTAAAAAGACAGATGAGTGAACTAAAAGTAAAATGGGCAAATGATTTGAAGACAATATGCAAATAGCCAATAAACATAAAAAAAAGGTGCTCACCATCAATAGTCATCAAGAAAGTACAAATTAAAAATGCAATTACAGTAGTGAGATACTGCTATAACCCCAGCTGAAGCCCCGAATTAAGAGGTCCAATGATATCATGTGTCCTTGAGAATACGGAGCAACTGAAATTCTTATTACTGCTGGTGGGAGCATAAATTGGTATAATTGCTTTGAAAACTCAATAGTATCTACTAAAGCTGAACATGTGTATACATATGAAACAACAGATATACAAATAAAAGTTCATGATAGCTTTATTCACAATAGCCCCAAACTGTAAACAACTTAAATGCCTATCAGTAATAGGATGGATAAATAAATTGTAAAGTATTCATATAATGGAACAATACACAGCAATACAAAAAATGAACTATTTCTATAGTTGTATGAACATGAATTAATCTCACAAACTATTAACAAAAAAGAAGCCTAACACAAAGTTTGTATATATTGTTTGATTCCATTTATATGAAGTTTTAAAACAGGCAAAGCTAATCAATGATGATATAGGTCAAAGAGTGATTAGTTTTCTCTAGATAAGTGTATGGACAAAAAGGGTCACAAAGTGCTAGTCTTCTGAGGGCAACTTAATATCAGCCACAATGCCATGTGTGTTAACAATGCACTGTACATCTGAACATTTTATGTATAAATGCTCCATACATGTTCAATAAGTTAAATGCAATCGAACTGTTTATATGTATGAGACGCAGCAACCAGGACAGACGGGATCCCACTCCTGTGTTGTGTAGCCTACTTAGCAAGCTTTCCACTGCAAAGACACATTAACGTTAGTGGTTCTGAATAATGAGGCTGAGGCTGTTTAAAACAGCAGGCTGGCATCAGATGAAACATTTCCATATCATTCTAGATTAAATAAAACATTTACCATTTCATGCTTTCTTTCCTGGTAATTTTGCCTTGTCCTTCATGTTAGTGATTTGTTCCATATGGCCACTCATTTGGGATAATAACAGGCCACGAGGCATGACAAAGGGAAATAATACCGTACCTGATCACAAATATTCCATTATGTTTTCTTGAGCTGTGGGCCTGGTAAAACTGTCAGTGTCTTAAAAACAAAGAAACTGAACTCGAGTCTACATATTAGAAATTCAATGACAGCAGTAGCCATAATCAAATTATATAGTAAGTGAGCGACGTGGCTATAAAGGGAGGCCACCGTCAAAATGAACTATTTTCCTTGTGTCGAGTCAAACAACAAATACTTTTTAGCAGCCATTATATGTGCAGCCCTGTGATAAGTACTGTGGGGTATATGAGAGGAGATGGATTTTTTATACTTCAAAAATGTATAATGCAGTTGGGGAAATAAAACATTTAAGAAGAGTAACATAAATAGGACCAAAACGTGCTATAAAACTGCAGAAGAGGGAGGGGGCATTGCACTTGGAAAGCTTTGGGAGTTGGTAGGAGTTGAAGCAGGAATTACACATAGGAATCAAAGGTGGAGGCTGAGGACTAAATGCAAGGAACATTCAGGAACAACCCAGCCCCATTTGTCTGGGGCAGGGTTTTTTTTAATCTCAGCACTATTGACGTTTTAGACTGTGGAATTCTTTGTTGTGGTGGGTAGTGTAGGATGTTTAACAGCATCTCTAATCTCTACCAACTAGATGGCAGCAGCTCCCCTCCTCTGAGTTATGACAACCAAATGGGAGTCCAAAAATATACTCACATATCTACAAGATATCTGATTTAAAACAAAAGGTGTCACTATAAATCATGGATTAAAGATGGTATTTTCAATAAATGGTGCTGAGGTACATGGATATTCATATAGAAATGAATGTAACTTGATGCCGATCTATCTACACCATAGTATTTTGAGATGAATCAGACTAATTGTGAAAAGTAAAACAATAAAGCATATAGCATATAGCAGATGACATAGGAGAATATCTTCCTGTTCTTGGAGTAGGCAGCTATTTTAACAATATAAATAAAAATTATTAACCATAAAAAGATTGATTAAATGATATTTATTAAAATTAAGAAATTTTATCCACCCAAAGTGATCATTGCAAGAGTGAAAAAGTAGTCACAGGTTAGAAATATTGCAGTGCAAATATCTGACAAAGAATTTATTTCAAAATATATAAAGAACACCTGTAAACCATTTTAAAAAGACAGATGAGTGAACTAAAAGTAAAATGGGCAAATGATTTGAAGACAATATGCAAATAGCCAATAAACATAAAAAAAAGGTGCTCACCATCAATAGTCATCACGAAAGTACAAATTAAAAATGCAATTACAGTAGTGAGATACTGCTATAACCCCAGCTGAAGCCCCGAATTAAGAGGTCCAATGATATCATGTGTCCTTGAGAATACGGAGCAACTGAAATTCTTATTACTGCTGGTGGGAGCATAAATTGGTATAATTGCTTTGAAAACTCAATAGTATCTACTAAAGCTGAACATGTGTATACATATGAAACAACAGATATACAAATAAAAGTTCATGATAGCTTTATTCACAATAGCCCCAAACTGTAAACAACTTAAATGCCTATCAGTAATAGGATGGATAAATAAATTGTAAAGTATTCATATAATGGAACAATACACAGCAATACAAAAAATGAACTATTTCTATAGTTGTATGAACATGAATTAATCTCACAAACTATTAACAAAAAAGAAGCCTAACACAAAGTTTGTATATATTGTTTGATTCCATTTATATGAAGTTTTAAAACAGGCAAAGCTAATCAATGATGATATAGGTCAAAGAGTGATTAGTTATCTCTAGATAAAGTATATGGACAAAAAGGGTCACAAAGTGCTAGTCTTCTGAGGGCAACTTAATATCAGCCACAATGCCATGTGTGTTAACAATGCACTGTACATCTGAACATTTTATGTATAAATGCTCCATACATGTTCAATAAGTTAAATGCAATCGAACTGTTTATATGTATGAGACGCAGCAACCAGGACAGACGGGATCCCACTCCTGTGTTGTGTAGCCTACTTAGCAAGCTTTCCACTGCAAAGACACATTAACGTTAGTGGTTCTGAATAATGAGGCTGAGGCTGTTTAAAACAGCAGGCTGGCATCAGATGAAACATTTCCATATCATTCTAGATTAAATAAAACATTTACCATTTCATGCTTTCTTTCCTGGTAATTTTGCCTTGTCCTTCATGTTAGTGATTTGTTCCATATGGCCACTCATTTGGGATAATAACAGGCCACGAGGCATGACAAAGGGAAATAAGACCGTACCTGATCACAAATATTCCATTATGTTTTCGTGAGCTGTGGGCCTGGTAAAACTGTCAGTGTCTTAAAAACAAAGAAACTGAACTCGAGTCTACATATTAGAAATTCAATGACAGCAGTAGCCATAATCAAATTATATAGTAAGTGAGCGACGTGGCTATAAAGGGAGGCCACCGTCAAAATGAACTATTTTCCTTGTGTCGAGTCAAACAACAAATACTTTTTAGCAGCCATTATATGTGCAGCCCTGTGATAAGTACTGTGGGGTATATGAGAGGAGATGGATTTTTTATACTTCAAAAATGTATAATGCAGTTGGGGAAATAAAACATTTAAGAAGAGTAACATAAATAGGACCAAAACGTGCTATAAAACTGCAGAAGAGGGAGGGGGCATTGCACTTGGAAAGCTTTGGGAGTTGGTAGGAGTTGAAGCAGGAATTACACATAGGAATCAAAGGTGGAGGCTGAGGACTAAATGCAAGGAACATTCAGGAACAACCCAGCCCCATTTGTCTGGGGCAGGGTTTTTTTTAATCTCAGCACTATTGACGTTTTAGACTGTGGAATTCTTTGTTGTGGTGGGTAGTGTAGGATGTTTAACAGCATCTCTAATCTCTACCAACTAGATGGCAGCAGCTCCCCTCCTCTGAGTTATGACAACCAAATGTGCCCTGGGGAGTCAAGCTGCCCACAGTTGAGAGCCAATGTTCTAGAGTAAAAGTTCACAGGGGGAACTCATGGGACTTATATGCCATGATAAGGAGTTTGGATTTTATTTTGCATACAAGGTGGGGCAAAGGTAGGTTTACAATTGTTTGCATGGAAAATAATATAATAATAATAATACAAGAACAAACTTCATGTTTTGCATATTCACAACTGTAAGCCTACTTTTACCCCACCGTATATAATAGGGAGTCAATAAAAACATTTTGCTGAAGAATGGCAGGCTGAAAATTGCAGTTTGAAGTTGATGGAGCTGATCAAGGTCCCTAAGAAAAACTGGAAGAAGGCATGGTGGGGAAAAAGGAAGATCAATCCAAATCTTATTTTAATAGTTCAAGCATGAAACGATGAAGGTTGATGGTGCAGGGCTAGAGAACACTCGGGGCCTGTAGGCATTGTTAATGCCCTGCGACCTCAAAGTACTATTTAGATCACCATTTCAACATCATGTTGCAGGTTTTATCTGAATACCAAGTTCTCAGACATTCATCGTCTTTTAGGGAAATGAAGACACAGATCTCCCTGCACCCATGCATGGCCTTCCCTGGAGAGAGAAACAGCACAAGCAGCATCTAAAGCAGTCTGTAGCTTGGGAAGCTTGGCTGGGAGTGCTCCTTCGCCTGATGGTTAGGAAAAGCCGTGTAGCAGCACAGGACCAAGCATGTGGTGTAAATCCTCTGGGACCTCCTTCAGGCCCAGGGAGAGAAGACTGGCAACAACTTCTAAGCTCCCCGAAGCCTCTAAAGCAATACTTCATTTTAAAAAATTTTTGTGTTGTTGTTAATCCTCACCAGAGGATATTTTTTCCATTGATTTTTAGAGAGAGTGGTGGGGAGGGAGGGGGAGAGAGAGAGACATAACTATAAGAGAGACACATCAATTGGTTGCCTCCTACACATACCCCAGGGAATCGAACCTGCAGCTCAGTGTATGGGCTGGCACTCCATCCACTGAGCCACACCAGTCAGGGCTCCAAGGCAGTGCTCCATCCTCTCTATAAATATCCAATTTAAACCTAATTATGGTAAAAATATTTTAATAGCCATTTTTCCCCCCTTTGTTTCTCTGGTGAAATAGCAGTGGGAGGAATAGGGGAAATAAATGTGTCCTGGGCTCTCCATTCAGATGGCCATTTCCCAGGCTCCCTGAACCAGGCTGGGATTCTGGGAAACCTGTCAGTGAGGCTGAGCTGCACAGAGGGCCACTTCCTTCTGGTTTAAAAGCAAGACTTTAATGCATTTAGAGAAGTGTTTTAAAACATATGTAATAAAGATGTTTATAAGAAAAAAACACAAATACTTAAAGGAAAAGACTACTAAAATTGAGAAAATTTAACAAATATATAATACAAAACTAGTAATTTTAAAAATATAGCAAATATGTTAATTAATAAATAAATTTTAATTTTCAAACTTAAAAAAGTTAATTTATCTCAGTTATATTTTAACTAGAGGCCCGGTGCACAAAAATTTGTGCACTCGGGGGGCGGGGGGAGGGGGGTCCCCCAGCCCAGCCTGTGCCCTCTCGCAGTCTGGGACCCCTCGGGAGATAACGACCTGCTGGCTTAGGCCTGCTCCCGGGTGGCAGAGGGCAGGCCCAATCCCTAAGTGCAGCCCCTGGTCAGGCTCAGAGCAGGGCCGATTGGGGAGTTGGGGCGCCGCCCCGTCATGCACAGAGCAGGGCGGATCGGGAGGTTGCAATGCCACCCTCAGTCACGCTCAGGGTAGGGCCGACTGGGGGGTTGGGGCACTGCCCCCTGTCACAC
>NW_005357115.1:8499858-8598059 GCF_000412655.1 Myotis brandtii
TTGGGGCGCTGCACCGGGAGGCATATTACCCTTTTACTATATAGGATAGAGGCCTGGTGCACGGGTGGGGGCTGGCTGGTTTGCCCTGAAGGGTGTCCTGGATCAGGGTGGGGGGTCCCCACTGGGGTGCCTGGCCAGTCTGGGTGAGGGGCTGAGGGCTGTTTTCCGGCTGGCGAGTGACTGAAGCTCCCAACCGCTCCTTGTTTTCTTTTCTTTTTTTTTTTTATTCTGGGCCAGCTTTAGCTCTGAGGCCTCGCTGCTGAAAACATCGATACAATGTTGCAGTCCGAGCCTGGCTGAATGGAAGCCGGTTTCTGGTGTTTTGTTTAGCTTCTTATTTGCAACATAGTACATAGTTGCTTAGAGTTGCAACTGAAAGGCCAGCAACTGAGGCAGGGAACGTTGGAGTCCGCAGCAAGCAAGCCTCCCTGCTCGCTTCAGTGCCTGGCTGCCGGCCGCCATCTTGGCTGACAGTTAATTTGCATATACTCACTGATTAGCCAATGAAAAGGGTAGCAGTTGTACACTAATTACCATGTTTCTCTTTTATTAGTGTAGATGAGAAATTTCATGCAAGACAACTTCAAGTAGTATTAGTAATATTCAAAGCTAAATTTGAATGAATGGACAAAAGCATACACCTAGGTTGAAAGATTAAATCAATACTGAAGGTGTCATTTCTCTTGAGTCAATCAATTTGCTTGATTTTTAATATTTTTGGAAATATAAAGCATTATTTTAATGTAATGTTAACTTATAGTTTTTGTACAGTTGATATTACCCTCCTTCAAAAGTTCTAAAAAGGTGAGAAATGGTGCAGAAATATTGTAGACCTTCCAAATGTTAAAACATGAAGAAAAAAAATTCTGCTAGTTAAAATAGAGGATATGGCTGCAAAAACCAATTTCTAGCATAGGATAGCTTACAGTGGTTCTCAACCTTCTGGCCCTTTAAATACAGTTCCTCATGTTGTGACCCAACCATAAAATTATTTTCGTTGCTACTTCATAACTGTAATGTTGCTACTGTTATGAATCGTAATGTAAATATCTGATATGCAGGATGGTCTTAGGCAACCCCTGTGAAAGGGTCGTTCGACCACCAAAGGGGTCACGACCCACAGGTTGAGAACCGCTGGCTTAGAAGAATGTATAAACCACTGTAAAGTAGTATTTTAAATAGAACATTAAAAATAGTTATTTAAAAAGCAACACTGAAATTCAATAAATAGGTCTCTATATTTAGAATACACTGATAGTGTTCAAGAGATTTCTTCCAATAGACTAAAATTTCCACAGGACAGTGACCACATCATATTCCATTATCCTCCATATCCTCATCCAGTAAACTGATGGGCAAATTCAGGTAACAACTTTAAATCAGCACCTGTCTGAAATTAAATTCACATGACCATCAGTAAAGTGATTTTTCAAAAGGATGAAGTTCCTGAGTGGCATAGTGTCATATCATAGGTTGAAAAAATGTTCTATGCAACAGAGATATGGTGTATTGACTTGGAGCATGAGGTTAGGACTCAAAAAACTAAGTTTCAAATCCTGCCTTCATCCGCTTCTAAGTATATGACCTCGGGAGATTTATTCATCCTCTGTGCCCTAGTTTCCTCACTTATATAATGTTGGCTAAAATAGGACCCATCTTACAGGGGAATTGTGAAGAATTAATGCATAATATGCATAAAATATATAAATACTTGATAAATGGAAACTATTGTTGGAATGGTGAATGCAAATTAAATATAAAATAAATGGTTCAATATTTTTAATATTAATTTTTTAAATGTTAGTATTTTTAATGTCTTGGCCACTTAAAGGGATCTACTAGGAAATTCTTTTGCGCTGTAAAGAAACACCTTTGTATTTGTTACCTACTGGCTGTGGATTTTAATATATTGGCTTGGTAAAAGCAGAGAGTTCCCCTCAATCATGGATCACTGGGAGTTAGCAAGGAGTAGGAAAGCAAGGCCTGTGGTTGTGGCACTGATTCTCTCTGTGACCTTATTTCCCTGTGCCTCATGCCCTCACCTATAGCAAGGATAATGGAACTCACCTCCCCTGGTGGGAGAATTAATGCATCAAAGTCATCCACTGAAGGATCTAGGTCACAAAGAACTTTAGTGTCTCATTTACCATTCTCAAAAAAGAGACTTGGTCTGTGTTATCATGTGGGGATACCTTCTAATCTTAGAAAACATAAAAAAATCTGAGAACTTCTGGTAGAAAAGTTCTCATTCTTTGTATAAACGTAAAAATATTTCCATTTCAATGACAATTGATCCCAAATGCATGTCTCACAATCACTTTTACTTTTTCCATCAGATACATCAAGTAAATGGGCCTGATTCAAGTGGGCTGCAAAGCTTGCTGGGGAAGGAGCAGGCAAAACATTTGGGAATAAAGTCTTGTATTATAATTTTCAAGAAAGAAGCATATCTGCTTTATAGTAATCATTTCCTTGTCCCATGAAACTCTTTATTTTTAATTGACTATACAACATAGACATACTGTCAAAAAAATTTAAATCAGTTTTATACAATTTCATTTTTGAACTACCATTACTCCAATACGATTCATATCTGCAGCTGATTTGGGTAGAACTGTGACTAAAATATCAGAGCTGCAGCTCTTACTGAAAAATTCCTCTCTGTAGATTGTTATTTTTCTGGCACTTAAAAACCTAATACCAGAAAGAAATGAAATCCCATTTGCATCTGCCTCTTTAAATGTGGCCCTTTAACTATCATAATTCCTAGGCCTGGATTCATGCATATCACCTTATTCCAAACAGAACATTGGGATTAATGGTCTGGTATTAAAAGCAGAAACAAAAATGCAATTGCTTTGGGAGGCACTTAAGTACCGTTATACCTGGCAGAAGAAAAGGCTTTGATACACAGCTGAAAAGCTAGCTTTGCATTAGTTATCAATGCAATCATGTTGGAATGTAATAGATCATTCTTCATACACTGGCATTCTGAAATGAATATAATTTATGTGTTTAACTCTTGATAAGCTAGGTTCATTTACTCCAGCATTGAAATCAATAAAAAAGACTAGTCCAGGTGTGTTTCTCTCTCTTCATCTTCTGCTAAATACTAAGCTACCTGACATTTGGGATTCCAAGTTATTTCCCTTCATAAAAGTCACAGCACTTAATCCGTATCAGGTCCTCGGTATGTCTCTCCAATACTTTCCAGGCACTGGGGACATAAAAAGGAAGAAAAAAATGATTCCTCTCTTCACATACTAGAAGGTAATAGAACTAAGATGTGATTGATTAGTAGCAAATAAAGATGTCTTAAAGTACAAGTAATAGAAAATTGACCTCTAGCTCTGGACCAGTTGGAGAACAAGTAAGCCTTGTTTTCTTCCCTAGAATCTTAGAATTTCCACAAAAGAGAAAAGGAGGTTGATGGGTTTCAGAACAAGTTTACCAAGTAAAATTAAAACATTGTGAAATACTTTGAAAATAAGGTGATTTGGCCTCTGAATATGTGTTTGTGGGAGGGGGTTGGGGTGTGGCTGAAGAGCAAGAGAAGGATGAGGGTATAAAATGTGGATGGATGTTGGGGGTTTCTAGAAATAGTTTTCTAATCATGCCCTTTCCTCGATATTGTATTGCTTTGGATAGATCATCACCTGCACAATAGCTACCATGGGAGAGAGAAGTAGCAGATCCAGTCCAGTACCAGCCATAGGCAGTAAGCTCATATCAGCATGGAAATCGAGTGGTAATGGGTAGATGCTACACCAAAAATTGCACACATGCTCATCTGTCCCAGAGCATCATTCTCCCCTCTTCCTAGTCCTCCCATCTACAGCCAGGGGACCAATGAAATATAAAAGAGGGTAGAGGAACCCGGAAAGAGCATTATCTGGGATTGAAGTATTAAGAGATTCCCTGCAGCCCTGGCTGGTTTGGCTCAGTGGATACAGTGTCGGCCTGCGGACTGAAGGGTCCCAGGTTCAATTCTGGTCAAGGGCATGTACCTTGGTTGCGGGCACATCCCCAGTGGGGAGTGTGCAGGAGGCAGCTGATCAATGTTTCTAACTCTCTATCCCTCTCCCTTCCTCTCTGTAAAAAACATTTTTGTTAGCAGACCCAAACATCTTTAGTTTTTCTGTATTGAAAAGCCAAAGTAGCCCTAACCGGTTTTGCTCAGTGGATAGAGCGCCGGCCTGTGGACTAAAGGATCCCAGGTTCAATTCCGATCAAGGGCATGCACCTTGGTTGCAGGCACATCCCCAGTGGGGAGTGTGCAGGAGGCAGCTGATCGATGTTTCTCTCTCATCGATGTTTCTAACTCTCTATCCCTCTCCCTTCCTCTCTGTAAAAAACCAATAAAGTATATTTAAAAAAAAAAAGAGATTCCCTGCAGTCAGGGGAAGGTGAGAGAGATGTAAAAAGGAAAGGTTAAGTTATAATTGAGCTAATGTACTGGAAGATTGGGTTGAGAAACCATCTCAGAAGACATTAGGAAGAGATTGATCAGAATTCCACTATGAAATGGGGGCTCTAGCAGTTCTGAAACATATACTCCACAGAAACAACCTAAATAGTGAAGAAAAAAATAAGATAGTGTCAACTGAAGGTCATTGGCATCAATTCAACATCAACAGTGATCCCCAATTTGGAGTGCAGTGAAGGAAATTTATTCAATGAATTGTGATACAGCACAGCTGTGAAAACCGGCCCTGGGTTGAGGCAGCCAAGCCCTTTTTCAGGTTGACAGCTCTGCTTTGCTCTGCTTCATGCAGGTCTGTTCTGCCCTGTACTCGTCTGCTCCACTCATTTCTAGCAAGACATTGTCGTGTTTCAGTTCCAGCAGGGGAAACACAGTCTTCAGACTTCAGTGGAAGGGGAAAGTGTGCTCTCAGAGCCAGAGGGGAGTTGGTTCATAAAGACAGAAGTTCTTGCCCCTGGTCCCTGATTGGTTCATCCTCATGCAAACAAGGGCCCAATCCTCAAAGTTTGATTGGTCCAAAAGGCACTGTCCTAATTGGTCAGAATGCAGCCACTCTGGTTGGTCAGTGACATAGCTGTTGGGGATATAGTTGCACAGCTGCAATTGAATAGGGAAAAGCTTCAGTCCTATTCGTTGAAATAGGATTCAGGAAATTCTTTATAAGGGCTGGCTCATATGGCAGGAACACAGTGCTGGCAGGCAGTTCAGTGCAGAGGCAGGTAGTTTAGTGCAAGCTTCTCCCTGAAGCACAGTTTATGTGAGAGGCTCCTGAGTAGAAACGGCTCCTAGGCTCTGTTTTTTAATGTGAGCCCACTGAGCCTCTGGGAGCCTGTTTTGGTAGGTATCTTCTTTCCCAGGGATCACAGTAGTATAAACACTATTTGGAAATCATAATAAATTCAGTTTAAAAGCTAAATATAGAATTTGAATTTAATAAACAGAAATTCATTATTTTAAATTATATTTCTAATATTCAGAAATTTATGAGCTATTAGGCCATGTAATAAGGAATATAAAAAGATTTTAAGATTTAAGTTATTGATAATTTCTAGTCCTTGCACTGGGTGGAGGGCTCTAAAGAGTCCATTATATTATACATAAACAAGAGAATCCTCTTATATAATAAAACCCTAATATGCAAATCAACCAAGGGGCAGAACGGCCGGTCACTATGATGCACACTGACCACCAGGGGGCAGACACTCAATGCCGGAGCTTCCCCCTGGTGGTCAGTGCGCTACCACGGGGGAGCACCACTCAGCCAGAAGCCAGGCTTAAGGCTGGTGAGCACAGCAGCCATGGCAGGAGCCTCTCTCACTTCCCCGGAAGTGCTAAAGACCCTTCGAGGGATGTTCAACTGCCGGCTTAAGCTATCAGGCGGACATTCCTCAAGGGATCCTGGACTGCAAGAGGGTGCAGGCCGGACTGAGGGACACCACCTCCCCCACCCCCTCAGTGTATAAATGTCATGCACCGGGCCTCTAGTATATAAATAAACAAATAAATAGATGAACAGACAAACCATCAAATAAAAGTGGGTGATGTATAGAAAAATAGTTGAAAATTATTATGAACAAGGATAGTAATTACTCAAAATTACTGCACCTTTTATACCTGGGGTACAAAAATGTAGAAAAATTAATTGTATTTTAAAATGTAAGCCTTGGAGCCCTAGCTATTTTGGCTCAGTGGATAGAGCATCGGCCTGTGGAATGAATGGTCCCGGGTTTGATTCCAGTCAAGGACATGTACCTCAGTTGCAGGCTCCTCCCTGGCCCAGGCCCTGGTCAGGGCACATGCAGGAGGGAACCAATCAATGTATTTCTCTCACATTGATATTTCTCTCTGTCTTTCACTCTCTTCCACTCTCTCTAAAAATCAATGGGAAAATATCCTTGAGTGAGGATTAAAAAAAAATCTAAGCCTTGGATATTAGGGAAGATGGTGGAAGATAGGTGTTCCATGAATCTGCTTCCCTCATACATTATACTTGCAGAATTTGTCTGATATAAGTATTTTGAAACTCTCAAGTCTATTCAAAGGCTTGAAGCTTTCAGGTGAAGGCTTGGCACCTCTGGATTTTTCCTTCTTCATTTCTCATTTTTTCTTCTTTTGGGAGCCACTCATTTAAAGATGAAGACATTCAAACCAACTGCATGCCCAGGAGAAATCAGAAAGTCACTTCACATCCCAGGGTAAGTCTTAGTTAGGCTCAGGAAAGACCTGAGAAGGATCCTCAGTTTACACCTCACACACAGGCACATCCTACAACAATCAATCAAAAGAACACACAGAAAGCAAATCTTGGGAAAGGCAGCTTTTCTTCTGAAATCAAGAAGAAGACAAGAGTGCTCTCTTTCACCACTTCTATTCACACAGTGTTAAAAGTTCTAGCTCAAGCAAATAGGTTCTAGTTCAAAATAAAAACTAATATAAGGCATCCAAATTGGAACAGAAGAAGTAAAATTATCTGTTTACTGGTTGCATGATCTTATACACAGAAAATCCTAAGATTCTTCAAGTATCTGTCATTTGTAAAGTGGGAATAATATCTGTCTTATGGTGGCAACATTATGTTTGAATGAGATACTCATTCAAAGAAGTCACCATTATGTAAATAATAAAATAATATTAGATAGTATCATTATTAGTTCCATAAAACACTGGTGCTTAAAATCTTCTTGAATGGGGACGAAATTTTCCAAGAATACAATGGAGTTAGGCAGAAGAGCATTCCAGATCATAGACAATCCTGGGTAAAATCATGAGCGGTGAAGCAGTATTCAATAAAGACATTTATTATTTTGGGGGTCGGAGCCAAATCTGTACACAGGATAAAATTGTCAGAAGAGATTCAAGGGGTAATCAGAGGCCAGATCAACCTTCCCACACTCCTATCATAAATTACTACTTGCCTTATTAGTTTTAAATCATCACCCTTCTTTTGTTCTTTTTCAAAGCTTAATTCTAAGTCATTGGCAATATTCTTGATTTTCAAAACTGATGGAAGATATCTCTGGTTTAACTTGAGGTTGAAATGGTGGTTGTAAGGAACACCACAGATTCCCTTAATGAAGGCATGCCTTCATTCTGCAAATTCAGTGATGGAAGGAGGTACTACTTGTATTAGAAGTGATCTATTCAGCTTTAAAAGGAGGAGAGAAATGTTAGGGTGTTTCGGGGCGGGGGGTGGTGGTGGAGAAAAGGTGAGGGATTAAGCAAAAAAGAAAAAAAACAAACTCATAGACACAGACAACAGTATGCTGATTACAAGAGAGAAAGGGGGGGGGAGTTAAGGGAGGTAGAAGAGGGAAAGGGTGTATACATGGTGATGGAAGGAGACTTGACTTTGGGTGGTGAACACACAATATAATGTGCATATGATATGTTATAGAATTGTTGCACCTGAAACCTATATAATTTTATTAATCAACTAGAGGCCTGGTGCATGAAAATTCATGCACTGGAGGGGGGCATCCCTCAGCCTGGCCTGCCCCCTCTCACAGTCTGGAAGCCCTCAAGGACAGGAGGTGACCCAGTGATCAGGGGAAGGTGATGCCCCATCATACCTCTGCTGCTGCCACTGCTGGAAGCGCCAGCCTCTGCCGGCCCTGGTTACCTGAGCCTTGGGCAGCCCTGGGCGGCTGGGCAGCCGCCATCCAAGGCTTGCCTGCACCTCAGGCCGGCCCTGGGTAGCTGGGCAGCTGACATCTGAGGCTTGCCTGTGCCTTGGGCTGGCCCTGGGCGGCTGGGGGGCTGAGGAGACTGGGGGACTCTGGATGCAGGTGCGAGGATCTATCATCATCCAAAATGGTTGCTATTATCCTCCTTGTTCACAGTGGAAACACAGGATCAGAGATTACTGCATTCTTACATTTTACCCTCCTGATAACCTGTGAGATAACTAATATCACCTCAAGTGTGGGGTGAGGATGCAGAAGAGGTACCTTCCCCAAGGTTACACAGTAACTAAATAAGTAGTGGTGGGCCAAGGTTTAAACCCAAGTTTTCTACTTCCAAACCTGCCATTTTCTCAGCATGATACTGTGTACTCCCTGATTGCCTTGCTCCTAACTGGTAACTACAAAAGGCTACCACAGGGGACCACAGGGCCTCTGTGTTCCCACAGGAATTCAGGCAGGGCCCCAACCAGAATTTCCATGCAGGGCTTCCGTGATGCACTGTGCCCAGGAGTGAGGATCTCTCCTCATCACAGTACTTGGTTGGCTACTTCTGTTCTGGGGAGGAAAAGGCCTTTAGTGCAAACTCCCTCCTTGCTGTGCACCTGCCGCCCTGGCGGGGCTGATGGGACTGGGCGCCGCCATCTTGTGGCTGTGGGCACTGCCATCTTTGAGGGCGGGGCAGTCAATTAGCATATTCTCTTCTTATTGACTGTGGGTGCTGCCATCTCTGAGGGCGGGGCAGTCAATTAGCATATTCCCTTCTTATTGGCTGTGGGCGCTGCCATCTTTGAGGGCGGGGCAACAATTAGCATATTCCCTCCTTATTGGCTGTGGGCGTTGCCATCTTTGCAATGGCGTGAGGGTCAATTAGCATATTCCCTCTTTATTAGATAGGATGTCACCTCAATTCACTAAAAGTTAAAAAATATTGAAGGAGAGAAAAGGATACAGATTTTTAAAAGAAATGCAAGGTCACTTATAATAATACTAGAGGCCTGTTGTACAAAAATATTCGTGCAATAGGCCTTCCCCTCCCCTGGCTGCCAGCACCAGTTTTCCTCCGGCACTCAGGACCTAGGCCTTCGCTCTGGCCGGAGCCGCCTTCAAGCCTTCGCTGCTCCAGCTGGAGCCACCTTCAGTCCTCACTCCACCACTTTGTGCCTAAGTATGCAAATTAACCACCATCTTTGTTAGCGGTTAATTTACATATCTCGCTGATTAGCCAATGGGAGGCGTAGCGAAGATATGGTCAATTACCATGTTTGTCTATTATTAGATAGGATGCCTTTTAAAATATTTACATGGGGGGAAAAATAAATTACCAGCTAAAGATGAATGTGTTTCACTTTTCTTTAAAATTCTACCTTGCGAGGTTGAACAGAATGGGGCAAAAGGCAGCAGAATGTACATTATCGTGTATTATTTTCCCAGATAGTAGAGAATACAAATTTCAGAGCTGAAGGCAAATATATTCATCCTGCCACCTTTGCAAAAAAATAGGCAGTATGCTCTGCACTTCATTTCTATTCTAACCATGAAATCTTCAACAGTTTCCCCTTAAAATATGAAAATGAAAATAAATTGCATTCAAATGCACAATGAAAGATAAGAAGGATGTGTTTTTTTCTGTTATTTCTGTGTAGTTCAAATATGTCTGTGGCTCTTTTATCAGAATGACAAGTGCTCATGGTCTGTGGTGCAGTCAGTCCATGTTCCCTGGGGGCTCAGCAATCAGCAAGTTGCTGTGCTGTATTCTGAGGGTAAGATGAGTTCAGGCAGGGGCAGGGGCACGTCAGTGTTCTTGTACAGACTACACACACCACCTGACCGGGATTGGGCTCCACACTGTCACTCACTGGCATGATGAAATGACACGTCATCCTCTGAGGCTCACCTGGAAGCAGCCCCCAGGCTTTGCACAGGTCAATTATATTCCACCCAATTTCTAAACATCAATCTCAACCTAACAGGAGGCTAGTAAGAGTCATGAATTTTGTTTCCCTTTAATAATTTCTTCTCTTTTCATGCAACTTTCCTAGCACCTGGTCGGCACTCAGGGGCTATCCCAGAGCATGCATTTTGTATGATATGTACCCACACTGTGTGTATGACCGGGATCCTGGGCGGCTACAGCTGGCAGTGATTAATATCCAAAGGACATGCCTCCTGTGTCCCTTAAGGAGAAGGAGTTGTATAATCACAAGGGTAGGTGTTTCCAAAAGCTAGTAATTGCTATACCATCTTCACCATTTTTATTACAAAATATATATGATGTTTTACTGAACTGATGTTTTACTTTATTTTATTTTTAAAATATCTTAAAATTGATTTTAGACAGAGAGGAAGGGAGAGATATAAATATCAATGAGTGACATTGATCGGCTTCCTCCTGCATGTCCCAGTAAAGATTGAGCCTGCAACTGGGCATGTGCCCTGACCAGTAATCAAATCAGGAATCTCTTGGTTCATGGGTCAATGCCTAGCCACTGTTTTCTTTAATTCTTTCTTTCTTCTTCCCTTTCTCCCTCCCTTCCTTCCTTCCTTCCTTCCTTCCTTCCTTCCTTCCTTCCTTCCCTCTTTCTCTCCCTATCTCTCATCTCCCTCTTCCCTTCCCCATCTTTTTTTTTCTTTCTGTAAATAGTATTTTAAAGAAAGAAATTTTATGTCACTACATTACTTGGCAATAAAATTAAATTAAGAAACCATGAAAAAAAGTTATTGCATTTTAGCCAGATTCAGCTGCCTACCAAGGATTTGAACCTGAAACTTGACCTTTGATTTTGTCAAAAAGCAAATTAGTAAATGTTTGTGACATTTTAGTCCCCAAAGAATCTTGTTCCTGATGTGATCAGAAAAAAATGGAAAGGGAATAGATTTTTTTTTTTACAGTGATTCATGATGGTCAATGCCTTGCCCATGAGATACTTAAAAGTTCCTATTTGTTAGTGCCAGAGCAGAAAACACTGAATTATGTTGTTGTTTCGTTTTGTTTTTATAATCACGGATCATGGTTGCAGGGCCAACTTGTTTGTGTAACAAATTCTTATTGAGCATGTACTCTGTACTGAGTACTTTTCTAAATGATGGTGGAAAAGCAGTAAACAAAACAGACAACATCCCTTCCTGCATAGAACTATATTCTATGGATTGAGATTCAAAATATACAAATAAGTTGTAAGTAAAATATACAGTAAGTTAGAGGGAGACCCATGTTATAGAAAATAATAAAACAAGGATGGGGAATAGAGAGTGTTGAGGTGGGATATGGTTGCCATTGGTAAATAATACCTTGGGCAGCAGCAATAACATCTGTGAAGTGCATGCCAGCTCTGCTGGAGGAGCAGGGAGGTGGGGTGGGTGAGAAGGAGCATGGTAGGGATGGGCAAGAGATAACTGGAGGAGTGGGCAGATCATACAGGGCCTTGGAGCTGACTTTGGCTTTTACTCTCCAGAGTGTAAACATAAGAGGACTAAAAGGTGCCTGGTGGCACAATAGCTCCTTGACGCACTCTTATCCCCTTGTTTGTGGCATGCCTACTCCATTCTTTCTCAGATGGGCTGCACTTTTAACTCTTGATTTTCTATGGGGGCCTGTTTTCAGGAAAAGATCTGAAAATCATACTCAATGAGGTAGGGCCTGTGGTCTCTAAAAAGTTGATCGGGGGTGTTTCTTTAATAACATGTTTCTCCTGACTAGGTGTAAGCCAAAATTATTTCTGTCAATGACCTGCTTTTATATCCTCTTGCAGAGTCAGGGATAACAAAACACTTTTGCAATTTCTATTTTATGTATCTGCACTTGGGTGCATGGATTAGTTATCTAACCAGAAGGATGAGGGGAACACTGTAAGGAAAAAATGCAGAAAAGGCACATTAAAATAGCTCCAAATTTATGCAGAACTTTAAACTAGGTGAAACTATGTACGATGACTCAGAATAGAGCAATAAACTTTGTGATTTCTAGGTTGGGAAAAACAAGATTCTTGTAGATACTAATTTTCCATGGATTTGGGGACGGAAGGAGCTGGCTGCATGTTATAGTGGCTTGAAGAGAGTTGAAAATCGTCCTTGGATGCCAAAGATACCCCACATTTTGGCATAGAGAAGGAGATTTAGATAGAAGAAATCAATTATTAAATGTAGGTTATCTGAGAGGAGAGACTTAATACTTCATAGTCAGTAACTGATGCCATCTGATTGGCTTATCCTCAAGTGGGAGATAAGACCCTCATTGTGTACAGTATTAGTTCATACAAAGGGGGAAAGGGAGAATTCAAGAAAGGTTCAGAAAATGGGACTCTCTGTATGTGGGACTTCCTACTGGGAAGCCATGGCCAAGGCATGCATGTGTTGTTTGTGTGTATGTGTGTGTGTGTGTGTGTGTGTGTGTGTGTGTGTGTGAGAGAGAGAGAGAGAGAGAGAGAGAGGAAGAATAAGCAACATAACACTGTAGAATTTTTTCTCCCTAGCTTCTAAAATGACACTGAAACAGATGCTCAAAATATATTTTTTGAATTAATTTACTGAATAAATGGATGGTGAAAGAAAAGGAAAAGGTAGAATATAAATACCTCTAGGGCAGGGAGTATTTTGACTGAGGAGGAAAGTGACTGTTTGAAGGGACTATCCTAGGGTACAGGACTGATGGAGTGAAAGGAAGAAGCATGGTGGGCAGTAGGGGAGGGCAGCTTAAGGAGTGGGGTGAAGATATCACTACCAAAGCAAGCCTGGTCAGATTTAAAGAGAAAAATCAGTTCTCAAGTATCCCATCCTACAGACATGATGTTGATACCAGGAGCTGGAGGGCCAGGCCCTGGGTCTCCATTGCCTCAGAGACAATGAAGGGTTAGGATCTTGTTTGAAGCGAGTGTTCTTGTCACCCAATGTACAAATGAGAGAGATAATGAATGAATCAGAAATCCTCTTCATCAATACTGACCTGGAATTTTAGTATTATACATGGGACTTACCCTGTATTAGGCAAATCTGTATGATGCTTGTATACTTGGGAATATATCAGAAGCTCCTGGGATATTTTAAAAATCACCTGGTGATTTAGGTTTCCTGAATTACAACTTGTTTTTGGTTTGGATTAAAGTAAATATCTCTAAATAATTTTGACATTGGCATCTTGGCAATAGGAAGCTACCTGGGTAGGAGTCAGAGCCACCTTTGACAAGTCTCTTAGACTTATAAATCTTATCATCCTCCTTTGGCAAATGGAAGTACTAATAGTAACTTCCCCTCTGAATGTAACATTTCAGTGTCCCATACACACTGTACAGTTAGTGCACAGTTTTACCTTGTCATACACCAGCTCTATAACCTTGGTTTAATGCTCCTCTTATTAACACTTTGATGTAAATTATCACCTGTCTCAAGGGACGAAGTTTAAAAGTCAAACGCTTAGGCTTTGGAGTCAGGTATTCAGAATTCTGCACTGCTGCTACCTACTGGGCAATTTGCCCAAGGTCTCTGGAGCTGGTTTGTATGTGTGGGTGTATATGTGTGGGTTATTATTTTTTTTCACCTGAAAAAATGGATGACAAGATCTGTAACTATATCACAGGGTTGGTAGAAGGAGTAAGATAACATAATGCCTTTAAAGCCCCCAGCACTTTGCTTTTGGGTTTGCTATATTGGCATTCCAAACCAGAGTTCACTACATGAAATGAAATTCTGTTTTAATTATGAAAGGAACATGCAGCAAGAGAAATCAGTAGGGAAGGTATGATTTGAGGCCAATTTAAGAGTAGGGACAGCAAATTACGTTTTTGCAAATAATTTAGGGCAGAAGGCAAGAGTGAGGAAGTGTGGCTATGCATTTGGAAATAAGTAGCCTACAGTCAAGTCCATCCCAGGAAGTCATTCTCAAAGCCTGCTCAGCACATTGGAATTTTCAATGTTAAAGGAACCCAAAAACTAAGGCCACGCATTGTTGAATAACTTGCCTGAGGTCACTGAGTGGCAGACTTAAGATGAGCTGAATTCTAGAAGGCACAGTGTCTGACATAATCCAAATGGGTGAGAAATAACTATAGCAAAAGTAGTTACTGGAAATATCCATATTTATGCTTCATACCCCCAGTTCTTAAGCCTGTGGACCTGCCACCATGTAGCAGTCTAGCCTCTCTGTTTGGTTTATGGTATTAAGGCAGTGATTGAAATATGGGTGGATTTCTTCATGTGTGAACGTGGTTAAAAATGGTATTTTTGAAGGAGAATCATTGTGAGGCTTGCATTCAAAGGGCTCAGCACAGTGCATGAAGCACAGCAATTGCTAAAATTCCTTAGCAGTTAATATTATTGCTGTTAATTGTTTCCTTGGAAAAGTATTACTGTCTTTCTCCCCAAATGTGTGCATTTAAGCCTAAATTGTCACCATTAATACAAAGCTCAGAGCCTCTAGAAAGAATTTCAGGGCTCATTAGCTGGACAGGGAAAAGTAATTGTGGTGATTAGGTACTTCTTGGAACCCTTGAAGTAAACTTTGATTATTCTAGAAGTCTCCAAAAATAGAAAAGGAACTAATGTTTAGAATATACTCACTGTGTTCTTGATGTTCTTCCGGGCAATTGATGCAAATTCTTTCATATTTTCCTCACAACAGTCCCTTTAGGTTATCAACATCCCTGGTTTATAGGTGAAGAAACTGAGTTTTAGAGATGTTAATTTGGCACAAATTCTAATTAGTGGTTGAGCTTGAATCAAACACTGCCTTGTCTTAATTTTCCTCCTTTCTCTTTCTTAAGCAATTGAAAGTTTTCAAATTAAATACTCTAATTTTTTGCTACTGTGCAAAAATTACCCATTGGTCACTCACTCTATGTAAGGGATGCTGTTCGTCAGTAGTGAGAATAATGACGAAAACTTAATCATGGAGGGTGAGAGGAAAAGGCACTGACCCAAGTAACTTCGGAAGTGACTAGAGTCAGTAAAACTAAAGGCAAAGAAACTCTATTATGTACTCTAGTTGATAAAATTGCATCCTGTGGGGGTGCGAGTTAACAATTCTGATACTGCTATGTGAGTATCCTGGATAGATGTGGGAGCCAGGTTTTTCACTGTTGCAGTGGGATTTTACAGATAAGCAGGAGGGGCACTGTAATGATCCATGTGGTAATAGGCGAGAGTTGGAGTCATCAACATGAACTCATGTTTAGCTTACTGTAGATACAGATGGTTACATAAAACTATTTATATATGAATATTGGTATCAGAAGAAAAGAGGACACTTATGTTCACCACATATCTGGAAATCAGGATGAAGGCCTGCTTTGGAGATATCAACATTAAAAACAAATGAGAGTGAAGACAGAACAAGTATAGAGAAGGACAGCAGCCTAGAACAGTGATGGCGAACCTATGACACGCGTGTCAGAAGTGACACGCGAACTCATTTTTTGGTTGATTTTTCTTTGTTAAATGGCATTGAAATATATAAAATAAATATCAAAAATATAAGTCTTTGTTTTACTATGGTTGCAAATATAAAAAAATTTCTATATGTGACAAGGCACCAGAGTTAAGTTAGGGTTTTTCAAAATGCTGACACGCCGAGCTCAAAAAGTTTGCCATCACTGGCCTAGAACAAAGGCTTGAGGAACTCCAAACACTTAATTGTCAGAGCAGAGTTAGATGACCTTGCAGAATGGTGGGGCAAGAGCTGCTAAAACGATCAAAAGATGATCAGGTCACAGAAGCCAAAGCAAAAGACTTTCGAGGAGGCAGAGGTCAGAGGGAATACCTTTGAGAAATAAGGCAAAAGGAGGACTGGGCACATCTGGGGATTTGGCAGGCGAGAAGCCTATAGTGGACACTACTGCTATAGCACCCTCCCTTCCCTTTTCTAACAACTCCGACTTTGGTTCTCTTTGAAGGATGTGCAACAGGCTACAGACCACTTTCTTAGTTTACACGAATCTATATTCCAGGATCTGGGTCCAGGAAGTCATCCTAATATAAATCCCCATTTCTAAAAGATTTTATAAATCCTTATTTGAAATAGGGGTTGTTAAAGGGGAGTCCTTTCTGCCAGGGATTCTCTTTAAGTCTCTGGGGCAGGGCCGTAGAACTAAAAGTCCAAGATCACAATTTTGCAAACTACTGCATCACAACCAGTCACCTCCTCCTGGAGGCACCAAGACCTCCTGAGTCCTCATTCCAGCCATGGTGTCAGTGCCTTCTCTTTATGGGAGAAGGGTGTGTGTGGAGGGAAGTGTGGTACAGAGTGTATGTTTGTGTTTATATGGAATGGCTGGAATATGGAGGAAGTCATGGCCGATCCCAAATACAAGGTCAACGGAGACAGAAAAGAAGCAAAACAAAGAAACATGAGGGACTGTAGAAGAAAAGCAACTCCAGGCACTTCTGGTACATGGTAGGGAGAAAGGTGTGGGGTTTACATGGCCACTTGGCATGTTTAACTACTTGCTCTCACACCATGTAATATATTAGACTACAACACACATGTGATATATTGGAATGCCACATGTTGGAACGCCACTTTGGAAAAGGAAGACATTAAAAAGAGTCAGAATAATATCATTTCAGAGATAAATGAGTCCATTGAAAGCATTTGGAAAGATAAACTGTTTATCAATCTAGCAGAATCACATGCTTTGATCTAATTTCTTAAAATATTATAATTTATCAATATAAAGATCCAATTAGATTTGTGATACTCATCAGATTTTAAAAGATGGTTTACTTCTCAGAGCAGAATGAATCAAAGAGAGCTTTCAGGCAAAGACTATGCAAGTATATTAGTTTAAAACAACAATGAACCCTATGGCAACATAGTAATCAATAGAAGTATTTTTAGGATTAATTCTTATATATGATGCTTAATTGTCTCATGTGTAAAAATGTCTTTACCTTATGGATATAGTGCCTTAACTGAATGGCCATGCTGTAAGTGCATGGATGATTTAAAGGGCTTCAGGGTGAGGAAAAAGCAGAACGTAGCAAAGGCACAGGGTGTGAGGTCATCCATTAACCTACTTACATTGACTGGCTGCCTGGAAGCATTTGCAGAAGCCATGAGCTTTGTACATATGTGATGTCAGGGGACACAGTGGTATCAGATGCCCTGTCTTCCTCCAGCTGATGTCTTGTACATCTACCAGAGCTCTGGTGTGCTCAGGAATGGCAGTCAGTACTCTCTGGGTGCAGTATATGTTCTGGGCAGAAATAATTCCACCCATAACCCCTGCTCAAGCAAGGAAACTTTGCTCTGATTAGACAAGAGCAGATACTTCCCCCAAGAGTGGCCCACCCAGAGGCTAATCAGTAAGTCAACAGGCATCCTGATGCAAAGGTCATTGTAACAATGACGAGAATGATAGTTTGGGTTATTAGCTAGCTAGTTAGGTCAGGTGTCAATAGAATTTCAATGGGAAGATTTTAGAACATTTTCTAGTTAGCAGGAGACATACATGGAGAAGAAGACCTACAACGAGAGAAATCATGGGCTCTGGGAGAAAGATGGATAGAGCAACAAGTACCAAACAATTTTTTTGAATCCTAAATTCTAGTTTCTTAATTAAAGTTCTATATTTTAAGATTTATGGAGTCTCTGCTCTTGGCAAATGAAAGACCTAATAGTACAGGGAAGCAGTTGGATTCAGGAGGAAGAAGTGTGTACTGTCCTTGGAGTTGGAATATATGGGTTCAGATCCTCAGTCTTTTATCTAATAAATAAGAGAATTTGGACAAGTAATTTGGTTTCACTGGGACTTAGTTTCCTATATGATATTACTTTCTAGAGATACTGTGAAAATTAAAAAAGGTAGTGTGTGTGGCAGTGTTTGGTACTAGTAGATGAATGGTAACATTCCACCTCCCCATATTCTGGTTTTAAAGGATAGATCTATGTAATAGAAAATGCCCTTGCAAAGGGTAACATGGTACTTAGTAATGAAGTAGGGAGAGGCCAGTCCCAGTTACCATAACAAACCATGAGTCTGGGTGCCTGGTAGAAAAATATAATTAGTAGACATGTTTTTCATGGACTTGAGGCATGTTTATTTTAAATTTTCTGAACCACTGAGTTTACTAAAGTTCCAAGGCTAATATATGAGAGAAGAGGGCCTTTGAGTTTCTCAGAAAAACACAAACACAAAACAACAACAACCATGCCAATTTAAGCCTGAGTTACTTTTTATAGCAGTGATGTCTATACAAACCTGAAAGCTGGATATAACTTTAAGTCAATTATGTATCATCATTTGGAGAAACCAAGAGATGTAAGTTTGTCTGATTCCTTACACAGCTATTGAAAAGTTAAAAATCAATTTTGTTTTTCTGCCGAAGGACCTGGTATAAAGTTTTCTTTCTGATTGGTTGATACATACTTTCCAATTTTCTTTCTAATCACGCCTCTGAAACATAGATATGACTTTGGATTTGGAGGTTGAGGCTGGAGCTGAAAGCTAGAAGACAGAATAGCAGATCTAGTTAGAGATCTGGAATTTGAATCAAAGAGCCAGGTTAGCAAAGCACTAATTAGTGGTCATCTGATGCACACTGCATTGAAACAAACCACTCTGGCTCCACTCAGGCTGGCCAGTGTCTTGGCTATGGACTTAACATGGGCTGCTTAGCCCTAGCTGGTTTGGCTCAGTGGCTAGAGAGTCGGCCTGCAGACTGAAGGGTCCCAGGTTCAATTCTGGCCAAAGGCACATGCCTGGGTTGTGGGCTCCATTCCCTGTAGGGGTGTGTGGGAGGCAGCCGATCAATGATTCTCTCTCATCATTGATGTTTCTATCTCTCTCCCTCTCCTTTCCTCTCTGAAATTAATAAAAAAATAAAAAAATATATAGGCTGCTAAAACTGGACTGTTTATATTGCTTTTTTTCCCTTCTGTCTCACCCAAGGCAGTCTGAACTCTAGATGTACCCTATGTGGTTACTACTAGTTTTATTCTCCTCAAATTGAGATTACAGTTATTGCTGAAAGAGATGGAAGTGATGTTCTTCTAGGGAAAAAAGGAAGAAGGCATGAGGACTCATTATAACACAGGAACACCATGGTGGATATACATTTTAGCCCTCAGGCAAACTTTTGCACTGGTTTGTCTACTTGCCATACAACTTCTCTCCATTATGCCAGTCTTTCCTATACTCTGTACATACCTTGGCCCAAATGATAGAATTTTAGAATTAAAAGAATCGTCTAATTTATTTCTATTCTTGTTCGGATGAGACAACTAAGGCACCAAGAAAATCATATGACATCACTTAGGCATTTGGAGGCAAAAGCAAAACTACATTCCAATCTTCTTAACTCTCTCCCAGATATGTAATTTTTAAAAAAACCACAATATCTCCAAGGCTGGCTCTCCCAGTTCTGCAGGCAGCCATGCATCTACTCCATCCATCCCATCTATTTGCGCATGCCAGAAAGCACTCTGGCCTTAGCTCAAATTCCTCACCCAAACACGGGGCACTTACATAGAAATCATCTCAGGGTTTCCTAACTCAACCAAATATGAGGTTCTTAACCTGGATTAATTATTTAGCTACAGAGGTTATAGACCAGTGATGGCGAACCTTTTGAGCTCGGCGTGTCAGCATTTTGAAAAACCCTAACTTAACTCTGGTGCCGTGTCACATAAAGAAATTTTTTGATATTTGCAACCATAGTAAAACAAAGATTTATATTTTTGATATTTATTTATATATTTAAATGCCATTTAACAAAGAAAAATCAACCAAAAAAATGAGTTCGCGTGTCACCTCTGACACACGTGTCATAGGTTTGCCATCACTGTTATAGACCTTCTTAAATTTCTGCAAAAATTTCTGCTTAAATTCTCTGCAAAAGGCACATGGCTTTTCATAGAGAGATTAAGAACCATGGCTTTAAAACATAAATTGTAAGCCAGACTCTTGGCTCTTCTGAATCTGATGAATGACACTCCTCCTACTACATTCTATTAGGATTCTGAGCATCAGTTAGATGTGACAAAACCTTTACAGGGAAATACAGATGTTATTACACGGTTCATCAGTTGCCATTGAAATGTCTGGCCTTATACGTTTCTTAGAAATATGTCCCACTTCTTGAATCTCATGGTCGTTGGCACCTTGTTTCCTGATGATGATAGATGGCAGGCATAGAAGGTAAAAGAGGGAGCAACACCACGTGTTTAGGTGCCCACAAACTTTGAATCAAACTTGTCAAATCACCAGCTTCCATGAAGTCTTCCCTGATGACACTGAGAGACCAGCAAGTCTATTTCCTCTCATCAAAAAAAGTAATGTTTTCTACTTCATTGCACAGAACACAGCTAATTTTTATTCTTGGGTAAGGTAGTCCTTCTGCACAAGCAATTCATTAGTGATGCAAATGATAGAACTTAAAATGAAATAAAAGAAAAATCTCCAGTTTTCTCACTTGGCAGATGAGATGACTGGGACCAGGTCATTTTTGTCAAATTCTGAGACTAAATTCAGAAAATGGGCAATTTCCTCAGATCAGAGGAAATGCTCAGAATGGATTTGTGCAAGTTGAGGTTTGCAAAATTCCTGTGCCCTGATACTCCTGTGCCTTGGTCTCAATGTCAAAACTGTGTATCAATTAAGTTTAGGAAGATAAGCAATATAATTATTTATGTGTTCATCATTAATTTAGTCAATAAGTAGGTATTGGACACATAGGAAGGGCCGAGCATCATGCTAAATATTAAGGAGCATACATATAAAACACAGCCAAAACCAAACAAAAACAATGGTCCATGAATCAAAAAGCTCTTAATCTGTTAATGATATTTACTCCTGGTATTTATTGATCACTTATTGTGTGGTAGGGACTTTCCTATGCATTTCAGTGTTTAATATAATTTATTCTATTTATTATTATTTTTAAATATATATATTTTTATTGATTTCAGAGAGGAAGGGAGAGGAAGAGAGAGATAGAAACATCAATGATGAGAGAGACTCATTGATTGGCTGCCTCCTGCATGCCCCACACTGATCAAGCCTGCAAACCAGACATATGCCCTTGACCAGAATCAAATCTGGAACCCTTCAGTTGGCAGGCTGATGCTCTATCCACTGAGCCAAACTGGCTAGGGCATATTTAATTTATTTTAAAAAATATTTTTAAAGTAAAACTTGTTAGGCAAATTTACCTTGAGCACATATTAAAGTTTTATTGTTTGATAGGAACTAACAAAGATATTAAGCTGACTGAAATTGACTTAAAGGTGGAGGATAGAATTTATATACTCAATGTGTGGTCCAGGAATCAGTATCAGGCTGCAAGGTGTTTATTACCTGTCTAGGACCAGGTAAGCACAAAAATTATGAGAAAGAGTTTAGAAAATTTTATAGAAATTTTATATTGCTGCAACATTCAATGTTTGGTGGTCTCATCTCACTGAACAGGGTATAGATCATTTCATACAGTTTTATACTTACATGGTAAATGTTTGTAGTGGTGTACAGGTAAACTAGCTCTCAAGAAGAAACAAGCTAACAACAAAATACCCTCCTTGATTTGTAATAAATGCTGATTTCTTCTGTAACTACCCCCACCATGGCTGACTTCAAGCTACCAATGTAATGTCAAATAATTAAAATTTAACAACCAGCTCTCCTGAGCCAGCACAAGCCAGCTCTAGCACATCAGTGGGTGTAGTGATCTTCATACTAGTTTCATCATATACAATAGGACCACATGTTAATCCATGACAGGTAAAGGGGGAAAACTAGTCCTTCAGAAATTACAAGGTATATATTATGGGCTAATTGTAATATGGAGCCATCTCCCCCAAGATGGCAGGAGAACTTAGCAAACTTACCATGACCCATTCTTCCACTTTCTCATTTTCCATTTTCCTAATTGTTAATTTGTTTATGTTAACCTTATTGTCATCAGTAGGTAGTTTCATTGCTGGGACAAAAAGTAACTAATTGGTGTTCAGTAGCCTTCTTCAGTCTGGAGACTCATGACCTTCAATTATGTTAGTTTTTCTTTTTTTATTTATTTGGTAATTTCCTCTATACTATCCTTCTGGAAAATGTTAATCTTCTTATCATTTTTTTACTCCTACTTAAAAAAACATGTTATTGAGGAATAATTGACATATCAAAGCTATAGATCAGTGATTCCCAAAGTGGGCGCTACCGCCCCCTGGTGGGCGCTGCAGCGATCCAGGGGGGGCGGTGATGGCCACAGGTGCATTTGTTTTAACTTTTTTTGTATTACCTTTCTATTCTGAGTTCAATAAATAGTTTCATAATTTCAAACTTCAATGTTTCTAATTTACACCTTTCTTTACTATATTTTACGAAAAAGGTAGAAACATTAATACATATATTTTTCTTTTTAATTGCTATTAAAATTAAAAAAAAAATTAATTTCCAGGGGGCGCTGAGTAATATTTTTTCTGGAAAGGGGGCGGTAGGCCAAATAAGTTTGGGAACCACTGCTATAGATATTTCATGTATACAACTTTGTGTGTTTGGAGATAAGTATACACATGTGAAGCCATTCCCATAATCAATGTCATAAACTTATCCATCAACTCTAAAAGTTTTCTCTCACCTCCTTTGTTTTTATTTTATTTTCCTTTCTAGTAATAGTACTTATCATAAGATGTACCCTCTCAGCAACATTTTTATTTATTTTTATTTTTTAATATATTTTTATTGATTTTAGAGAGGAAGGGAGAGAAAGAGAGAGATAGAAACATCAACAATGAGAGAGAATCATTGATTGGCTGCCTCCTGCATGCCCCATACTGGGGGCTGAGCCCACAACCCAGGCATGTACCCTTGACTGGAATCGAGTCCGGGACCCTTCAGCCTGCAGGCCAACACTCTATCCACTGAGCCAAACCTGCTAGGGCGCAACATTTTTATATATACAATACAGTATTATTAATCATAGGCCCTATGCTGTGGAGATCTCCTAAACTTATCTTGATTAACAGAACCTTTGTATTCTTTGACCATTGCCTCCTCCTTTTCTCCTCCACTCAGCCCATAGCAACCACTGTTCTGTTTTGTTTCTAATAAGTTTGATTATTTTAGTTTTCACATGTGAGACCATACAGTATTTGTCCTTATGTGACTGGTATATTTTCCTAAGCATAATGTCTTTTAGATCTACCAATGTTATGGAAAATGGCAGAATTCCCTTTTATAAGGCTAAATAATATTCCATGTATGTCTATAGCAGCTTTAGTCATAATTGCTACAAACTGAAAATATCCCAAGTGTCCATCAACTTGTATATGGAAAAAAATTGTGTGGTAAATTTCTACAATGGGATAGTACTCAGCAATAAAAAGAGATAAAAAGTGAAAGAGGCTGAGGCAAAGACCGTACGATACTGTATGATTTCATTTATATAATCTTCTAGAAAAGGCAAAACTACAGGGATTGGGTAGAGAACATATCAGTGGTTGGGAGTGGGAGAAGGAATTGATTTCAAAAGGACATGAGGGAATTTGCGAGAATGATGGAAATACACTGTATTTTGATTGTGGTGGTAGTTATGTGATTATGTATATTTGACAGGAGATACTTCAGCCCCATTCTAGCAACCTTGAGATGACGGTAACCCCAGCCACTGCTTGACTGCAATCTCATAAGAGATTTGAGCTAGAACCACCCATCTAAGCTGCCCCCAGATTCTTGACTTACAGAAACTATAAGATAATAAGTACTTGTTTAATTAAGCTGCTAACTTTTAAGAATATGTACATATGTATGTATATATAATATATAGTGTATAGAAATATATATTTTATTACCATATATATATATATATACACAATATAACATATTGTTATTTGTCATATGTATCTGTGTTTATATATCTTTATTTCAACATAATCTGTCTTTGTGGACTTAGATCCACTGAAAGATATACCCACTATTCCTTTTTAAACAGAATACTTTCAATCTAACTCTGAAATATTATCATTTATATTATTTCAGTTTACTTTTCCTCATAATTTCCTTTTATCTGCTTCACCAAAAGAGCTTGTCAAAATGATTCCCTATATAATTAAAAGAAGGACTTTCTTCAAATAACTTGCAACATTTATTATAAGCAGCTGCAGTTTTAACTGCTTATAAAGTTTAAAAATTCATTCAATAATCACCTTTGAGCACCACCTCTGTGCAAGACAGCAAGACAGCCATAGAGGTGATATTAGTGTAAGAGATAAATATCCTTATGGATCTTGCAGACTGGAAGGAAAGAGAGACATTATCTGAATAATTCAACAATTGAACAAAATTGTGATAAAATACTATGAAGGAGACATGTAGGATCAAAATCTTTCCGTTTCAATATCTTATGGTCCATACCCAGAGGTACAAAATATTTGATTCCTGATTGATTATAAAATATATTCATGCTTATAATTAGAAATATTTAGAAAAACAAAGTGCTTATTATGGAAAAACAGATGAAAAACTCAGAAAGGTTTAGAGAAAAAAGTAAACATTGGAGATGACCTTGTGCTCTTTTGAATCTCCTTTGTCCATCCTTCATTTCTGTCCACGGGAGGATTGACTCTGTAGCTGACCCTGATATGAGACTCCCATAAGCACCAGCTGCTCCACTGTGACCTACATCCTGCCCACACCTTGGGTCGGCTGAATTAGATATGTTGATCCTTCTGTTTGCAGCCACATGGGTCTACTAACAGCAGCCAGCAGCCATTCCTAGGGGCCCTGAATGGCTTTGAAGTTGTTTATGGGGTTGGTATGAACTGGTGTAGGATGGTGAGAAATCAAAGGTACGGTTGCCCTGGGACTGAGCTACTGTTGTCTAGGCAACTTTATTAAGAACCTTCTGTTCCTCAGAAAACAAAGCCTGAGTTAACTCTTGAATTTTAGAATTAACACTTTCCACTAAGAACTGGTCTTTGGCATTTGAGAACTTCCTAGTCTCTTCAATGTAGAAATTTTCACCTTGCTTGGGGCCTTAAAATATTCACCAAATGGCATTGGTTGGGAAAGTCCCTTTATTCTTAAATTATAATTACAACGTTTTTTTTTTCACTATCCAGATGCCAATCAGTATATTTCTAGAGTGATATCTAACCCCCAATTTAATGCTCAAATTCTGTTTTGACCTCCAAGTCCAAGACCCTTTAAACACAAGTGAAAACCCATTGGGTGTGGTTTTTTATTTTTATTTATTTATTTATTTATTTATCTATTTTAAAGCATGCTTCTTCACCTTATAAAATGTGAAATAATCAGTGCAGTCCTAGAGTTTGAGAAGGGGCAGCCTCATATCCATAACACACAGCACAAAATGCATTATGTGCTGTACTGAGGATCAAAGTACCTACTTGCAATACTTTCAAACAGTTATTTGTTCAGTTGAGCAGAAGATAAGAATAGTTTATAAGTACTTACCATGTGCCAGGGACTTTGAAGACATTAACGTATTTAACCCTCACAACAACCCTAGGAGACCACTGTGTTAGCATCCTTATTTTATAGTTAAGGAAACTGAGGTTCAGAGAGGTTAAATCACTTGCCCAAGGTCACACATTGGTAAGATTCAGAGGCAGGATTTGAGGCTCCATCCAGAGTCTATGCTCTTAATCACTGTTAAACTGCTTCCTAAAGTTGTTAGCTTGTGTTTTAGGAGCCACAATAAAGCAATTTTTTCCATTTTAAACATGGGGATTACTCTTAGCGCAACCAAATGCTCATACTAAAGCTCTAGAGGAACAAAGACCAATCACAAATTGCAGATTCCTATCTCTTAAATAGTTAATTTAAATCAGCATTATTAAATTAATTCCTCTCTCTCCTCCTCCTCCTTCCCTCCTTTACTCCCTCTCTCTCTACCCCCTCTTCTTCTCCCTCTCTGTATCCCACTCCCTCTCTTTCCTTCATGAAGTATAGGCTTTGGATTCTGGTCTGAATTTTGGATTGATTGTACCTTTGTTTGTTCTTTTATACTAGTCCCTAAGCTTTTCCGTTTCCTCATCACTAAAACTGGTCCATCATTTCTATTGCAAAATTCAAAGGAGGCAGAGTATATGAATGCAATACAAAATCTAAGTCAGAAGGAATTTCAGGGATTGATTTTATTATTTATATATGGAGTCGGTGACCACTTATCCAGTGCAATTTGAAATTTCCCAAGAATGTCTTGCTTTCTCTAAATATCTCTCTTTGTATTTTTCATCAGTGCTTGAAATCCCACCATTAACAAGCAATCCTTTAAGTTTTTTTATCTTTAAAAAACTGATTGTTTAAATGTACATTCCAAAGGGAAGCATAACTCTTAAACCTTTTCTACTAATGCACTGGGGATTATCTAACACATATTTGCTACCTGCCCTGTGGGAATGAGGCATTCAGGCACCAAACTAGGAAAAGGGTTATAGGAAATAAATACTACAGAGAGGGTATTGTTTCTAAATATCAGCTTTGAGCTATTTAAAGCAGCAGTCACCAATCGGTGGTCTGTGGACCACTGGTGGTCCATAAGGTGTGAAAGGTTTGTGACCGCTGATTTAAAGGGCACATATCTCTGTGCCATTTTATTAATGACTAGAGGCCCAGTACACGACATTTGTGCACTGGAGGAGAGGGGTCCCTCAGCCCGGCCTGCGCCCTTTTGCAGTCCGGGAGCCCTTGGGGGATATCCTTAGCACTACCACGGAGGCAGTAGAGGCTCCCGCCACCTCCCCTGCGCTTGCCAGCCATGAACCCAGCTTCTGGCTGACCTGCTCCTCCTATGGGAGCGCACTGACCACCAGGGGGCAGCTCCTGCGTTAAGTGTCTGCCCCCAGTGGTCAGTGCACATCATAGCGACTGGTTGTTCCAACGTTCGGTCGATTTGCATATTACCCTTTTATTATATAGGAGGATTTCACCAACTCTGATAATTTTTATAATTCTCATAGCAAATTTGAGCACAATACTTTTATTAGAATCATATTTATCTTCATTTATGCTATATATACACTGAGTACCCACTCTGTGCTGTACATTGTTTAAGATGGATCCCACACTGTGTGTAAGTAAGGCAATGTCTAGTGAAAAATAGGGAATTCAGACAATAAGCAGATGATTATTGCAGCGTGGCAGCACATTGGAGGGCAGCCCAATAATGCCTTTGGAGGGCAGGGATGGTTTCCCAGAGGAAAGGACATTTAACTGATAAATGGAAAAGGAAGAATTGCCGCACAAAGCTATGGTGGGGAGGGAGAGGGGTGTGTGTGTTTTAGATCAAGGGAGTGAGACATCCAGTGATTCAGAGCTGAGATAGAGAAATGTAGATTCAGAGACCTGAAAGGTGCTCTGGTGGCTTGAGCATAGGATGGGAAGGCAAGAATTGGAATTTAAAAGGTAAATGAAGTTACGTTTAACAAAGTACTTGTAATGTACATTTAGGAGTTAGAATTTTATCAGTATTTCTATCAAGACATGGAAGTGGAGACCTGGAGCCAGGAAGGAGAGCTGGAAGCTGTTGTAGATGAGGACATGATGGTGACCTGCACCACTGAGTCCAGAAATGTTTAGAAAGTGGAATGAACAGAGCTTAGTAATTGACTGGGAATGATGGTGGTAGAGGAGTGATAAAATATTAATAAAGGGGAAGGGATCGTTAATAATGATGCTTAATCTGATAGATTAAATTATTTGTGGAGAAAATATTTACTTCCATCTCATTGATGTTAGATGTGTCCATGTAACTCATTATCAGAACAAGGGCCTTAAGTGTCGCTGGGCAGTCTTGGTTGACTCTTGCGCTCTAATAGTGTGGTATCTGAAGAAAATGCTCAGCAGAGCCATTTGCCTTTACAGCCAGGGCTCCAGACACATGTGGTGCAGACCTGGACCCAGACTATCACTTGAGCTAAGCACACTGATCTGCAGCAAGAAGCAGAGCTGCCCAGCCAAGCTCATGCAAGATTAATCAAATGATACTTTTAGACCTACAGACATGAGGATACGTGTTTGAGATTGTAAGCCACTGAGCTTTGATATAGTTTGTTATTCATTATTATTATGGCAATAGCTGACTAATACATCAGGTTAGTGGCTTGGGCTACTTGAAAGAGAGTTGATGCTTTCCATAAACATAGAGAATCTAGAAAAAGGAGCAGATGTTAGGGGCAAGATATTGAGGTCAGATTTGGACATCTCAGGTTTGAGGTGCTTATGTGACATCCAGGTGCCTTTGTCTAGGTTAAGAGGTAATTGTGTCTGTAGCTCAGGAGTGACAGCTGACCAAGAACTATGATTTGGGAATCATCACCACATAGAAAATAATGGAAGCAACGAGAGTACATAGAATGAGAAAGACTAGCACAGAGACCCAAGAGATATTTAGTTTCATAAAGGACTGTAACTGAAGTACCATAAAAAAAGCTAGGCCTCACAAGCAGGTTAAAGGCAGAGGGCAGAGGAGAGAGCAGCATGTTCCCAAACTCTGGTTTGGCGGTCAGGTTCAGAGGGTGTGTCCCAGACCCAGAGAGTGCAGCCTTGATTAACAGCTTCTCTGAGTTCACTTCCATCCTGTTGTCCACACCCTCCACCACTCTTGACAGAGAGAACAACAACCCTGGAGGATGGAGAAGGCCATTTTCTGTTGCCCCTTCTCAGGCCACATGCAATGGCTACTTCTGAACTCCCCTTTAGGGAAACATAAGAAGTCGCAAGTTCCCTCTGATTACGGAGAAGGGCAAGGAAGGGCAGACATGTTCTCTGCTCAATGATCCCTGCAGCTCGAGCAATATCCATAGTAGGCAAATTCAAGGCAGAGATAAGTTGAGATGTACATCCCAGCAGCTCTCATAAATGAATTTAGTTCAAGTTGAATTAAGGTGATCTGTGGAAATGGTTCCAAAACGATTCTCTTCAATATTGGGGACACCAAATCATTCTGAAAAATGGCTTAGCACTTTTGGTAAATGTTTCTATTATAGCCTTATAATTCTATAGAAGTTAGACTAGAGACCTCTAATGAGCTTATTGAAACAGTGAACACTAAATGCTATTTAATATTTGCTGTCATTTTTCCGAAGGCAAAAGACCTCTTCATTCTGCTTGTGCTGACTGCTCTCAGCTGAATTGTGAATGGATAAAAAGACCATGTTTGCCAGGCATGGTAAAAAACAATCTGTTGAAGCTGGGAATTACAAATTTTCATTTTTGGTGAAGAGGGGTAATGGCCTTTGAAAGAGACAAGGACTTTTTTTGCTGGAGAATTTTACCAGCAGCATTTCAGATTTTATGGGAAGAGTGAGGCTTCTAATTTCTCTCATTCATTACTTATCAACTTCACCCAAACTTGACTTAGAACTTTCATCAGCAGCATTGAGTAAGATGAGGACTTGGTAAAGGGCTGCTGTAGAGGGCAGAGGATGTCAGGGAAGCCAGGGGAAGTTTCTCAGAGGGGCCACATCTAGAGGAGATCTGAAGGAATATAATTTAACTGGCTCCTGGAGGGGCAGAGATTAGGTCTCTATATTTAGTGGGGACCCATTATGTATTTCAAGAATTAGGGGAACATGATAAAATTTATTTTGGGGAAATAGCACTTGAGTTTGTAAAGGTGAGTCAGTTAGGAAGCTACTTCAGTGGAATTATCCAGGTAAGAGGTACTGGTAGGTTGGATTAGGGTGAAGGTAGTGGCTATGGAAACAAGAATATGTATTTGAATGACAATTAGAAGGTAGCATAAGCAGAAGTTGGAAATAGACACAGAATGATGAATATGGAGGTTGTAAGAATCAGCTTAGGGGGTTGACCAAATCTTGGAATAGAACCAGTTCCTATTATTTATTTAGTTAGTGGGAGTTGGTACAGGAAGATAATTAATTTGGCTTTGAATAACTTAAGAATGAAGTATATTGAGACATCAAAGTGGAGAAGTTAAATAGGCAGGTGGATATATTGATATATACTAAAGTTGGAAGTCTGACTGGAGATAACGATGTAACTATAAATTGCACTGGTGGTACTTAAAGCTGAAGGCATGGATAGCTTGCCTAGGGAGTGGATATTGAGTAAATAAAGTTGAGGGTCTTGGACAGCACTGAGGAACTACAGAATTTAATACCTGTGGGAAGGAGGATGAAATGTCAGAGGAGAGAGGCAGGGGCCATGAGGAGGAGGAGATGCAGGGCAATGGTAAATCTCAGAATCAGAGGAACAGAGTCTTGTAAGAAGGGGGAAGTGGTCAGCAGCATTGAGTAAGATGAGGACTGCGAAATAGCCACTGGATTCAGTGACATGGAGACATTTGATAAGCAATGAAGAGAAGAAACCAGATTAGAATGTGGATAAATGAGGACATGTAACTCCTTTTGAAGTTTGACATTGAAGGGGAATAGAAAAGACAGGATGTTAGGTGAATCAGGAGGGAAATGGAGGTCAAGAGAGGTTTTCGATCATTTGTTCTTTATATGGGAGATACTTGATCATGATCAAATTTAAAAGTAGATAGGATAATAAGGGTGATAATAGAGAGGTGGTAGAAATAAATTATTTTGAAAGTGGTACAAAGGGTATAGCAAGGACTAAGGAGTGAGCAAAGATGGAGTGGTAGTGTAGGTCACTGGAGGGGGTCAAAGAAATGAATGGTCAGGCTGTTAGATAAGGAATCCATATGGATGATGAAGTGCCAAATTTTCAGCAGGGTAATGGGCCAAGTGCCAAAGTCTGTAGTTAATAATCAAGGATGTGATCGATTATGGCAATGAGGAAGGGGGAGGGGTGGTGTTGCTGAAAGGCCTAGAAATCAAAGCAGCAGGGATTTTCATTAGAGGTTGGAAAATAGCAGAGAGTGAGAACATCAACCTCACCTGTGGTCCCCAAGGTCCCAATTTGAGATGACAGAATAAGAAGCATGGTCCTCAAAGGGGGAATGTGGTCAGTTAAAAGTAGACATCCTGGGGAGTATTTATATAAGGTTGAGGTTTGGGGGGATTTTTTATTAGGTATGTTACTTCAGAGCCATTGCAAACAGTAGAAGGTTAGCATAACCAAAAATAATTAATTTTCTTATAAAATCTCTTCACTGCATACTTAACAATTAAATACTCAAAGAAGATATAGTCAATTTAAATCCTATATAATAAAAGGCTAATATGCAAATTGATGGAATGACCAGTTGCTATGATGCACATGGACCACCAGGGGGCAGATGCTCAATGCAGGAGCTGCCCCCTGGTGGTCAGTGCACTCCCACAGGGGGAGCGCTGCTCAGCCAGAAGCTGGGCTTTCAGCTGGTGAGTGTAGCAGTGGTGGCAGGAGACACTCCCGCCTCCACAGCAATGCTAAGGATGTCCGACTGCCAGGGAGCAAGCCTAAGCCATCAGTTGGACATCTCCCGAGGGCTCCCAGACTATAAGAGGGCACAGGCCAGGCCTTCCCCCACACCACCCTGAGTGCACAAATTTTGTGCACCGGGCCTCTAGTATATACATATTAAAAAACTAGCCTAACTTTACTTTTGGTCAATTAAAATTGGGGTTTTAAATAAACCCTATATCTTTTTAGACTATAATTAGGAAGCAAGTAGTTTCTGGTTGGGAAATTAATGATTTCACTTTTATTAAATGTTAAAAATCACCATAATTACAATTCCCCTGAACATTATGTATTGTCTATCCCAATGTGCAGCCAGGGGACTTCATGGAAGAGCCACTCTAATGAAGAGAACCAATCTTTAATGTGAGTGGGGATTTCAGTGCACAGGATGACAATGTGCATGGTGGACTGTCTTGTAAAAATGTAACTCTTGCAAAGTTGCACTTCACCCCAAATGCAGTGGGTATTCTATGCGGATAGACTTTGCTAAGTGTTCAGTAGCTCTCAACAACCACATCCAATAGCCAGAACCTCCAGAGATCTTTCCAACTCAACCAGGCAGGAGTATTCAAAGTCAAGTGCCCACACCCAAACAAGCACACTTTGTGTTATTGTTACTTTGTATCTATTGTATTCATTTTTATTCCTTGGAACGTACTCAGGTATATTTTGGGAAGATCAGAGAATCTTATCTTCTCATCAGTATATTGATGAAGAAGTGAGAGATACTAAAATGCTAGACAGTTTTAATTAGAGGCATTTTAATGACATGGAGAGGGCAGAGTTTATAAAATGAGTTACCAGTTAAACCGGGAATGGGCCAGGGATTTCTGATTCTCAATTTGCCAGTTAGCTTTGGGCCTAAACATATCATATAGTGTCATTTTCATTTACATTTTAAATGCCCAGAAGTGCTTTATTCATAGACACCTATGTTGCCAAATATCTTTTTAGAACCTGGCTCCAATTTTTTCCCCTCTCTCCAATACATAACAAGCATGTGTGCTATAAATTGCCCAGAAAGAAATGGGCACCTATCCTTACAAGATTAGCTCAAAAAAAGACAGCCATCACAGCCAGTGATAAAAATTTCTATTCCTAATTGGCTATGATAGGGAGTAGAGATAGGATTTTTGAGACCTGAAAGTCACACAGACATTGGAAAAATAAAGAGAGTAGTAATTTTCCAGTGTCCCTGCTTACAGCCATCTGTGCTTCCCAGGTCTATTCCCCTAATGCATTCTAATGCAAAATAGCCTCTTCTCTTGTTTAATTTTTAAGACAGCTGTGGTCTTAATTGAGCCTAACAGATAATGGAAGCTGCTCCCCTCACCAACTTCTTTGTGGGATTTGAGGAGGATGGGAGGGAATCATCTTCATTGTTGGGAATCTGTATGTCTGATCTAATTCTCCAAATGTGCTTATTTATTTATAATGTTTAAAAATAGGAGGTGGAAAATATATATGTCTATATGTGTCTGCATGCATGTGTGTATTCTGTTTCTCTTGGAAGTTGAACTTTGGATATTTGCTTTTCCTTATAGCCTTTTAATAGATTTATCCCCCATGATATACGCAGTGATTCAAGTAGAAATTTTAAAGAAATCTTTATTTCCCTAGTGCTTACCTTCTCCAAACTGAAGGAGGCACAAATGATAGAAGAGGTGGGTTTGTTCTTTTCTTATAACCAACCAATGCCCCTCTATCCCTCCCCTCCAAAATCGTTGCATGGTGCTTTAAGCAAATTAAACTCTTTCAAATTATTATTTTTTTAATCTAAAATCTCTATTGATTTACTTAAATATAATTACAGGATCTTTCAGACTTCTAAAATCTAGGTTTTGTGGGCCATGAAACCTATATGTTCTTTTGAATGCTTGTTAAGGAAAACAACTGTTAAATGCTGACAGCTCAAAATTCAGAGTCCAGAAAAATAGCAAAATATTTTTGTTAATTAAATGCCTAAAACACTTACATAAAGTCTTTTTTTTCCTATTTATTTTGACTGCATGGTTTTTATTGCCTCTTTATTTGACAAGTGTGTAATATTATTTTTTATTGGGAGAATAAAAAGACAGTTCTATTGTTTCTCCTCTTCCTGTCCTCCTCCTCCTTTTTATTATTATTGTTATTAGTAGTATTTAGTATTAGCAGTAGTATTATAGTTAGGTATATTAACCTAAAAACAAAAAACTGAAGACAGTTTATTTATAATGAAAGAATTGCAATTTTGGAAGCACAGATTCAGGCAGAAATTCAAATAGTGTCCTGATAACAGGGTAAAGGAAAGGGGGTTTTATGAGAAAAGGCAAGGAATAGTTACATTAACAGGAGAAAGAATTTCTGTAGGTGCTAAGCTGAGCTACTCTTGGCTACACATGCTCACTATTCTAACTTCAGAAAGAGTGTCCATAGTCATCAGTCCTGTGGGCAGGACGTCTGCTTTCCTGCTGGATTTACAAACAATTTGTAAAACAATATTGGTTTTAGTCCAGTTTAAAAGTTTGGAAAACAGGGCATACGAGGAAGTTCCTCTAGAAAGGCTCTACCTATGTCAACTTTCAGTCGTGATACATAAAATGTGTGACTTAAGAAACAATTGTACCTACTTGTTCAGCACTGCTACAAATTTGTGTCCTACAAATTCAGAAATTTTAAAAAATTCATATTGTATGTTGCTCATCAAAAAAGGAAAATGTGTGGGATTTTCAACTACAATGCAGCTGGTTCTGGAGTTGACTCCCTCCATGAAGTATAACACTGGGAGAAATAGATAAGGCCGCAGCTTTCAGGCACTGACAATAAGCAGTACTGCAAGCCCTTGGATCTCTGGCAGGGAATACATAGAATATCAAAGATGTTTAATTAGCCTACAGATAACAGGAAGAGAAAGGGGGGAAACTATATATAAATGAAAACATGGGGGCAGATAGAAAAACAATAGCAAATTGGTACGTCTGTAATAAACTAAACACTCCAATTAAAGTTAGATATTAACAGACTGGATAAAATAGCAAGGCCCAAACATATAAACGTGAAACCCTTTAAATATAAAGACACAGATGGTTTGAAAGAAAGAATTTTAGAAATGACATGCCATGGTAAGGGTATAAGAAAGGAGCGTTTCACATGAAGATGATCATTTAATAATGATAAAGGAAACAATCAATGGAAAGACATAATGATTCTAAAGTTGCATATAACTCAAAGCAGAGATTCAAGACTTATAGAGCAAAAATTTGACATAGCTAAAGGAGAAGATAGATAAATCTGTAATCATAGTTACCTATTTTAGTATTTTATTCTCCATACTTATTAGACACAGTTGGCAAAAGAATACACAAGAATATAAAGGATCTAAATAACACAGCCAACCCAATAGGTCTACTTTATATTTAGAGAATACTAAGTCCAACAACTTAAGAGCACAGTGTTTTTTGTTTGTTTGTTTATTTTGTTTTTTAATAAAGCCTCAATATTCAGGGTAGGGCAAAAGTAGGTTTATAGTTGTGAGTACACAACGCATAGTTTATTCTTGTATTATTATGTATTAATTATTTTCATATGAACAACTATAAACCTACTTTTGCCCCACCCTGTATTGGAAAAATACAGTCAAAATCCAGTGGGAAAAAAGGCAACTAACAATGGTGTTATTTTCTGGGAGACAGTGGAGAGTGATGGAGCCTGTGTCAGATTGGAGAGCACACCTATGTCAGGAGAGCAGCACCTCCTGACCTGGTGGTAGTTGTTGGGTTATGGAAATGGGTTCCATATCTCTAGGATTTCTTAATTTGAAAACAAGCTAGAAATTAGGATTTGCATGTGAAATCTTCTCATTGTTAATTTTTTAAATGTTCATTTCATTTTTTATAACCACAACGATGGGAACATAGAGTGTCAAGAACTGAGGGTCATATTTCACTCATGTGCTCTGGTACAGACGTCAAGACATGGTAGTGCTGTGAGCAAAATACTCATTGAGGGATGGGATTGAGTTTGGCTTTGAAGATCTAAACCCATACTTTTTCATATTTGTTCAGTACTTTCTGTGTGTCAGGCAGTAAATTTAGGAACTACTTACAACCTAGACATGGGGATTTTTGAGTCTTCAAAAAGTTGAGTAGCATACACATAGAGGAGCTGGCATTCAAGCTCAGGTTTGCATGATTCCAGAGCTCAAACTCTCAAGTACAAAATGATATTTCTCCCCAGTACAGAGTAGATGTGGAACAAGAAAAGTTCAACACCTTTATATCATCTCCTCCCACTTGCCACCAGAGAACAGCCAAGCTTGTGTTGACCATTTCCGGACCTTGACAATCAGCACGTTTACTCATTACATAGAGAACATCCTCTGGAAATGTCATCATTAAGGACTTACCACTTTCTCTGCAAGCAAAGCTTATATTCTCAGCTGACCTTTGTAAGCATAATAATTTCAAGACATGGAACTAATAATCTACTTAAGCACCTGTGAGTTCCGTAAAGTGAGATGCATTATTCGTTCCCACACATGATTAAAATCAGCATGAAAATTCAGGCTCAGGAGTTATGATTCAACATAGACATAGAGAAAAAAAAGTACAGGGACAAATGGAGGAATGTTGCATATGCTTCCCAGTCTGCCTGGCTAGCAGGGTTACTAAAGCAAGCTCTCACCCAAGCCACCAGTAACAGCGGCTTCCATTCCCATTACCTCCTGGGATGTCAGCTACCTCAGCAGCATCCCTATGTGGTTCAGGAATGAAACCCAAAGAAATAGAATACTGTCCTGGATAAGAATGGGTCCTTGCTCCCAGACAGCCAGAGCACTCTAAGCAGGTAAATTGAGTTGAGTTGATCCTTATTAGTACAACATGAAGGGCAACAATCCTTAGAAGCATGTAGATGATAAGCCAACTTCAGTTGATGAGGACTCTTGGGGTCCCAGACTACACTATGTATACCTTTCCTTACTTACTGTCACTTCCCTTGTCTTCTATCACTTTTCTCCCATCACTTGAAAAAAAGTCACTAAGGGGAAAACCCTGAATGTGTGTGTGTTAAAGGCAAACTTACAATATTTTAAAAATTATAGTATGTCTTCAGTGGATATGCCCTCAGAACATTCACAGCTAGTGGGTGAGACACACTAGTCTAACATAATAAGTGCCACACACAGAGAGATATATACCAAATGCTTTGAGATCAAGCTACACTATGCATACCTTTCCTTATTTACTGTCACTTCCCTTGTCTTCCATCACTTTTCTCCCATAACTTGAAAAAAAAAGTCACTAAGGGGAAAAACACTGAGTGTGTTTGTTAAAGGCAAACTTACAATATTTTAAAAATGATAGTATGTCCTCAGTGGATATGCCCTCAGAACATTCACAGCTAGTGGGTGAGACACACTAGTCTAACATAGTAAGTGCCACACACAGAGAGACATATACCAAATGCTTTGAGATCACAGAGGAGTATATGGCTGATTTTTGCCTGAAGCAAGTTTGGAGTGGGAGTAAAGAAAGGCTCATACATTTAAGTGGGTGGATAGGGCCACACAGCTGAGCCCTGCACAACGCCAAGAGCGCCATTTTTCAGACCCACCCACCACCCAGTTTTGCAGTGCAACCTTGTCCACAATCTCTGCCCAAATTAGAACTGTTTCAACTGTAGACATCCTGGCCCCCCAATTACTTTCTTTACTTGCAACTCAGATCCTGGTCTCATCTCTTTCTAGTATTTATCCCTTTCCATTCGAATTTGCCTGAGGGCTTCACCTGACTTTTCTGCTTTTATATGCTTTGGTGTATAAAAAAGTATAAACTTTTTCTACACTTTATATACATGATAGGTATTATGGGTGTTTATTTCTCAAGTCTTTTCTCTGGCTCTCCTTGTGTTTTATAGACAAGGAGCTGGGTTTCACAGTCAGACAGCACTGGGTTTGAATCACATTTAATAACTGTGTCTGTGGGCCAGTTACTTACACTCTCTGAGTCTTTCTTACCTCCCTTGCGCGTGAAATGGTTATGATGGTCATACCAGCACTGCTTAAGTCTTAGAGCTGTTTTGAGTGGTTAGTGAAACATTGCCCATTAGCTATTTAGCACAGTAACTAAAACATAGTAAATTTTAAATAAGTGTGACTTATTGTACCAATTGCTGTCCAATCACGTGTAATAGAAGGTTAATAGACTTTGTGCAAAATCAACGGGGAAAACAGCCAGAAAAGCCAAAATTAGAACATGCACAACATGTTCTTCAGAGTTGAAGTATACATATAAAGCAGACTGACTCCATATGTTATGCTCAGTGCCATCTTCTCTAAGATGGAGAGGTATGGTGTACTGAGGGGACTAAGAGGAACCGCCTTGCATAGTAGCTTTGATTCCTGTTCATTTAAAGGATGGAAGGCTCAAGCCTCAGTCATGCCAGCTGGCTGTGCAGGAAGGAGACCCTGCGTATGCGAGATCTGCCATCTCTGGATGCACAAATATAAAACACAACTACATAATGCAGTGTGGAAATTAAGTATGATACGCTATGTCAGTTCTAGGCACATTAACGGAGATTGAAAATAGTTTCACACTTAGACATTTTCAATGGATGATAAATAGGGTTAATGGGTTGTGACTGAAATACTCCTGCCCTCTTAAATCTTCCAGGAAGCTTTTAAAACTGATAAATACATATTCTTCATGATGGTTTGCAAGAAGCTGCTCTAATTCAATTTTGAGCTGCTTAGGACTGTGCAAAAATGCTAAAGCCTGCTCGCAGAAACATCCAAGTCCTGGCACTTAAAAATCCCCATCATCAACAAACAGTGAAAATGATTCTTTAAATCATTCAGCTTCCCAGAGTCTTTTGAAGTCCGGCACATTAGAGTTGGCCTGGTGTTAATCTTCTTTTGAGAATAAAATCCAAGGTCAGTATTTCATTTTGCATGTTTATCTCAGGGAGCTGTGGAATGCTCAGGGCGATTCTTTGAATTGATTTGTGTGTGTGTCTCCAGATATGGGAAGTGGGAGAGGGAATTTAGAGTCATGGATATTGTTATCCAGTCAGATGTGATGTCCCCCACTTTGCCACACTTAGCCTTGAGGGAACCAAGCTCACTTGAGCCAAAGGAGACACATGACAGAACAGCTGGGACTGTGACATTGTGTAGAGTTGGCCAGTCCTAACATCACTCCAAAGGCTTGGCAGATGCATCCCACAGAGAGATGGGTGATTCAGTGGCTACACCTGGTGCTCAGTAGGCACCTGCTGTGCTGCCCTCTAGTGATGATGGTGAGGAGAGGTGGCAAGAGCCCTGTGGCTGTGACATCTCAAAGAGACAGACCAAACACCAGGAACAAGGTTATCTGAGAAATCTCAGGCAGCAGCCGTTTCTCTGGAGCTGGTGAACCCAGGGCACTGAGTCTGTTAGGAAAGAATGGGAAACACAGGAGATGTCAGACATGAGGACAATTCAAGCTGGGACCAGAGGGGTGAGTCTTCTCCAGTTTCTAAAGTGAATCACCTTCAAGGGGGAAAGAGAACAGAACTCTCCTCTTTTAACTCCAGTCCTAAGACTAGGAGAAGTGTTCTACGGAAGACTGCCATAGCCATGGTCCAGGGAAGAGCTTGACTTTGGGTAGGAAATCTAAGATCAAGCCACTTTCCAGCTAGATGTTTTTTTTTCCTGTCTTGAGATTTTAGTTAATTCTTTTGAAAAAAGGTGATAGTCAAATCTGCCTCAAAGGGTTATTTTCGATATTAAATGAGATAGAAATATTTTTAAAATGTAGAGTCCTACCTAAGTGTTAACTGTCTCCATTTAGCATGACCATGACCTTCTCAGGAAGGGATCTGACAAGACGGAGTTTCTTTTTCCTTAGAAGGATCTCAAGTGCTGAGACCTTAAACTAGCATGACTCCTGCTTCCTCATGGATGGACTGGGGAAGCAAGTCCATCTAGCACAAATTTATATCTTCCTTTAATATAGCCTCCATAGCATTGACATAGGGAGTTAAATGAAATAATCCTTAAATGAGTTAGTAATAGTGACGGTTAATCAAACTTTGGTTTCTTTTAGTTTTTACTCCTAAGTGATTTATAAGAACAGACTCCTGGGGGAAGGGAAGGAGCATTATAAATCAGTGTTTCTCACTGTTTTCATGTATCTGTTTTTTTAGAGACCTTTAATATCTTGACCAACTTGGCTAACTGACAAAGAGTTGCTAATGCTTTATTAGACCCAGAAAGGACACTAATACATAACAAAATGAAACCATTGTCTGCTCTATTCCCATTTCATAAAGGAAAAACTATTTAAACACCCTTCCTTTCAAAGTCGGAAAGACGCAGTCACAGAATTTTAGTGTGTGTGTGTGTGTGTGTGTGTGTATGTGTGTATCACAGAATTTTAGTGTGTGTGTGTGTGTGTGTGTATGTGTGTGTTTTAAATAGCATTAAGAAAAACATACTTAAAATTCTTCTCTTGTCCTAATAAAGTCAAAACATTGTCAAGACACCTGCAATTACAAACCATTTTTATGGATGTCTCTAGGAATGTTAATCTTCTGAGACCTCTCCCCAACCCATTTACTTGTTGCCTTCTTCTCTCCTATATCTAAGTAGCTAGTCCATCTTCAGAAGACATAGGGACAGATGAGACTGTAAAATTCACATTCCCAGAAGCCTGTTATGGCATTTCCTGGAATACTTGATTTCTCATTGCACAGGGCATTTGAAAGCCACACATTTTCCTTTGTATGTCTTTCATTACAGACATAGAAAGCAGACCACTCAGGATAATGGAATAAAGTATCACATTAGGATCTGTAAGCATATGTGCATTTATTCATAACAATGCTGAAAAGAATTTAAGGCATTTAAATCAATTGCACATGTATTCACCATGTAATTTAATTAGAAGTTATGGAAGCAACATTAGAGCTCCTATTACACTGTTTCTATTACAAATAATTATTAAAAAATAGTTGTAGCATTAGGGATAGTGTTCTCTTTTTGATTACAGGAGGGCAATTTGTTTAAAAGCTTCACTGACGTCATGTGCACAATAGCTACTTGTCATCTCAGCAAAATGCAATAGATAGATCTTCACCAAAAGAAATAATGCTTGCCATTGTAGCGTTTCACATTATTTAAATATAAATAATGAATCCAGTAGAGTTAGGTAATCACTATCTACTTAAATTGTCTGATTTTAAAATCCAACAGAAATTTCCAGAAAAAGGAGGGGAATACTAACCTCAGTGTTTGTACTCATAACAATAACAGCTACTTCCATTTATTGAATGCCTATTGGTTGCTCGGTGGAGAGTACTAGATTTAAGATACACAATGCCTCCAATTCTTACAAATAAATCTCTTACAAATAATCTCCATTTTACTCATGAGGAAACTGAAACTCAGCCAGTCCTTATGTAAATTGTATAGGGTCAAGTTAGAGTCATCGGAAGGTAAAGCTGTATCACAATTCCATATTATTTCCAGTGTAGCACACAGCTTTTACTGAGGCATAATGTTTTAGTGCAAACAATAGGTGAAAATCAACTCCGAAATACCTTAGCATTTCCTTTTAGGAAGAGACAAAGGAGTCTGAAAATATGCTGCTGTGTGCAGATGATCCCATAAACAGTTAAGCGAATTCAGCTCACTCAATTGTTTCCAACTCTCATTGCAAATATTTTTGATTACCTCAGTCAGAGAAAACAAAAATGGATTTCTTCCTAAATGTTTTCATAAGAAGAACAAAACACTTTTTCCTTCTTTCACAGAGACCAGGGCATATCCCAAAGACCTTCTCAGCATCTATTTAATAAAAGCCTAATGACCTTTATGGAGGAACAACCCGAACAACCGGTCATTATGATGCACACTGACCATGGGGGGCAGATGCTCAGCACAGGAGCTGCCCCTTGGTGGGCACTCCCCACAGGGGGAGTGCCGCTCAGCCAGAAGCCAGGTTCATGGCTGGCAAGTGCAGCAGCAGTGGCAGGAGCCTCTACTGCCTCCACAGCAATGCTAAGGAGCAGCGAGCCGAGCGGTAAGGAACAGCAAGCAGGCAGGCAGTAAGGAGCAAGGGGTCCTGGACTGCGAGAGGGTGCAGGCCAGGCTGAAAGACTCCCCCTCCAGTGCACAAATTTCGTGCACCAGTCCTCTAGTTTAAAATATAATATCGCAGGGAAAACTCATTAATTAAGAAAAGTGCTGAGCTTGAGATAGTCAGTATAGTACATTGATTACTTCCTTTTTCTCCTTTCAAATATTTGTGATGACATCTCCAAAACATTGCAGGGCTCCCCAGTGTCTCAATCCATTTCTTCTGAGAGAGTACCAATTCATTGGGTTAACACAACTGGCAAGTTTTGCAAAATGCTACTTTAAGCCCTTTAAAAATGGACAGTTTTAAGTTTAAAAAATCAATAGAAATTGCTAATTAATAGAAAATATCATCTCATACTCAATCATAAGAGTGATAGCAACACTCAGAGCTTGCTTCTTTCTATGACTGAACCATTCTTTATGTTGTTGGAAAGTGGTGCATCCCTAATGTATTTCACTGTGGCTATATTTTCTCCAGAAATAGGATTTTACCTGAGTACTATTCCTAAGACTCTATCATTGTAAGAATAAAATATCAGAATAGATCAGTGATTTTTTTCCAACTGGTAAAAATGAAGTAAAAGCATCTTGGAATGTTTTTTGCTCCTCTCAAGGAAATTACAATGCACATTAACCTTATAAAGGCTCTGAGAAGTTCTGCGATAGAGAAATCTGTTTAAATTTCTTTTAACTGGGCAGTAGTTTGAGAGTGTTGTTTACCAATACCTCTTTTAACATCCTGCAGAACAATCGTAGGGGACTCAGATGTGCTATCCAGACACATCTTCAAGGAAGGACTTCTTGTCCCAGCTTTCAGCTCCGTTAGCATTTGCCTTAGCCACAGAGAACCTTGTCCAATGGTATACTCTTTCCTGTGGTCGGGAGGGAGATGGGACCACATCCAGTGGCTTAATGAGGCAGGAGTATAAAGGCCTACCCATTTTGGCCAATTGTAAGATAGCTTTGACTAGCTGTAGAGCTTGTATGGGGTTGAATGAGGTTTTGTTGGACCTGAATAGCAGTTTCACTTTCTCTCTATTTAATTCTACATCCTCTCCATTTCTCCTATGGGCTTAACCCCCCCCCCCCCAATATATGTGTGGAAATAAAGCTTTTAGGAGGTAATTAAGATTAAATGAGGTCCTAAGAGGGTACAATAGGATTAATGAAAAAAGAAGAAGAAAAAGGAGAGGAGGAAGAGGAAGGAGAAGAGAAAGAAGAGGGGGGTGGCAGAGGCAGAGGAGAGATCTCTCTCTCTGTCCATGTTCATGTGCCAAGGAAAGGCCATGTGAATAGTGAGAAAGCAGCCATCTGCAAGAGAGGGAGACAGTTCTCACCAGAAACCAAATCTGCCTGCACCTTGATCTTGAACTTCTGAGCCTCCAGAACTGTGAGAAAATAAATTTATGTTGTGTAAGCCATCCAGTCTACGGTACCTCGTTATAGCAGCCGGAGCTGATTCAGACAGAAATTATCCTAAAAGGAGAGGCGGCCTCTTCCCTGTCAGATTTTATATTCTGCCAGAAACAGAAAACACTGGCAAGACCCATGTCAAGAAGGGAAATGTTCCAAGTGCAAGTGTTGTGTATAAGTAGGAGAGGAGGGAGATAAAACACACACACATATCCCACTTTATTTTAGTTTGATATAACAAGTTTGCTTGATTAGAAGACATTTATAATTTTATAATCCAGCAAGAACAAAAATCAACATGTTGGGTGAGAGACATAAAGGAAGGAAAATATTCTCTGAGCAGGAGCGAAGACCCTACAGAGTTTGGAGGGTGGGGGTGGTGAAGGGTGAAAACTGGTGATACAATCTTTTTATTTAAATAAGACAGAGCAAGTAAAATGAACAGAAGCCACTGTACCTAAATGCAGAGCTTCATTTACATAGAAACAGGAACAATTTCGTGTTCAAGAAATGTCAGTTTTCTATAAATACGGAGGTTCAGTCATTACCACCAGAATTATTCATTATACTATGATTTAAAACAAGATAAATATACTGGGCTAACGACTCCAATCCCCAAAGAGGCCTTTCATGTATTTTTCAAAACTGGCTTTGTCCGTGCAAAAATAGAAGTTTGCGAGTATGTGATAAGGTCAGAAAATGAAAAAGAAATGAACTCATTTCTTTCCTAATTCTTGTGAGCAAAGACTAGCTATTGCAAACATTTGGGACATTTAATTGACTTGCATAAATTCTCATTTCCTTAATTATTTTAAATTTAAAATTTTGTAAAGGAGGACTCAGCATCTGAGTTCTCATTTCAGTTGTTCCAGTCCTCCCCTTTCAGCCACTTCTCTTTCTGTTCTTTCTCTACCAGCATTTTGCCCATTATTCAAATCCAGCCTGAGACTCTCACCTCTATAAAGTATTTCCTTATTACTTGGTTTTAGAATTTCCTGAGGACAGTGTGTGTGTGTGTGTGTGTGTGTGTGTGTGTGTGTAGAGACCAGCTAGCACAATTTCTTTAATTATAGTTCTTTAAAATATAGCTCTGATGGATTGTTGCAGGAACCCATTTTATCTTGTTTTCTTTTGCTTGTTTTGTTGTATGTGTTCACTTTGAGCTTGATATTTCTGTCTGTGATTATCTTCATGATACTTTTTACCTGCTCATGCTTTATGCTGTTGTTTACCCAGTTTCATCAGACCCAATCCATCTGCTTTTTACATTTCAGGATTCTCTTACACTATCCCAGATTTTCTTTTCTTTTTTTTAATTTGTTATGGACCCAATCTTTTCTTGTTGTTCAATTGAATTTGTTAAATATAATTCTAATTGTTAAGCATTCATAAAAAATTTAAATCACATTTGAAAATAAAGCTCTGCAACCATATCAAATCACACATATTTAAGAACATATAGTTGTTTTCCATTTTAGTCTTTCATAATTAACTATTGTTGAATTGAACTAATATACCATAATTTATTTTTACATATATATAATTTAATGTTTTGGTAAATAAAACCTTGAGAAAGACATAAAGATTTCATATCAAAAGCTAGTTCAAATTCTACTTTTAATTTTAGATTTAACTATGTCAACTTTTTTTTGACTCATTCTTTATCTTGATTTAATATTATAATGTATATCCTAATGATTTATTTTCTTTACTTTATTGAATAGAAAAATGTAAATGAGAAAATACTTTCTAGACACTAGAAAGTTAATATTAGGGTATATTAAAAAAAATAGCAACAAGGAGGCAACTTTTGAACCCTATTTTAATGCAGAATTAGATTTTGGCCATAGTTTAAAGCTACATGGAGCCTCGGGTTATTCATTACTGGATTAAAATGTTTCCACTCCTAGGGCCATTTGCGTTTTAATAGAAAACTCTTTATAGCACAAAAGCCTTCCAGACCAAAACAAATTAATCTCTGAAAGTAAAATTTGAGATATTATGAGAGTTCTTGGGGCAAAGAAGAAGGGACTTTTAAAGTGGCAGTCCTTCCTACCACAAATTACATATACCTATCATAAGACAAGCTTTAATATGGAAAACAGGAATCATTTAACCTCATTATTTCCCATAGGAAGTAAAATTTATTTAAACAGTCAAAAATATCAAAAGATTGTCAAAACATACAAAATCATTTACATATTTTGGAAAAATATAACATGGTTCTTTATTTTGATATTAAATCTCTGTATGAAATGTCATTTTGAACTAATTATCTAGACCAAGTAATCTTTCTCCTAATCGTTACTAAACAATTTATTAAGATTTGTGTGAAGTATACAATAGTAAATGACATCCATGCATGGATATGGATATAGTTCCTTGTACAACATCAGATGTTTTGGGGTAATTAATAATATTGATGATGGTGAATTTCCCTGAGTTGAGCTAGCCATCAAAATTTCATATACCCATAAAAGAGACTGAGAAGATGATTCAAAAATGTATAAAGAAAATAGACCTTCCCATGAGACACAGTGGGTGAAATAAATGACATAGCTGGGTAATTATAGACCCTAGCTTATCCAATGTTTTTCTTTTCTTTTTTTACCACTTCATGTATAAGAATAATGAATCTTGACTTCTTTTTCTTCCTTATTTTTTTTTTTGTAAATTCTACCCCTGAAACTACAGTTAGTTATGTGTAGAAATTAGCAGGTAAATAGAAATGGTGAACACTCTCAAATCCTAGGACTGATTGAGTTATAGAAAGTGAGCTCTTTCTTCCCTATTTTATTTAATAAATAAAATAAGAGAAAAAGTTGGTATAAAAAAACAGCAAGGAAAGAGGGAAATAAGAGTTTTATGTCCAGCCTGTAGGAAACTAAAATGAATTTTGACCACCCCCAACACAACTAGAACAATTGCTTATTAGTGGTAATGTAGATATGCTGTTTTGCAAACCAGGTTACATTTCCCTTTTATTTAGGTAGCATACTAGTACTTATCTTTACTTAAAAGTGACAGTGACGACAGGAGAAAGAGGTGGTTAGTTCTCATTGTATAGCAAATATCTACTGGATAATTTTATATCCTATCTATTAGGAGAAAAAGAACATGTGAAAAGTCATGTATCCTCAAGCATTTATAAAGACAAATATTCTGCTCATTTTAGCAATCTGCTTTCTGAATTCTCTGACTCTTGATCATGCCACTTTTCTATATACATTGGCAGGAGCAATAAGTGATTTCACTCCAAGTAGCCATTTTCTTAGAAAAGTATCCTTTCTATGAATGAATGAAATATCTTTGGCAGTCGAAACAATCAAATACAAGGTTTTAGGACTGTTGTTCCTTTTAGCTTAGAAGAGTTGATGTATACCTAGCTTTTTTTTTTTTTTTTTACCTACAAGTAACATGATCTCAGACTCCACTAGAAATAGCAGATGTCACAGACAAGAAGAAATTGTAAGTCATGCGTCACAGAAAGAGCAGGTGCATACTCAAGGAGGAAAAAAAATCTTGTTTTCCTGCAGTTATCTATTTTAATGAAAATAAATGAAGGAGAAAAACTCACAAGACCGTAACAACATCAGTATCTTCTCTCTTTCCCCTCCCAAACAGTTTTTCCTGAAACTGAAGCAGCTATTTAACCTCCTAAATTCTTGAATAATCTACTAAGTAAGCCCTCAGCAAGATAAGTACTGAAATCTGAAAAGAATCTTAGTGATTGGGTTTCAAAAGAAGCCATTCAACCTCACAAGAGTAACTCTTTAAAATGGAGAACTGAACAGTAGGTAGATTTCAAGATGATGGTGGAACAGATAAAGGAAGCTTAAGAAATGCAAGGAGAATCTTAGGTAATAGATGTCAGAAAGCAGTCTAAATACAGTGGCTTCAAATGTACTTTCTGCTTCAATTCAAGAGATCAGATGAGGAGACATTTAGAATATTATAGTCCAAAATAAGAAATTAAGATACTTGGATCAGAGAAGGGGCTAAAGTATTTCATAATTGCACTCTTGTTCCATCTTTATATAAAAAAGAACAATGGGAAAATTGCAATGGTTTGTAGAAAAGTGTAAAAACAGCAGAAGCCTTGGAAACCAAATGGCTGGCTGATGCTATGAGAAATTCAACAGTGTGAATACCCCAATGAATATAACTTGTCTAGGAGTGAGGTGAGTGGTGAAGTGCTGAGGATCATGCTCTTCATTTTTTCTGTACATTTTAAATGGTCTCACCTTTGTTCATTTATTCTTTACCAGGAACACTTTCCCTCTCTCTATAATACATATTTATATTCTACCAATTCCTAATTCTCCTTTAAATACTCTCCTGTTTTCTCAGCCAATGGTACCGAAAGCAAACAGAGGGTCAGTTAATAGGAATTCACTTCTCGCTTATTGATTATTGCAGATAGGTGTTTTAAAGAAGCAAACAAGGTGTAATTTACCTGACCTGAAGACTAGCATAATTTTTTTTAATGTAACAATGCAAGTAGTTAGGAAACACCAGTGGAAGAAAATGGGCTTGAGCTTTGAAGGGTAGGAGACAAGCATATGGGAAGAAGAATGACAAGAAGGTGAAGCAAGTAAGTAGAAGGAGCAAGACCAAAGGCACAGCCCAGCCAGTGTGACTCAGTGGTTGAGCATTGACCCATGAACCAAGAGGTCACCAGATTGATTCCTGGTCAGGGCACATGCCCGGGTCTCTGGCTCAATCCCCAGTTGGCGGCATGCAGAAGGCAGCTGATCAATCTTTCTATCTCTACACCTTCCTTCTTCTCTCTCTCTAAAAATTAATCAATCATATTTAAAAAATAAAAAAGACCAAAGGCACAATTACAGGAGAATGAGGTGTTCTTAGGAGGAAAAGTAGATTGCAGTTAAAGAATGTAAACCATATCATGACCTTCCTGTGTGTACAATTTTCCAATGGTTTCTCATTAGAACAGGAATAAAATGTAAATTACTTCCAAGGCCTTGCATGATTTAGTTGCCAACTACTATTCAGATAGTCACCTCCTATGCTTTCTTCCTCTTTTATTTCCACCCAGCCATTGACCTTCTTTTATTTCCTGGGCCACTCCAAGTTGTTTCCTCTTTAAACCTCTGTATTAGCTTTTTCCTCCAATTAGAATGCTCTTTCTTCTCCCTATGTTTGCACTTGATAGCATTCAAGTCTTAGTGTTACCTCCTACAGAAGCCTTTTTTTTTTTACCTCTTCCTCCAGATTATCTTTATCACATTAATTTTGCTTTCTTCTAAGCTTTTATTACTGCTAAAAGTTACTAATGTCAACTTGTTTAGTGTCTCCCCAACTCCAATGCTGTATTTCTAACACAGCATGGTTTCTAGCTTGGTGCTACCCAAAGTAGCTGGTCTGTGAATTGTTTAACAGTTGGCCAGCATGTGAAATGACACAGTGCTTCATTCATTAAGGAAGTTTTTCTACTAAAAATGTCAGACAAACTAAATAATATGCCTAGTGACATGGTTGATTATATTCTAACCTAGCTTCTTATCTGCTCATTGATCTCTAACAATTTATGGACTATTGTGGTCTGCAGACTATACTTTCAGTAGCACTGGTATAGCTTCTAAGAGAGCCTGGAAGGTTTCATTCCAGCAGAAGCTAGAAGATAACAAAATGTGAATGGTTTACTAAAGTATTTGTTTTGGTGGATCATTTATAATTATCTTGCAAGTATAATAATCAGTGATAATTTGTTAGTGTGAAAGAAGTGCTTGTACCTAGCTTGAGAAAAGTAGGGTAATGTCCCCAGAAAAGTTTAGGTAACTCTATTAACAGCTTTTAAGACCAGGATAAATGAAAGCCTGGGAGGAATTCATTGAAACAGTTGGCAAAGCTTAGTACTAAAAGTCAGTAGAAATAGGATATTCACCTAGGACACACAAAAGTTACTAAAATAAAGAGAAGATATGGGAGTTCTTCTATGACATCTAAGGTGAGTGTTATTTTGTCTTTCCACAAAAGATCAGCTTACTGTGCATCAAATAGAAAATGGACACTATAGTCAAAGAGGTTAGGATGTCTGGGAAACACTTTTCTGCATTCCACTTACCGTAAGTGGTGAAGATTTCCAAAAAGAAAAGTAAAACGTTTAAGATTCCAATAAATCATTAAAAATACAATAGTCAAAATATCTTAAATTTATGAAGTATTTTCTATATTTGACACACTGTGAAACACCCATTATGTCAATGAATTCTCTCAGTGATCCTTTGGGATTCAATACTGCTATTATTCACTTTAATCGAGGCTTAAAGAGGTAGCAAGTGGCAGAGTCATTATTTGAACACAAGACATCTTAAATGAGAGTTGATGCGCTTAACATCTATGCACATGGTCCTTCCTTATATGAAAAGCTCAACTGCATACAAATGTCAAATCGCTATATTTAACACCTGAAACTAACATAATATTGTATACAAATTATACTTGATTTTTTAAAAATCACAAAAATACAAGACAGAAAAGGGGTCCAGAAAAAGTCTGTATTCCCAGATACTATTGGCCTGCTCATGAATGAAACATGAGATTGAATACAGGGTGATATATGGTACAAAACAGATTTTCATCAGATGACTATTAAAGCCTAAATGTCTAATTAGGGATCTTTTTCTTAGGATCTTCAAAACTATTCAGGTTATCAAATTCTCATAATAAGAAGGAAGAGATAAAAACTTTTCAAACTTGAGTCCTACTGAATCCAAATCTCTGAAGTTGGGGATCTGTATTTTTTGAAAGCTCCCCAGGTGATTCTGATGAACCGATAAGTCTGGAAATTATTGCCTCAAGTTTATCCCTCATGAAGAAGTAGTTGAAAACCTGCTTAATGCCAATTTGGTGTTAGGGAAGTGGGAGAAAAATAAGGGAAAATGAAAACATTAAATTGAAACAACACTTCCCACAATTATTCCCAGGTACTGCCTGTCAAAGAGAATTCATTTTAACACTGCTTTACTTCTTTCATGGCTCTGAGGGACTTTGCAGCAAGATGACCCAATGAACTAAATAGAAGAGTTACTGTACATTCTCCAGGTCTGATTTAGTCCCTCGGAGGCATGAATGTCCCGGGGATAAATAACCTGAATGAACAGAATATCATTCTTTGGACAGACAGCTGGAAGCCAGCTGGCAGCATCATCACATGCTGACCAGCACAATGTCACATTAAAGTGAACAGACGTGACTTCATAAGCAAGTTTTTCATATCAAAATCACATGTATTAGGGATATTATGTTCTAATGATGAGTTGATATTCTGCCTAACATTTTGGCATGTCACTGTGACTCTTGCACTTATAAAGCAGAATAATGGAACTGCACAGCAGGAATCTTAGGAATATGAAGCGATACTGGGAAAATCTCAGGAAGCAAGTAGGTAACAAGTTAAGGGTCAGCTTCATGTTCTTCTATATGCCAATTTGTGGCTTTTGAGCACAGCTTGATTTCATGTCATCCGGTGTTCGTTGGTCATGTATACCTATGGAAATATACTTATGCCATGACAATCATGATACTTTATATAATATCATCTAGTATTGTAATATCATATAATATCTTCTAGTATTGTTTTCAAGTTAATTTAATCTAAAAGAGGTTAGGAGAAATAGCAAGAGTTTTTAAGAAAGTCAACATAATTTAACATGATTTTATTTCTGTATCTTTAGATCTGGATGCTATGCATGGTATATTACATCATTAATAACATTAAATTTTGGGTATGCTGATAATAGCACACCATATTTAAGGAAATTAAATTCTATAAGGAAGTATTAGAAGAACAGTTCTCAATATCTATAGTTTCCACTGAGCTTGAGAATATTTACACAAAAATTCCTGCTACCTAATTCATAACTATAAAAGTAGAAATGAGAGGACATTGATGTCAGATGTTTGCCAAAGTCTGGCATATAATCATTGGCGGACTGTGAGGGTTGTTTATCGAAAACAAGTATAGCTATTATCTGTTTAATTTTTTTAATGGTAGGGGTTAGATAACTCTACTTGTCTTAGAACATTTCAAAATATTATTAGTTGCATATACATGCCAGAAGCAAGAAAATTTAACTATCAACAGTTGCTAAGAAAGGATAAAATTAGGACATATAACATAGGGAGAGTGATTTAGGATGTTTCCATTCAATAAATGCACACACTATCAAGTTGCATGATATTGAATGTACAAAATGTATGATTCATTTTATTTAGTAAGAGTTAAATTCAGATATCGATACTTGGTTCCAAAAAACGTTTGGATGCTTATCTGAAATTCATGTGTGCAGCCTGTGCTTCCTAATCAGCAAAACGGTGCGGAAAAAACTCTAATCAATTTTTTTTTGAATTTTTGACATATTTGCTTCCTCACAGACAAGAAAGTAGAGTTGGGTACATATACCAAGTGAGAAGAAAGATTAAGGAAAATGATGGATAAACATTTATAAACTTGGCAAGTTTCTTTGGGGTTTGGTGCAAATGAAAGACAGAGTTTAAGGCCATTTCTCATTTCATCCAAATAAATCTCTTTAGTCTGGGTTATACATTTAGGGGGATATAATCTAAAAATGCTTTAAATCACAACTTATTTCACTCAGATGGATTTAGTGTGGCTGGAAGGCTCTGTTCAGAAAATAAAGGTTTCCAGATTATGGCTGGTTTTATCAGAGGGTGAATCTTTGCTCAAAGAGAGGATCAGAGATGTGAGGAAAGGTCCTGGCCAGCAGTGATAGCGGTGGAAGGAAAAATGAAACCTAACACAGAAATGTGCTCTTCAAAGGATACACCCACTTTGTCTTTTCCCCAGATGTGATCTGTTCTCATTGCTCTGATATAGTCCCTTGGTTTGAATGCCCACAGTCAGGACAAAACTTGGAAAGGAAAACTAAGACTTTGAGCCAGTTCATTAAATCTTTATTAGTGATGTATTGTTCTTTGGTTCTTATTGCTTTATACAGGATTGCAGGGAAGATTTTAAAGAGGATCAGTCTCTATTCTATGCATCTGATCTCTGCCTTAGCAAGCATCCCTCTAAGAACTTATTTGGGAACAAGTAGAGGAATGGAGTCAAAGGTGAAAATTAGCATGAAGGTGATTTATTCTAGTAAAACTTGGGCAATGCATCCCTGTCACACTGTCAGCTGTCAAAATGCCACTGGCCCTTTTATTTACTTCTTTCAGTACCTACTCCTGGTAGTCATCCATCTTAGGAATTGGCACTTTAATTAAAACCTAAAGGGAAGTGGTTGGCGTGAAATTTGTGCACACGAGTAAGTACACATGTGTGAATGTGCACAGTTATATTTTGTTTGGAGTTTGCGTGTGTGCATGTATGTTAAATATATTTAAAATATATGCATGCTTCTAAGATTCATTATATTTTATACCCTAGGATTTGTTTAAAGTCATGGAAAAACTAGTAATCACATGGACACACATCTGAAATTATAATAGATGAGTGCATTTTTTAAAGGAGACCTACTGTAAATGCCTTCAAAACAAAAATTTATTGGAAAAGTGTAACTTTTGCCTAACTTTTATGCAAGCTTAGGTGCCTATAGATCATATTTATTTTAACAATAAAACTTGAAATGATAGGGCTGACTCTGGTCAAGCCAAAGAGCAATTACATCTGAAAATATCCTCAGATAGAGTAATGCTTAGGGAACCAATATCTGTTTCTACCTATGTGAGACCTCGGGTTAGATTTTTCCACACAGAGCCCTCCCGCAGTCTGATGATAACATTTCTGGGTTCCCTCCCATCCTTCTTATTAGTGGCGTTCTCCATCTGGAGCCTGATTCCTCCCTTCTGCTATCTCCTGGGTAACCAGTCAGATCCCTCCATCTGGCACCCCAGTGGAAATACTCTCTTCTAAAGGAACTTTTCTCTATAAACTCCAAACCCCATTAGACATCTCCTTTCAAGGAACTGCCCTTAGTTTACTATCATGTTGGATAATGTTTGTCTCTGCAAAGGTTAGATGAGGTATTCTGAGAGGAATATTCTTTTAACTAGGGCAAAGCCATATGATTATCATATGGCCAATACAAATGATCATCTAATGGGATGTCAAGTTCTAGCAATACAGTCAGTGATACACAGGAAGTAAAAAAATAATCACTGTCTCCAAGGAGCTCACACTCTTTTTGAGTCATCTCCCAACAGTGCAACGAAGTCTGTGATATTTTTGCAACAGTGCAAAAAAGTATGGCATTGCGCCTGGCTGGGGTTGCTCAATGGTTGAGCATCGACCTATGAACTGGGAGGTCACGGTTCCATTCCCAGTCAAGGTGTATGCCTGGGTTGTAGGCTCAATCCCCAGTAGAGGGTGTGCAAGAGGTCACCGATGATTCTTTCTCTTCATTGATGTTTCTATCTTTCTCTCCATCTCCCTTCCTTTCTGAAATCAATACAAATTTATTTTTAAAAAAGTATAGAGTTGTGATTTTGTTCTGATTTCATTAAGCAGAAATGCCAAATTGACTGTTTGTTTCCACCATGCAGGGTTTATACCATGAAAACTTATCCATCAACCCCCCTCATCCCTTCCATAAGGGACCCTTTCCAACAAGCCATAGTCACCTTTACATAGTGGCAGAAGAGAGGGCAAATCTGGAGATGAATGTTCCAGGCAAGTTTTCTTGAGTCAGGAAGAAATAAATAGGGACATGTATGATGGCTAAGGAAGGCATTATCTGCACTGGAGTCTTCTTGGACAACAGAGTATTACAAAAGTAGAGATATATGATATTTTAGGAGCATCAGAAGGAAAAGTAAGTCAGATGTAGTAATGAAATAATTAATGAATGCTGTTGTGTATTTCTAGGTTGAATAAGGAAGAATAAATGTAACAAGCATGAATATGCTTGTGATAGTCCCTCAGTCTCCATTCTTTGTCTCTTAGAGATGGAGTAGGTCAACTGTGGCATTTTGGAAATCATCACCTTGTATAAGATGCAGATAGGTCTGGTTTGGTGAATCGTGAGGAGAGGGGAGTGTATGATGGGCTGTGAGAATGGCTTGTGTGAGAGTGAGAGATGATGAGTTGTAGGAGAGTGAGAGCAAAACCTTGCCTAAGGCCACAGAGACTATTGCAGGGGCTGCACAGATTCATTTGCTAGGGCAAACAAAGTTCTGCAGACCTGATGGCTTCAACAACAAAAATGATTTTTTTCTCACTGTTCTGGATACTAGTTCAAGATCAAGATGCCAGCATGTTTGGTTTCTTCTCAGTCCTCTCTATGTGGCTTGCGGAGGGTCACTCTTTTGCTACCTCTTCGCATGGTGCTGCCTCGGTGCCCACATGCCCCTGGTGTCTCTGTGTGTCCAAATTTCCTCTTCCTATAAGACACTAGTCAGATTGGGTTAAGGCCCATCCTAAGAGCTTGATTTTGCCTTAATCATCTCTTTAAAAGCCTTGTATCTAAATACACAGCCACATTCTGAAATACTAGAGGTTACAACGTCAGCATATGAATTTGGAGGAAACACAATTCAGCTCATAACAAGCACTATATTACGTACTCCAAAGTGCCGTTACCAAATCTAGGACTTAGCTTGGTCTTCGTTACCTAAATAGACTGTCAAATTCCAAGGTTGGTTTTTGTTTGTTTTTCTCTCTCAGCATTTTACCAATACTGACTCTAAGATATCTGGGATATTATTCCATGAATTTGCCATTTCCTCCCATTGTACAACTTTTGCTTCCAGTTATATTAAGCCATTACTGATAACCACATCTGACATATAACTTTTCAGTCAAATGTTTATGTTCCTTGTTATTTAGCTTAGATTAGGAATCACAAATTACAGAAGTCCCCCACCCCTATAGGCAGGGGATGCATTCCAAGACCCCTGGGGATGCCTGAAACCTGGGGTAGTATAGAACCCTATTTATACTATGTTTTTTCCTGTGTGCATATTCTTTATAGCTTCTCTTTGGCATCTCCGAATTGCCCGCATCACTCTTCTTGCTCCTGGGAGCCACTGTTAAGTAAAATAAGGAATAAGGGTGACTTGAACACAAGCACTGTAATAGCACAACAGTCAATCTAATAATCAAGACAGATACTAAGTGACTAATGGGTAGGTAGCATACACAGCCTGGATATGCTGGAGTAAGGGGCAATTCATGTCCTGGGCAGAACAAAGTGGGACAATGGGAGATTTCATCATGCTACTCAGAATGGCATGCAATTTAAAACATGAATTACATATTCTGGAATTTTCCATCTGATATTTTGGACCACAGTTGACTACAATAAGTGAAAGAGTAGGAAGCAAAACTGTGGCTAAGAGGAGACTGTTCTAAATGTCTATGGGGATTGAGCAGGCAACACAAAGGATTAACCTGGCCCAACATAGGCTAATAGTGTCAGAAACTATGGTGACCTGAAGTCAGAAAGCACATGGCTCTTCCCAAGGAGGCGGTGCTACAGAGCTCTAGATTGATTGAAGCCATGTGGAAATCCCAGAGGTACTAGAATTTCTGATTTTTTGAGAGAACCGGGGAAAAAAGATTTTAATTGAATGCTTACAAATTTTAAGTTTTGTGAACTATTTCAAATAAAATAAAATACTGTGTAGTTCCCCAGTCTCTATCACCTCTTTAGGATTGTATCTTCCATCTATTAGAAATGCTATTTTCAAGCCAATGGTCAACATAAAAATTCTCATGGAGACCAGAAAAGACTTGAAATGGGTATTCATTCATGGAAGGAGATGGAGACATTTTTATTTTCCAGAATCCATCTTAGATGAAGCACTGTGTATGTTTCATTGAAAAATGCTATTAGAGTGAAAAGAAACCTACAAAGGCATTTTCAAGCAATAAAAAAATATTGCTAAACCATAAATCACAGGAAGGAGAAAGGCTAGGGGAAGAGGAGGGCAGGGGAAGGGAAGCTGGCACAGGTGAGCTATGAGATGTGTCTCAGAAGGGGGGCAATGGTCTAAGCAATTAGAAGCTCTGAGAAAGGCCTCATGGAAGTGGGTGTACTTGAGCAGGGATTAATAAGTAAATAAAAAAAATTTAATTTTTAGGATGTTTAAGGTAGAAACAATATTTTGTTACATTTGAGAAACAGTAAGCCTTCTTATATGAGAATGGAGGCCATCCTTCTGTAAATTTAAATGAAACTCATTGGTATCCTAGTTTGGTATTATTTCTGGTTGAGTTATCTAACTTTGTGATTGTTATCTAAGGAAGAGAAGTAAGACAAAGGTAAAACACACACGAAAAAAAGCCTTTTGTTTGGAGCAGAGATCCACAAACGTTTCTAAGGACCATGCAATCTCTGTGCAAGCCTTCGCCGTGGTCATGCATGTTTATAGACAAAGAATAAACATGTGAGCATGACTGTGTTCCAGTAAAACTTAATTTATAAAAAGGTGGTGGGCCAGATTTGCTCCATAGGCCATAGTTTGCCAATTCCTTGTCTGCAGAGAAAAGACACACTAATCTAGACTTGGGTAAGAGAGGAAGGATGAAGCTTCCAGACAGTGGCCCTATGGAGTGCCAAGCATACTACTGGTCACCCTCAAAATGATTAATATGCTTTATTGAAACTCTATGGAAGTGAGAAGAAGGAATAAAACAGTGTGGCAGGGAGATGATGGATTGGTAATTTTTTTTAAAATACAAAAAGAAGTGTGTGATACTCTATGGAAAAAATAAAATCTAAATGAAACGAGAGATAGAACCTATTTGAGAAGGCTAATTGAAAGAAGAGAAGCAAGCATGGAGGTCAAATCATTCAGAGAAATATCACACGTCAGGGGGGAAAGGATCCAGTGGTATAACAATAGGTGATGATATAAAAGCATTGCAATAAAAAGGCTAGTAAAGGGAACTTGGGCTCTTAATTCTCCTGAGGCTGCTTCTCTGAACCAGGAGCCCATTGGCCTCATTAAGCAAGGCCTGAGTTTTTTTCCAGCAGATGCTCCAAATTTCTTACTCTATCTCTAATCAATTATTCTAACCCTGAGAGGAAGATGGGAATATGAGAAATGCTAAGTGGAGATAGACTTCTACTTGTGTTTCTGTGCCCTTCCTCAGCACCAGGCCCAGTTGACATCTCTCCTTATTTCTGAAAGCTCTGCGTATTCCGGTGAGATATGGACGATCCCATAGGCACAGTGTGGTGTCTACAGAGTATTAAGCCTTGCAGATGTCATTAAGGCAATGTTCCCAGCTGATATAATGAATGCAGCCAGCAGGAGACCCCGAGAATTGAGTTTATCAAGGGGACTGTAGTCATCTTATTACCTAGTTTAACAATTTGGGGATCACCAAATCACATTACATCATCACTCCCTTTCTGCCAATGTTTCTCCCTTCTTTTTCAAGACCCACCACTGAATCATTTCACAGTATGCCTTAATGACAGTGCATGTGGGAGTCACTGTGGTTTCATAACAAAGCTGCAGCTGCCAGGCTTGTCTAAAGAATTACAAGGTCTCTTTCCCAAGCACAGTGAAGTGAATATCACATCAAAAATAACACCTAGGATTTAAAAATAAAGATGCTTGGATACAACTTACAAGAACCAGATTCTCTTTTCATTTTGCTTCCAGAGTGATTCCTCAAGCCCTGAGAAGATCCCTTTGAGTGAAGTAGAATATAAGGTAAGGATTTGCTTAAGGTAGAACTAATTGTACCCATGGCCTCCATCCTAAACAAGTCCAGCTAACATCTTATTCACGTCCATGTGCAGTACCTGGCTCAGTGCCTCGATATATGAGATGCTCACTAAGTGGGAGGCAGTTTGGATGAATAATTACACATTCCCCTTGTGCTTCTCAGGTCTTGGAAGGGAGCTGGTTAATGTCCTCCTGTTATTTCATTTTCACTTTGCAAATTACCATTGGGAGTGGGATGCATTCCAAAGAGAGGTTTTGATTTAGCATTATGAAAATGAGGCAACCTACTTTCCTATTTTCAGGCAAATGTGAACCATTGCTAAAGAAATATTTTGAATTGGTAGACAACTGGATCCTACTTCTGTATGCCAACCTATAGCCTATGAACTGGAACCTTGAGTTATTTTTTTGTGAGGCTTATGCTGTGATAAGTACTAATCACAACTTTATTTTATAATTACACAAGCACCATTGTGTGGCTAGCTAGATGTTTCCTCAGGATGAGGAGAAGTGCAGACTTTGGCTCTTCTTAATCATACTTTCTCTATGCTCCTCCCTTGTCATGTCTCCACTTTTTCTCTAGGTAATTAAAATCTATGAAATTCATGACTAAATCCAATAGTTAAATAATTTATTGTATAGTTAACAGACAAACTCTACTCTTCACATAAAATTTTAACTAATGCAATGTTTCATTTGTAGATTTGAAGCCAATTATGGTACCAATGTACTCTTATCCCAATTTAAAAAATGCTGAATTAAAATAAATTGATATTAAGTATCAGGAAAATCTGTCACTGGAACTAGCAGGTAGTATCTGTTAGCAAGCTAAGTTCATGTATGGAAATGGTTCCAGTGGAATTATTTTTTGATCACTGTCAGGCAACACACACACACACACACACACACACACCTGGCAGTAGTCTACGCTAAAAGCTTACGCATATATCCGATGTAAGAAAATAAAATTAGCACTCTTAAAAAAAGGTTAAATATACCCCTACAATTTAGGATTATTCAGCTTAAAATTTTAAAGTCTGCTAGATATCATCTTCTCTGCATTTTTTGTCTTGTTCCTTTCCCAGAAGGTCTTTCACCTCGAAGAAAAAGTTAAAAAAAATCAAAACTCTTGGTAAGGTTGAATGCCTGGTCTGAACCAGTTATCTCTGATGCTTGTTTCAGTATATCACAGGAGAGGTTCACCATTTGCAGTCTTAATGGGACTTTAAAAATTATAATTTGCCTGGCTGGGCATGGCTCAGGCATCAGACCTATGAACCAGAAGGTCACAGCTCAATTCCTGGTCAGAGCACATGCCTGGGGTGTGAGCTCAATCCCCAGTGGGGGCATGAAGGAGACAGCTGATCAATTATTCTCTTTCATCATTGATGTTTCTCTCTCTCTCCCTCTCCCTTTCTCTCTGAAATAAATAAAAATATATTTTAAATAATTATAATCCCCTCTTATTTTTGTTTTACTCATTTTCTCCAATTTTTATACTTTTTTATAATTTAATTAAAGACCCTGAGTGCAAAAGTGCTTTGTACTGAAGAGTAAGGACAATACACAATTGAGGTAAGATAGGGTAGAAATCAGGCTGTCCCAAGAAAAAATCAAAATTATCTCACAATTCTATGGGCATCTGTAGTTTTACCTCCAGATGTTTTGTAGTATCTACCTGCTAATGGATCTGTGAGTTGTATCAGATCTTCATTGCATGTTACTCAATTCAGTTCACCTTTCTGGGCTCCCCATCTCATCTCTTTCATTAGAGTTCCATGTTGAAAAGAATCCTAAATATTTCACTTTATGTTTCTGCCAAGGTGGAGATTGCCTCCAAGCAGCCCTGCAAAGCCATCAGTCAGCTTCTGTTTGAATCCAGGGAAAGAGAGCTTGCTCTTCAGCAAGCAATACATCCCACTTAAGGGCGGCTGCAGTTTCCAGCCCTATCCTGAATCAGGGGCCCCATTATAGAAATGAAGCCAGACTTTTGTTATCCGGAAGCAGGGTTTCTCCACCTCTGCAATCTGACACTCTGGGTGGGATGAATCTTTGTTGTGTGGGGCTGTCCTTTGTGCTGTAGGATCCCTGGCCTTTTCTCACCAGATGCCAATAGTATCCCCCCACTCAACCCCCTGCTCACTCCCTCCATCAGCTGTGACAATAAAACATGTCCCCTGGGGGGATTGCCCCTGTTGAGGACCACTGTCTAAAGAATATGAACATCGCTAGTTTGTGGCAAAGCTTGGGCTCAAACCCAAGCTTCTATTCTTGTATCCTTCATGTACTCACTTAACATAGGCTCTCATTTATAAGAGATGGCTTTCGATGTACGAAGAGGACAGAGTGCAGGATCGCCCCTTCTAAAGGGTTGTACACAGTGTTGTCTGGTGTCACTCAATGGACCTGCTTCTCAACTTTCACAATCAAGTGCTTACCAGATTGGGGAACTGGGCTACATCTATGAGTCTCTTTTCACCAACATTCCATGACTTTATACATCACATAATGAAAATATTTAAAGATGATCCATCATGTCACCTCTGCCATGCCTCAACTGTCTTGTTACTTCTTAGATAGACACTCTGGGTTTGGCTTTTAGATGCACATTTGCTTATTTTATACCCCACTGTCTGATTGCCCCTCACTAACTATGAAAATATACGTGAATTTATATTAGGATGCTTAATGGTGTTTTTTGGTTCTTCGATTAACAAATGTGCCTAAGTTTTGAATTGTCTTTCTCAATCATATTTTTCGCCATGAACCCTATTATTGTTAGTGATAGGTTTTGTGGAATGTAAGGTTTCTAGAACCACCAGATATTGTGTTATAGCTGTTAATATTTGTATAAAAAGTCAAATAATGCCCAAAATAGCCCTGGATTTCTGTCTCAAAACCTTTAGAACCTTTTCTTTATCCTTGATGTTCTAAGATTTTATGATGTTCCTTTAGATGGGTCCTTTTACATTTATTTCACTGGCCATTCAGTGGGTACTTCTAATATAGTTACCTTACTTTCATTTTTGGAAAATTTTCTTGTATAATTTCTTTGATAATACTCTCACCATTTCCATTTTTTTTTCTAGAACTTCTATTAATACAGTGAAAGTGGGAGATTTAAAGGAAACTTTCTCGGTTACATAATCTGAACTATAAAAATAGAAGTGAGAGGAGACTGATGCCAGGTGTTAGCCTAAGAGTTGGCATATATTTGTTGAGGTTTATTGCAAACAAGTCTTGCGGTTATTTGCTTAATTTTTTGAAAGCTAAAAGTCGAAATATCCAAAAGAATGCAGATCATTTCAAAAGCTCATTATGTACATAATATGTTTGAGCAAGAAGACATTTAGACTACTAAGAGTTACAGGGAAAGGACATGGGGGAAAATGAATGAGAAGGTTGCCCTTAGCCAGCCGGTGCTGCTGTCCCCTGGCTGCTGAGGGTGTGGGCTGACAACTCATAGCATCCCCTTCTCTGGAGAATTGTCCTGGACAACCAGCAGCTGCCTCTTTTGCGTGGCTGTGCACCTATATATCCGGGGATCAGAACTCAGATAATAACTGACTGACATGCAGGTAAAAAGGCTGAACCCTTGCTTCAAAGTGGGATTGATTCAGTGGTGCAATGTGTCTTCTAGGCTTTTTGCTGTGGGACCCGACTAAAGGAAGTCTCCAACAGAGATCTGATTCTTGTGTATCAAGAGATCAGGCATCTTGCCCTGCCCTAGCCTGCTTCCCTCCTCTCTTCTGAAATCACTCCCTCAATTTATCCTTGAACAGGAGTCCCCAGCTCAGGCTCTGTTTCCAGGGTACCTGACCTAAGACAGCAATTATACTTTTATTTAATTTTAATTTTTATTTTGGTGATATCATCACAGATGTCCCCATCCCCTTACCCTTGCCTTTGCCCTCCTCCACCTTGCACCCTTCTCTTTGGCCATCACCACACTGCTGTCTGTGTCTGTGGGTTATGCATATATGTTCTTTGACTAATCCCCTTGCCTGCTTTCAAAGAGCTCTTCTCCCTTTGATGATTTCTGTTTATAATGTCCTATTCTTGTTACATGAATGTTATATTTTTAATGGTTTATTCTGACTTGCGTACCATCTTGCTTTCTTTTTATCTGTTTGGTTTTGCTTTGGTCTTTCCTTCAGAATGAAGACTCCACTCAAATGCCTGGTGACAGTGTCTTCCCATTCCTATTTAAGGTAGGGACACCACACAACAGTTAGGCAGCTCTGTGTGAATGGTGGACTTACCTTTGGTGAACATCACTGGTAAAACAAAGTTTGATGGCCACTGGCTTATGATTAGATAGACCCAAATATTTGATTTTTTGAGTGGCTCATTTTCTCTGGAGAAGGGTTTCCTTCTCTCTTACATGGGTTGGGTACAACTGGTTGCCTGACAAGTAGGTATTCTGGAGCAGTGGGGGAAGGGTCTGCAGAGTCATTATTCAGTGGGCAGCTCTCACTACAGCCTCTTGTTTCAATCCCATTGCTTATCATTGCCCATGTTAAGCCTAATATATTTGTCTCCTGAGCCTCTCTAGTTCCTTTTTTTTTTTAAATCCTCACTGGAGGGTATTTTTCCATTGATTTTTAGAGAGAGTTGGAAAGAGAGGGAAAGACAGAGAGAAATATCGATGTGGGAGAAACACATTTATTGGTTGCCTCCTGCACATGCCCAGTCCAGGCACATGTCCTTGATCTGACTTGAACCTGAGACCTTTTAGTCTGATACTTTATCCACTGAGCAAAACTGGCTAGGGCTCCATTTTCTTTTCTTTTTTTTTTTAAGAAAATAAACCCATCATCTTTTGGCAAGAATCATTGTGGGGAAGGGATAAACAAATGTCTGATTCTTATTATAGGGACTTTCAATTAAGCCCTCTTTTTTTAGTCTTAAAAACGAAACACCTCGTCATCTTTCCTGGATAGCCTTGCTTTTCATTATCTCCATCAGGCCACATATTGTTTAGAATTGTTTTTCTACAATATTTTATTTACTTAACAAAAACTTAAATAGTGTTTACTGTATGCTAGTGCAAGTCTAAGCACTGTAAGTATAACTCATTTCAGTAGCACAATAATCCTATGAGGTAATATTATTATCCCCATTTTTACAAACGAGGAAACTGAACACAGGTTAACTTGTCCAAATCACATGGGTAACTAAATGGCAATGTTAGATTTTGAATTCAGTCAATTTGACTCAAATGCCTGCTCTGAGCCACCACAAGACTCTTGCCACTTTGGTAAATCTTCATTATGACATGGGGTTACAAATACCTGATTTTATTGAAGGGAGAATTCTGCTTCCAATCTTGTTTTGGAGTAAATTTCAAGAGGAGGCGCTCATCGGGATTTTTGTGTTCTCCTGTGGTTAAAGCTTTGGCTAGGCACAGTTGTTTTCCCTAAAGTCCTAACATCTGGTTAGAGGAACAGTAGTGTTAGAACACTATAACTATGAACAGAAAGAATAAAGGCTTCTGGCCAAATGGTAAATTTCTGGGGCTACTGATATTCTCTCTCATCCTGGACAAGTCCTTTGACACATTTGTAAACAGCTTTTTGAGGTATAATTGTACTAATACGTAAGTAAATTATAAATAAATAATGTATTTAAGAGTAGGATCTTATTTACAAATAATAGTGAAACCAACATCAAAATCTAAATAATGACTATGGCTACCATACCAGTAGTTTCTTTGTGTTGTTTGCAAACCCTCCTTCATCTCCAAGTTCCCCTTCCTGGGATCCATCCCCATGAAACTGATCGGCTTTCTGTCACTACTGATCTGTTTAGATTTTTGACAATTTAATAAAAATGAAATCATGGAATCATAAAATATGTATCTTTTTTACTGTCTTCTTTTTATCAGAATAATTATTATGAGAGGCATCCATATTTTTGCATGTATTGATAGTTTATTCCTTTTTCATTGCTGAGCAGTGCTCCATTGTATGAATAAACCACATTTGTTTATCCATTCACCTGTTGATGTATATTTGCTTAGTTTCTAATTTTTAGCTATTACAATTAAAGCCGCTATGAACATTTGCATATGTCCCTTTTGAACACATGCTTTTATTTCACTTGGATAAACCCTGGGGGGTGGAAAAGATGGATTATAGGGTAGATGCACATTTAACTTTATAAGAAACTGCCAAATTCTTTTCCAAATTGGAAAATATTCCTGTCAGTAGTGTTTGAGCATTCTAGTTTCTCCGCACCCTCATCAACAGTTGGTATAGTCAGTCTTTGAATGTTAGACTTAGATGTATAATAGTATTTCATTAAGGTTCAAATTTTCCTTACCCTAACGACTTGAGGTTTTGAGTACTTTTTCATGTGTTTACATACTATCTGCATATCTTTTTTTGGTGAAGTGTTGGTTGAATTTTTTTAGCTCATTTATGACTTTTCTTATTGAGATTTGAGAATTGTTCGGTAAGTATTTTGGACACACATTTTTTATCATCTATGTAATTTGCAAATGTTTTCTTTCTGCCTGTGGTTTGTCTTTTTCTTTCTCTTAATAATGTCTTAATAATGACGTCAAATTTACAAACTTATTAGTCATGCTTTGGTATTTTATATAATAATTTTTTCTCTTATTTTTCTAGAAGTTTTAGGTTGTATATCAAGTACTATAGCCCATTTTTAACTTATTTTTATATATGGTAAGAAGGATAGATTAAAGTTCATTCTTTTATATGTGAATATCAAATTGTTTCAACTGCAATTTTTTTAAAGACTATTGAATCCAGTTGTCAAAAATCAATTGAACATGTACATGAATGTATTTGCTGACTCAGTTCTGTTTCATTAATCTTTTCTTTATCTTGCCACAGATCACTCAGTCTCCATTACTGTAGCTTTATAATAAGTCTTGAAGTCAGGTAGTATAAGATCCAACTTTATTTATTTTCAAAGATATTTTAGTTATAACAGGTTCTTTGCATTTCCATATAAATGTAGAATTAGTTTGTCAATTTCTGCTGACACCCAATCCGGTGTATTTCCCACAAATTATTATTGCTTCTCAGGAATAAGATTCGCACTCAACCTGTCCTCAGTGAAAAGGCACGTACTCTGTTCTTATCCAAATGGATCTCAGAAATAGCCTCTAACTCTCACCCTCAGGAATATTTCTGCCAGTCAATTGACAAAACTTGAGATAAATGTCTGAGGCAAGTTTGGGGAACTCTTACAAAGGACTTAGCTCTATCTAGTCCCAAGTCCCTCTTAGGCCCTAACTGATGCTATTTTATGTTTTCTCTTTTCTATTTGCTTCAAGGACTCAACCCATTTCCCTCTTCTTTGGAAATTGATGACACCCCTCTGCCTCTGGGTAGCAAGCTTGCCTGCAGAGTGAAAAGCTATATTTCTGCTTTGCTCTTTCTTAATGTCCTGAAGATAAGCACACAGCCCCTTTTTATTTTAAGAAGTTTAATGCTAATCACTATGGGGAGACAGATGGTAATAGAATAAATAGCATTACCATGAAACTTACAAAGGTTTGAGAAATTTTACAGAATTCTTACCGTTGTATTCTGTGATCATGGCTTTTGTCTGCTCCCAAAGGAATAGCAATCACTCTTTTGTTTACTGTTTTCATAGTTTGTGGGTGAGGCTCCTTATCCTCCCCAGCAAAGGAGACTTTTTCCTCATGTGACACTCTAATCAGAGGCCGCAATAGCCCTGAATATTCAATAAAGGAGGCACTGTATTCCCTCAAGTGGGAAGTTTATATTTCTGTAGCTGTTCAAACACGGTGATAGCCATTGTCCATCCAAAAGTGATTGTTTTGGATGTGTCTACACAATGACTCTGGCATTACGCAGGTAAAACCATACCAGTAAGTCTGGCGAAATGAACAAAACTATTTAGACTCAAGTCCCATTAGTGCATTTCCAGAGGCTAGGAAATCAGGGAGACCAACTTTTTCAGTTCCCAGTAATAGTGGAAATGTTTTAGGATTTTCCTGGTTCTGGGAGTTCAGCGGTGCAGAGCAGGTGAGGATTGGGAGACAATCCAGGGCTGAGATAACCAGAAACAAAATATCTCACAGAATAGACAGTGGGGAGTTAGACAGATGGCTGGAATTGGAAATGAAGTGTTGATAAGTCAGATAAGAGAAGCCAGTAATGAGTTGGTGATGCTGGGAAGCTCAGTCAGAATGATAATTGAGTTGAATGAGATGAGATTGGAGACAGAATCATTTGGTGTCACTGATTGTGAAGGGTATAGTATCGGAAAGTCATGCCTGCACCATGGCAAAATGTCCTTGAAGGCTTGACATTTAGCTGCATCTGGTTCTGTTTTTGTTTTTTTTTCATCTGGTCTGGCTTAAAGTGATTTCCTTTGCTGACTTTCTTGCATGGCTTGGCTCATTTAAACCTATTTTGTGAGTTTATAGGTGGTTAGAGATGACATAAGCACTGGGTGATCCTCCAGTTCAACCCCCTCATTTAACAATAATGACAAAGATATGTTTATGTAAAAATATGAGACAAGGGTGACATTGTGATGGTCCATGGGGTATGGGGGAGGAGCACACAAAGAGATGTGAACAGGCCTTGAGGACATTCCTGCTCACATCCTTTCTACATGGTGGACTCATCCTCCATAACACCTGCCTTCCTTGTGGAATCATATAGTTCAAAGATCAAATGTGATGATTCTTTTTAAAACTCTTTGCTAATTGTGAAGATGGCCCCAAAATAAAATAAACCCCAAGGCTCAGACAACGATGTATACACATTTTAACTCACAGACTGAGTAGTCCCAGGAACCAGAATTTGGAGAATGTGTGGAAGATTATATGTAGGCAAGTATAAGGAAAAAGAAACATCCAGCAAATATGTAAGCCAAGGATAAAGGACACAATTAAATAACAGTAAAGATAAAATGCCATTTGCTGAATAAACACCATGTTCTCACTTCATTCTCACCATGACCTTTACATGATTACATGTGTTTTATGAATGAAGTGACTCAGGCTCTGGGAGGTTAGGCAAACTCGCCAGGCCAAGCAGTCAGAAGAGGCTGAGGCAGCATTGGGACCCATCAATCTGACTGTAAGTCCATGTGCTTCACTAACTGCCAGAAGCCAATTCCAGCATGACAGCAAGGGCTGAATCATCTGGAGTGGCAAAGGCATTTCCCCAAACCTGAAAAGGGATGATTGCTTGCTGCCAGACAACTCAGGGCATCTTAATCTACATGTTATTGCCTCCTACTGGCCAAACACCTGAACAGCTCTAGGCAAATTCCCCCATTCTGACAATGCTTCTGTATGAAACCCTAGCCTTTGAAGTGTATATCTCCACCTTGCCTTAGGACAAATAGTGTTAATAAAAAGCAAGAGGTCCTGAGTTGAGGTGATCTTAGTTTCTTTAGCTGGGCTCCTCTGACCCCCAAATGCCTTTCAAAATTATGCTTTATATCTGGACTCTTTATTAAGTTACACACAGCCCTTCTCAAGATTCCTGAACTCTTATTAATGCCGGAACAAGAACCCTGGCAAGTAACCACACCTCCCTACCTTCCTAATAAAAATCAAAGCTTCTGGAGGACGTGAGGGCACCCTAGTTTGTAAAGTGAAGGTCTGTGTGTGTATCCTACTGCTTCTGAACAGGCAATAGGCTTGATTTCATAATTTACCCAGAGATTTCTGAGAGGTGGGTAGGTACTTACCAAGGTGATGCCCTGGGAGATAGCGAGTGTTTCAAAGAACAAAGTAGGCTCTCCAGAGGAAATCTCCATCAAGGCATGAAACTAACAATCCAATTACCTGCCATCCACAGTTTTAAGGGAAAAAAAAAATTTCCTCTTGGAAAATGGTATGAAGTTGCCTCGTTAAGAGGGGACAGCGGAGCCTTCTATTTTACTGATAGAGCTTTAATGAGGGCTGCAGAGGCACTGGCCCAGTGTCAGCCACCAGAGCTAATTAAGTTTGGAAATCACCTCACTGGATTGGAGAAACAGAAAACCACTTCTCTTTCCCAAGCTGCTAGCTCCCAGGCAGGACTGTCTCATTAACATCAGGGTTCTCATTATGTGGGACCCAGGGATTTGCTGTCCAAGGGAACGCAACCACTATCTTGAGATTCCAGTGAGAATAGAATGAAGGGGAATGAGAAACTCCAGCAGGTGGGTTTCAGGTTGCTAACAGCGGAAACCAGAACTGACAGATTTTGACAAAAACGAATTTGGACCCCCACTACCAGATTTATTAAAAGGTGATTGAACTGAATCTCCTCAAGGCCTTGAAAATCTAGCATGGTTCTTGCCTCTTGGGGTGGTTGTGAATGTTGAATGACTTAATCAGTGATTCTACATGAGGGCTATTTTGCCCTCAAGGGGCTGTTTGGAAACAGACTACAGACATTTTTTATTGTTAATTTTTTTTTTTATTGCTAGGAGGGTGCTACTGGCATCTAGTGGGTAAGAGACCAGAGGTGCTGCTGAACAGCCTACAATACACAGGACAAACCCCTACAAATGCACCCCCCCCCCCCCCCACACACACACACACACAAAACAAAGAATTAGCCAACCTAAAATGTCAATAGTGCTGAGGTTGAGAAACCCTGTACTGTAGCACCCAAAACACTCACCTGGCACATAGTTCTCTGTAAGTGTCAGTGATGGCTTAGATTACTGCAGAGCCTGAACAGAACTGCTCTGGTGAGGAAACCACCAAGCAATCAAACCTTTTAATGGTCCTAGCTCTTTAGCCAGGAACCCGATCTGGCCTGTAGCTTCTGCTTCCAAAGGTAGATTCCCAGGTGCCTGATTCTTGGCATCATTAGCTCCTGAGTCAAAATCTAGTGTTGATGTATCTGATTTATCAAAGATTGCTGATCATGCTTGAGCTGCAAGAGAGGATGGGAGAATATCTGACATTTTCAGCTTCTGTGATGGGAGGTGGGACCTGCTTCCCATCAAGCTTCATAAGACAGGGATTCCCCTAACATAGGCAGGAATTCAGTTAGACAAAACAAATAACAATTATCCATTATACTGAGATATTGCAGTCAGTGACTGAGAGGAGATAGAGATTCATTATCAATTAAATTAGTGAAAGGAACACAGTTATCTTCCTATATTGTTCTAAAACAGTAGAGTGTTTATACTGAGGAGTACAACTAGAAGAGAGAGTTAGAAAAACCTCTCTTCCAGACTTCTATTCTTTCCACTTCACTGAAATTATTAGTACTAAAATTATTCTTAACACTCCAATTATTATATAGGTTACTTCTACCTATTTCACAGTAACTTTTCTGCAGTATTTGATACCTTTGACTCTCCCTGTTGTTTAAAATTCTTTATTCTTTAGATTTCTGTGATGACACTTGTTAATCTATTTGGCTGAGTTCTCTCTTTTAATCTTGAAGTTATTATGTAGGGTTTAATCCTTGGTTTCTTTTCACTCTGCACATTCTCTAGCTGAGCTCTCTGTGTCCATGGGTTCTACCCCCAGCTGGGGCTGCATGATAGTTGTTTAGTGACTTGCTGCTGGTCTCTCCCCACCAAACACTGATGCATACTAATACAGCCAGTTACCTGCTTGCCTCCACTTGGTTATCCCAAGGGATCTTCATGTCAACCTGTCTAGAATGGACACCATTTTTAAAATCTTTCTTTTTCACCTATTGTCCCCATATTTTCTATCCTAAATATTTTCTAAAACACCCAAGTAAGAAGGGAGATATTTTAGATTTCTCTTTCTTCCTTGCTGTCCACATCCAATGAACAAGTAAGTCCTTTTGATCCTATCTCTTAATATGTTCTATCTGCCCCTTCCTTTCTAAACAAAATGATTTGTTTACCCATCTTGTCAACCACATTAGACAGTAAGTTCTTTGGGATCAGGAATATGTCTTATTTAACTTTATATTTACCACACTGAGAAGTAAGGCCATCTGTCAATATGACTTAATGGAAAGATAAGACCATAAGCCAATAAAAATTTGTGGTTTGTTCCAGTCTATTTTGGCAAACCAATTTATCCAGGCAACCAGTTTGTACATGTTGGCAAATAGTTTTTTTATTGGACAACATATTTCTTGCTTGGTAAAAGCTCTTATCAGACAACTGTTTTCTCATCAAGAACTTAAATTTATATGTCCACCAGTCTTAAACTATCGTGTCATGAATTTTGCCCAATTCCAGCAACCTCCAATCTTGAAAAACCTTAAATTATTTGAGTCCAATCCCCAGAACCCTATAAATATCCTTCCATAACTTCTCCCTTGAGACACTACTAATATGACTATCAATGTGGTTTCCTCTCTTGTTGTAATACATCTAATAAATTCAGCTTTGCCTGACCAACAGGTGTCTCTGGTGGATCTATGAAGTATTCAACAATAAATAGGTCCAAATACAGTCCCTGACATTTAATAGAAGCTCAACAAAGTTTGGGGATTTTTTATTATTAAATAACTGGGCAGAAATTTGGGAAGGATGCTGTAAAAGAGAAATGTGGACGGGGAAGTTAGATGTCTCTGCTTACCTATACTGAAGGGATCCTGAATGATCTGGCAGAAGTATTTTGTGGTTATCATGAATTAAAGAAATGTTGATCTCATATTAGCAAAAATAAACTCTGGTGCTGAACATATATGGCAATTTATGTGGCTAAATCTGAAATGATTTTTTTTTTTTTTACATTTGCAAACAATTTTAAAGGGTTTATGGACCTCTTGAATTCCATCTACAGACTCTTTAAATTACATTACTTATTCATTACTCTTTCATCTGGGTCTTAACTACCTCATAATCACACAGGGTGATATAAACTTTTTTTTTAAATTTTTATTTGTTTTTTTTGCTAAAAGTATTACAAAGGGTATTACATATGTGTCCTTTTTTCCCCCCCGCCCTTGACAATCCCCTGCCCTCCCTTACCCCCCAGTGTCTTATGTCCATTAGTTATGCTTATATGCATGCATACAAGTCCTTCGGTTGATCTCTTACTCCCCTCCCTCCTGCCCCCCAACCCTCCCTGGCCTTCCCACTGCAGTTTGACAATCAGTTTGAGGCAGCTCTGCCTCTGTATCTATTATTGTTCAAAAGTTTGTAATGGTCTTTATTATCCATGAATGAGTGAGATCATGTGGTATTTTTCCTTCATTGACTGGCTTGTTTCACTTAGCATAATGCTCTCCAGTTCCATCCATGCTGTTGCAAATGGTAAGAGTTCCTTCTTTTTTACAGCAGCATAATATTCCATCATGTAGATGTACCACAGTTTTCTAATCCATTCATCTACTGATGGGCACTTAGGTTGTTTCCAGATCTTAGCTATGGTGAATTGTGCTGCTATGAACATATGGGTGCACATATCCTTTCTGATTGGTGTTTCTGGTTTCTTGGGATATATTCCTAGAAGTGGGATCACAGGGTCAAATGGGAGTTCCATTTCCAGTTTTTTGAGGAAACTCCATACTGTCTTCCATAGTGGCTGCACCAGTCTGCATTCCCACCAGCAGTGCACAAGTGTTCCTTTTTCTCCACATCCTCTCCAGCACTTGTTGTTTGTTGATTTGTTGATGATAGCCATTCTGACAGGCGTGAGATGGTACCTCATTGTTGTTTTGATTTGCATCTCTCGGATGATTAGTGACTTTGAGCATGTTTTCATATGTCTCTTGGCTTTCTGAATGTCCTCTTTTGAAAGGTGTCTATTTAGATCCTTTGCCCATTTTTTGATTGGATTGTTTATCTGAAATGATTCTAGATGTGAATCCTCAGTATTCTTATTTCACTTTACACTGGTCCAGGCTATGAAGTGCACAATGTATCCTTGTGGTTCTAACTCCATTGTTTGCTTTGTTCATCTGTGTCCGCTCAATACCTCTGCTTCTAAGAATCTAACCTCTTAACCCACAATCAGGATTAGAAATTGTTCTGATAAGCCAATCTATGCTAAGGTATTCCCTTTAAGGAAATGTTTGAACAGGAAACAGTTTTATGTATGGAATAAATGAATCAATCAATAAGCCTTATTGAATGCACCAACAATGAACAAAGGGTAGAAGTAGTGAGGGAGATAAATTATATATGGTTGATTCTTGATATTCTGAAAAGAATTGTCATGAGACCCTAAATCTCTGAAATCACAAATGCTATTCCCACTTTGAGTTGTTTACAAGGTAAGAAATGCTGGACAAAGCTAATCGCCACTGGATTGCAGATGCTGAGTGATGAGCAGTCTGCCTGGCAAACTTTCTAGCTCAATATTCCCCTTCTAACCTCACTCTCCATACAGATCCCAGACTTTAAGGGTCATAATTCAAGTCCATGCGTCTGCAGAATTACAAATTACTCTCTGTTGTAAACTTTGAACACATGGTCACTGTTGAAACATGAATATTAAATCTAGGGATGACAAGATTCTACTGCAGAGGTCCTCAAACTTTTTAAACAGGGGGCCAGTTCACTATCCCTCAGACATTCCACACATGCGCACTGTGGGCCCGGGACGAGTCGGCTGCTAAGCAGGACAGGCAGCGGCGGCAAAAACACCTGGTGGGCCGGATAAATGTTTTCAGCGGGCCGCATGTGGCCCGCGGGCCGTAGTTTGAGGACCCCTGTTCTACTGTATAAAAATGCTTTCATTTACCTCATTACTTCATGGTAATAACTCTGAAATTAGAATCCTGAACTTAAAGTGTTTGTATTTTCACTCTGACAGCAAGTATGTTGATGAACAGAGTAAGTGTTCAATTCAAGTGTTTACCAAGGACATAAATTAATGTCCCTTGGTAAAGTGAAATATAGAGAATGGCCATAATTTGCCAAAGGTCACACAGGAGTCAATAGTGGTGTCTGATGTGATGATCACACATGATTGTTTTTGGGGTGTGTGTGTGTGTGTGTGTGTGTGTTTCAGGAAAGCCCCTGATTATTCCTGTTTTCTCTACATTCTCTGAAGATTTTTAAATGAAACATCTTCCCTTTTTCTCAATAAGGCTAAAGAAATATAACTGGCTTAAAGTCATAAGAATCATAGAGCTCAATGAGATTGTCAATGTATGATGTTGGCTGATCAGTATGTGAATTTAAATGTGTTAGTTTCTATTTGGTGTCACATAGAAGGGACATGGTATTTCTGACAGATCTTGCAAGAAACAGTGTGAATTTGCCACCATTTTCTATTCCTGGAGGAAAGGCTTCTTCTGCATTTCTAGTTTATGCTGAAGCTCAAGATTTGGCTGCAGGGCCAACAGAAGATAAACATTAATTCAGTCATACATTCAGTGAGTATTTATTTAGTATTTGCTATGTAAGAAGCACCATTCTAGTCTAACTGACACTGAGATGGATAAAACAGAGTATCAGTTTTCAAGCATCTTTTGATATATAGGAGGGGCTGAATAGCTAAGCTTTTATTTTCTCAAAGAGAAGGAAATGAAATTAAGTAGCATCTAAGAGCTATACAATTTTAAAAGGGCTCATGTTCATAAGTTTTCAGATAAACTCCTGTTGACCCTCAAAGGTACCTACAAAAGGCAAAAATCATCTTTTCTTGGAGGTTTTCTTACTTCATATAGACTCACATTAATTTAGGAAAATATTGTGGCTTAGAAGTTATTGTCAATGGTATTTTTGTTACAGAGGAAACAAACTTTTTGTTTGTTTGTTTAAAGTAGTTGAATATCAAGCAATCCTTGAAAAGAAAAATGACTCTTCAGATATAATTTTGGTGTAATAATGGCCTTTATTGAAGACCTTATCTGTTAAGCCAAATTATTAGTCACAGCCTCCAGTGTGGCAAATCCAAAATGCCACTTGGTCACTTACTCCAATGTATAAGAGCTTTGAATATCAGTAAGTATTTCTTAGGGAGAAATGTCAAATTTCCTTGCTCATGTGACTACTAGGCCTAATTCTCTTGTTCTTGACTCAGTGGAGATAGAGACAATCTCGCTGTTCCCTAGGAAGAATATGAAGGCTTCCTTTCATTAAACCATTGGCATATTTGCCAAGGTTCACAAGACACTGGATTATACCTTAGGAAATAAAACATGCTTGCAATAAACAGAAAAGTAACAATTCCAGGCTATATAAAGGCCAAAAGTATGGCCCAGGCAAAACAGCACAGTGGGAAGAGGGAGCCAGGACAAGGACCTTGGAGAAGGTGAGACTGGTGGTAGGCACCGAGGCAGAGTAGAAAGCTGGGCAGAAGGGAGAGGTCATAGAGGGGAGAAATGCAGCCCATAGACAGTTTCATAAGAGGATGATTGTTAGGGTGGGCTTCTCCTGTATTTACTCCTAACATCAGAGATCATATGCTACCTAAAGACATTTAATTAAATGGTTATGATAAAAATAATACATTCTTACTAAAGAAAATATAAATATATTTAAAATAGTGAGAACAGAATTTACTTGTTAGCACACCATTCTTTTTCAGTTACTATTGATGTTTTAGTGTAGTTGGTTCCAGCCTTATTCTGGATATTTTTATAGCATGGCTTCAATCAAGTCTATATCAGGTGGAATTTTAAATTTAACATTGCAATAATAAGCATTCTCCACATCAATTATGCATTTATTTGAGTCCATCACATACATCTACCATAGCTTTACTTAATAATTCATATATACTTATGCCTTTAAATAATGTCACATTTATTATTATTATAAACCATTTTTCTATTAATACTCCTTTTCTCTCATGTTTATTTAGAGAGGGCTCATGGGGGAGTGGACAAAACATAGACTTTAGAGTTACATAGACAAGGCTTTTATTTCTAATTCTGCCACTTACAGCTTGGGTCTTAGGCAATGTGTCTAACCTCTTGAACTTTTGTTTCCTACAATATAAAATGAGCATCGCTATGGTTACTTTGGAGTATTTTGAAAATGAGAATTAATAACTGTGAAGTGTGAAGTGTTTCAAACAGTCTGGCACATAGTGGATGCTCAATACATAATGGTTATTATATTAGTATTATGTAGTTATTAGTATTAAGCTTGGTATTATATGGCTCTCCTTGTGGGTAATGGGGAAAATTGAGTAAAACTATCTCTTGGAAGTTGGGGATATCCTGCCGGGGTTCTTGTCCCAGCATCAAGAAGGGTTCAGGAATCTGGAAAAGGGGTTGCGCATAGATGACATAGGAATCCAGAGACTAATAAAGAATCCGGAGACGAGATATAATTTTGAAAGGCATTGGGGGTCAGAGGACCTTCAGCTAAAGCAACTGAAGACTCCCTCCTTGTCTTGGACCCTTGCTTTTACTAACACAATTTGTCCTAAGGCAAGGTGGAGATAATACACTTCAAAGGGTAAAGTTTCAAAGGGTATAGATATAGAAGCATTGTCAGTTTGGGGAATAGCCTATGGCTGTTCAGGTGTTTGGCCAACAGGAGGCAATAAAATGCCCTGAGCTGTCTGGCAGCAAACGATTATCCTATTCAGGTTTGGGGGAAGTGCTGTTCAGCCATTCCCAACAGGTGACTACATGTGTGACTCAACCCTGTTGAGTCCCCAAGTCTCATCAACCTTTTAATGAAACTTGAAATTATGACATGCTGGAATTGGTTCCCAGCAATATCCTATAAGGAAAACATGAGAAATAAATTCAAAAATAAATTTGTAGCCTGACTGAGTAGGTTCTGAGTGTCTGCTCAAATCCTGCTCCTTAGCCTCTGGGAGCCCGGTCCCTCTTAGCTCCCTTTCTAGGAGCTTTTGTGATTCTAGAGTAAAAGAGTGTTTTAAGGAAAATAATATTTTGAGACAATCAGTGTTGGTCTTGTCTTTTCTTCAGGTTAAAGAAACCTAGCATTATTAACCTTTGCCTATCAGACCTCATGCTTTCCAAACTAATCCTCTGAATTCTCCCTGTAGCTTTTCACTTATGTAGACGTGTTTAAATCTGTGATATGACCCTTTCCCCCAGTCCCCACCCAAATTCCATAACTCCTAGTTTGGGACAGAAAATAAAACTTGGAAATTGCCTAATCACACATCAGGAAAACAAAAACAAGAACAAAAGCAAAAATTCTATCATTGAATCCCAACTCCAAATATCTTGGTCTAGCAAAATGAATTCAATGGCTGAGTCCTTGAAAGGAGACTGCGTACAATACTTTGGTAGGTATTTTATGACTGAAATCTTAATATATATTTGTATTCAGGTAAGTCCTTCAAAGATTTATTCTCTCAATTACCAATCTAAAGAGCTTATAAAGGTAGAGCCAGTGAACCAGGCAGGATTAGAGCTGCCTAGAAGACAGATGCAGTCACCACAGCATCTGAGCTCTAAACAACCTTACTGCCTGCTCATTCCCGGGCCAAGGGATAGCTGACCAGCAGTGGCTCCTGATGAACCATTTAGATTTTTAAACAGCCACAGTCCCTGATTCTTAGGTTTGATTAAGATTGAGGCTAAATAGGACGATTCTTAAGTCTTGTTTGTAACAAGTCAGAAATGTGGTTCCTTTATAGGGAAAAAATAGCAAAAAACAAAAAACAACAACAACAAAACAAACAAACAAAAAACCACCACAACAAAAAATGTAAGCATATGAACATTTTAAAAAGTCACTATGTGTTTTCTTTGTATCTTTTCAGAAAAACAAATAAACAGTTAAAGACCTCTCAAAATTTTAGCACCTTTCCTGAAATCTGTTAGCGTGGTTACTTACTGAATTGAATTTGTATTGTTTTCTTCCTAGGATTGAATGGCAGTTGTAAAGAGTATGTGTTTGACTGTGGGTTTTTATAATATTCTTTTTATTTTTCTTCTTAACTCATCTGTATTTGTGACTTGAGCACTACATTCCCATTCACAAAACTTGCTCTGAGTTTCTTTCAAAGGGCTTTATGAATAACTAGGTTGGCTTATAATTTTGCTACTCTAATCAATACTTTTCTTTGGAAAAACAAGCCCTATGATAGTTACTCTCATTAAGTTGGTACAGTTTAGCATACTAATTTCTAGAGGCCATACATGCAGTTGATAACTACAGGGGCTAGAAGATTTAAAAAGTAGATCCTAGCAGATGAAAGTTGTTTTAACCACGGAATATCTCAGAACGCTGAATAAACACTTGGAATGACCTTGCCCTTTTATGTCAATTTGCTTTTCTGTGGATATATCGCAACTGTCATTGAAGTAATTAAAAAAATATTTACAATATTGTTTAATATGTACAATATTGTCTTAATATGTACAATAATACATAGTAAATATGTTTAAACAATATGAGCTAAGAAAATCAACAAAAAGTTATGAAAAATACCTTTACATAAAAACAAATTCTTTTTTTATTTTCCTAATATTGAAATAGAACTACATCATTTTCTTCTTAAATTCATCTTCCATTGAAGGTATGTCCTAAGACTTGTGATTCTTATGTTTGTCCTCTGTTTATTCTGCCATCTGTCATTAATCATGTGTAGACAAACATTTAAATACATTAAGAAAACTTTCACTTAAAGGCATTCAATGTAGAATTTCTTTATAATGTTTATCTTTAATAAAGTAAAATAAGTGAGGGAAAAGGTTACCAGATCAGGGTATAGATTAGGCAAGGGGAATGAGGGAGGGGGCCGGTGTTTGGGGGTTGGAATTTGATGTTTGATGTTCAAAAGGAACCGTGGATAGGGGATATGTCAATACTGTACTTCAGTATTTTTCAACCTTTTTTATCACCTCCTGAAGCAATTTTTTTTTTGTAGGCATTTTTTTTCTAATCACTGTCTCACTCCCAATGAAATTTCAATACCATAGATATACTGTTTTTTGTACTATGCATGTATTGATGCTTTATACATAAAAAGAGAAAGACTTTTTTTTTACCTCCCCCCCTTGGGAATGATAGCACTCCCACAGAGAATCCATGTTCTTTGAAGTAAGTTGTGCAAACAATGTTGTGTAAGATGAATTGAGTACATAATAAGGAATTGGCAGGAATCAGGATAGATGCACTAAGAGCAAAGTCCTTTGTTTTGGGTTATGGGGAGGAGACGCCCACTGTTCTTTCAGCAGGAACTGCCAGGTGCTATCCTGGCAGTGTTAGCTGGGTTTGGGCTCATCCCCTGTCCACAAGGAAGGGGCTTTCTCATTACCCATAAGATTCAGCCATTCATTCCTCTACAACGTAGTCATCAACCTCTATGTTTGAAGTTTGGATGCTGTTTATTACCTCACTCTACAGTATTGACACTTTCTGTAAAATCGGAAGAATTGTGTCATGTACTGGTATTGCTAATACAGTTTTTCAAATAACCCTACTAATTAGGCTTTTGCTAATGTTTTTTCATAGGAACTAGGTCAATTATCATTTCACTAGAGGCCTGGTGCATGAATTCGTGCACCAGTGGGGTCCCTCAGTCTGGCCTGCGGGATCTGGCTGAAACCAGCTCTCTGACATCCCCTAAAGGGTTCCAGATTATGAGAGGACACAGGTCAGGCCAAGCGACCTGCACGATTGGGGCCAGAGAGAGATGTGGGAGGTTGGCCAGCAGGGGAGGGGCTGCAGGAGGGCTCCAGGGCATGTCCGACCTATGTCGCTCAGTCCCAATCTGCTAGACCCCAGCAGCAAGCTAACCTACTGGTAGGAGCGTCTGCCCCCTGGTGGTCAGTGCATGTCATAGTGAGCGGTTGAGCAGCCTTAGCATATCATTAGCATATTACGTTTTTTTAATATATATTTTATTGATTTTTTACAGAGAGGAAGGGAGAGGGATAGAGAGTTAGAAACATTGATGAGAGAGAAACATCGATCAGCTGCCTCCTGCACACTCCCCACTGGGTATGTGCCTGCAACCAAGGTACATACCCTTGACTGGAATCAAACCTGGGACCCTTGAGTCCGCAGGTCGATGCTCTATCCACTGAGCCAAACCGGTTAGGGCAAGCATATTACGTTTTGATTGGTTGAATGCTGACTGGTCGACTGGACACTTAGCATATTAGGCTTTTATTATATAGGATATGAACCTGGTCAATAACCAGGGATCTTTTTAGTAGTCTTATACATCAATGTAAATAGTTAGACATTTTCCAAATAGAGGATTCCTTAAACAGTGAGTGTTATGCTCCAGGTTTGGTGTGTGCTATAGGTTGAATTGTGCCCATCCCCCACTCTCAAAAAAATGTTGGATTCTTAACCCCCAGAAAGTGACATAATTTGAACATAGACTCTTTGGTGTTAAAATGGAGTCATTAGAGTGGCTCTAATCCAATATGACTGGTTTCCTTATAAAAAAAAAAAGGGAAATATATACGCTATTCTGCTTGGGCTGTTGTAATAAAATACCAGACCGAGTGACTTAAACAACAGAATTTATTTCTCAGAGTTCTGGAGGTTAGAGTTCAAGATCAAGTTTCCTCAGGGATGGTGTGTGGAGAGACCATTTATTGGCCTGTAGATGGTCATCTTCTCACTGTGTCCTTATATGGCTTTTCTTCTGTGCACATGCAGAGAAAGACAGAGATCTCTTGCTCATCTTATAAGGAACCTGTTCTATTCAATTATGACCTCTTTTAACCTTAATAACCTTATAGGGCCTATCTCCAAATACAGTTGCATTGTGGGTTAGAGCTTCAACATTTGAATTTTGGAGGATCCCAATTGAGTCCATGACAGAAACACACAGAAAGAAGATGATGTGAAGAGACAGAGAGAGAACACAAGTCATCCACAAGCCATGGAGAAAGGCCTGGGGCATGTCCTTTCCTCACAGCTTTCAGAAGGAATCAACCCTCCTGACACCTCAAGTTCAGGCTTCTAGCTTTCAGAATGCGAGGCAATACATTTCTGTTGTTTAGGCCATCCAGTTTGTGGCACATTGTGATGGCAGCCCTACCAGAAGAATACATTACAGCATGATTCCTACAGTCTCATAATGCAGAAGCGATCTATGTGAGCCTCATGGTCATTAATTACACTGAGACACGTGAGGCCAAGCTCAAAGGAACAATAAAAAAAAAAGTAAATTGAGCTTAAATCTTCTGAGACAAATTTTGAAAGCTTTTATCAGATGGATATCTTGTCCATTAGTCTGTTTTAGGCTAAATTACATTTAGGCTTTGCTGTTCCTATGAATTGCTATCCACCCTTCTGGGATTTTGGAACAGGTGCTGTAAGGACAAAAGAATACTGTGCGAACTTAAACTGAAAAGCCATATAAGGGTCAACATAGGGTGGAGAAGAAAGGATGACAGGAAGGACAAGGCTGCGTGAAAGGAATGGGAGCTGGAAGTAAGCCTAGTTTAAGGATGCTAGTGAAGGTAAAGAACCTTTGGAATAGAGAATTGAATAAGGGTCCTGAAAGTAGTGAATTACCTAAAGGAGTGGTATTGAAAGGAGAATATTTTTGTGGGGAGTTTCCAGAGAGCACAGGATCTGATGGTGAAGACTGGTAAAGAATGGGAAAAGGAGAGATCAGTACGGGAAACACACGTTGAATATACCCAATGAAGGTTATTAACTCTTGAAGACCAAGAGTTCCTAGCAGCCAATGAGACAAATTACTGGGATTCTTAGTCATCCATTAGCAAAATGTGTTCTTTTCTGGTTTTAGTACACTGTTTTTGAGTAAGAGGCAGGCCCTCTTTCTAATACTCAATTATGGAGCCAAAATTGACCAAGGTGGTATAGGATTAACAGAAACTGACATAACATGGCATGGGTTCAAAGATCTCAAAAAAGAAATAAAATGACTTTTAGCCATCTTAATAGAACTCATTTTTTGTAGTAATTTTTAGACATGTTTTAGAGGTCTCCTAACTCTATTTCTTTGTCTAGTAGAAAATATTTTTTCCCACATTATGACCACTTTTTAAAGAAAATTAACATTTTTGGCAAAGATCCAGATGTCTCCATCAGATTGTGCTGTTGGACAGCAGGTTTTTAGCCTTGTATTTCAACATGTTGGATTTTCAACACTCACAGTAGCTTTTTAAAAAATGGTAGTTGTTGCATTAAGATATAATGGAAGTTGTTTGCTTTTGCTAAAGGAAGAGAAAAAAATGGAGTGAAGTCAAGCGTGACTTTTTTAATGGTAGTTTTTCTTATTTAGAAGATTGTTACTGATGATATATAGCAGAAAACATATTGCTGTATTAACAAGGTCATTCAGTCAAAAAATCCTATTAATGTAGAAAATGACAGAACCGAGCTGTGTGGTGAAAAATAAGGCAAATTCTCACCTTGTATCTCCAGATTCCTTTTCAAATTCACACGATGGCAGGGAAACTGAGAAACAAATTCAGGAGATGAGCATGACTGTAAAAACATAGTTCAGATATCATCAGTATTGACTCCTTTCCAATTTTATTTGCTTTTTACTTTTTACAAAAATAATGGTAGCAAGCTAAATCAAAGAATATATATTCTATTTTATATTCAAATAAAAGACATCTACAGAAGTATAAAGAAACCTGCTGCGTAAAAAAATTCAAAATAAACATATATGTTTATAGTATCCTTGGCATGTTTCCTTTTTGTTTTTTTAGATCTAAGAGCAGCAAATAGTCATTTGCATTTTGAACGATAGCAAACTGGTTTTAGATTTAGTTGTCAATTTAATGAAGCCTCAAATATTGATCTTAGCAAAACAGTAAAGTAGGAAATAAAAATAAAAAGGATCATTATAACAGTACCCCAGAGGGAATAACTATGGTCACTTCAGTCAGTGATAAGCTGATTTTAGTAGTGTGAGCTAGACAAGTAAAAATAAAGATCGCCTTGACTTAGCTTGAGCTGGAAAAGAAATCTTGCAGGTTTATGGCTTCATAAATTGTTCTGAATGTTTAACATCCCATGAAGAAGAAGCAAACAATGAAGATACTTCATTTAAGAATGCAAAACCAGTATACTCAGGCAGAAGCCTGTAATTCAGATTTATTATCTCATTATCTGTGTTTGCATTGCTGAAGGGCCTTCTTTGACTACACTCAAAGCATTGCCATGCCGACATTACTGACCATGCTAAGTCTGGGTTTTAAACACCTCCAAGTCTGTTTGACTTCATCCCATTGCAGCTGAATGAAACCTTTGTATACTAGATTATTTCTTTTAATGCTGTATGGCCTTTTGTTGAATACAATTAAGTTATACCCATTTTGATAAGAAACTATTCTTGCATGTAGTGGTAACTTATCTGTTTAGATCCACCCAATACTTCTCATAGGGAAAAGTAAGATGTTGCCTTAATTATAAGGTTGACAAATCAGAATCACAAAAGTGTATGAGCTTTACATCTATTTCTCAGTCAGGAATAAGCACACCATGGAAGGGTTCTCTTGAAATCTGGGAATGCTTCAATCCTGTCTTTCTATTGAGCTGGGGATTTCCCAATGAATGCAGCATCATGACATGCCTCACATAGGTTAAACCTGTAACAATACTACTTTCATTCCATATTCAAATAGAATGTCTGGAATGAGAAAGAAAGAAAGAGATGGTGTTATAGCTTTGTTTATTTTGCCTATGCCACAGCCTCAGTTCTTGATTTACCCATTCTTATAAGGCTATTCTTAACAGGACTCGTACTATTCCTCCTAGCTTGAATATTGTTACTATGACATTAAACTTATCTGAGATCTAACCCCTAGAGAGCCATGTGAAACTGTACTTATATGACTCAGGATATATGTTTCCCACTATGTTGGCCAATAATGATTTGCTCTCTTTGTTGCTTTAGCCCACTTATTTGTATTATAGAGCCACTTGTTTGTTTGTTTGTTTCTTTTCATAAGGTACACACCTTAATGCTCTACCTTGCTATGTCAGACCCCCAACATCAAGAATTTCAACTTATGTGCATGTCCATTTCCATGTACAATGCAGCATATACTAAATACACTAGATACCCTTTTCATGGAAATTCTTCAATTTTTGCTTTGGTGATTGAAAGAACCTGGGCTAAATTTATGTCTTATATTTTTAAATATATGTGCTCCCTTGCCTCTAAAATCTTACTCAGTTTTTCCTCTTGGATCTCATTAATTTGACATTTTAACCCACTGATAAGATATTCCTAATTTTATAGTGGTATCTCGTTTGTATCTAAAGATAGAGGACTAAGTAAAATAAAATGAAAGATTAATATATGCTTGTCAATGGTTCATAAAATACACTTTGTTGACTACTGTGTTGTTTTGGAAGTTGGTTCCTGTTTCCAATAAATTTAGTCTACCGGGGGAGAGGAGTTAGATCAATGTTTTAAAATCTAGATTAAGAACAATATTGTAGCTGTAAGAACAAATGATTGTAGTAAATGGATTCAGCTTAAGAAAGGCAGGATGGCTTTCCTGTGACATGTAAAACTGGCCATGAAGGAATAGGAAACGTGCCTCGTTGAATTTTGGGGAAGACAATTAATGAGATGAATTTAGCATCAATCAAAGAAAAGAACATATTTGATGTTGAACAAATTAAAACCAAAGAGCTGAGAGTTAATAGGATTGGTTGTAACAGATATTTGTTATTTAAATAAAAATATACTCAAATACACCATGAATTAGTAAATAGAAAAACTGTAAGATTGATGAATAAATTCAAGAACTGGTTATTTAAGAAGAAAAATGCTGTAGATAAAGCTCTTACAAAGATAATTGAAAAAAAGGAGATAAATTAAAAAAATAGAATGAGGAAGTAGATACAAATTGCTGATACAAAAGAGCCTATTTCAGTGAAAATAAGATACCATCTGCTCAACTAGCAAGTAAATCAAATCATGAAGTTGCAATAATTAAATGGGGACAAATTAGTACAGGAATAAACTTAAAGACTAATGAAATTGGGGGAAATATCCATGAGGAAGTCTAGATATGCATATAAATTTAATATACTTTATAAAGATGGCAATTCAAATCAATTAGAAACAGAAAAAGTATTGAATAACTGGTGTCAAACAACTGAGTGATCACTTAGGAAAATATAGTTAGATATTTTTTCTTCATACCATACATCTTGTAGGGAATGAATAAAATTAAAAAAATAAAAACAAAGTTGTTAAGAAGTTATAGATAAGTATTTATACATTGTAAGTATGGGAAAAAGTTATTCTAAAAATGACTCATTTTCAACAATGAGCTAATAACAATTTTATTAAATAAGCAAACAAAAAGCAATGAAGTCTATTTAGTAAACAACAGAGTAAGAACTACTTTGTACAAATGGTTATGGAAGTAAAAATCATTTATGGCCTCTACTTTTTAGTTGCTAAAGATATAAACTATGTGGCATTGACATGGAATACACACACACATACCCACACATGCATTTGTTTTTGGAAATGTGTTTTTTGGATGTGTGGGTATATATGTGAGCATATGTGTACATGTCTACACACACATACTGTTTTACATACACGCATACAAATATATTCTAAGAGTTTTTATTTACCATCACAAGAAAAAGATCCTAAACTAAATAGAAGAGGAATGTTTGAAAGGATACCAGGTGAGTCACAGATTCCCTAGGAAATTAGAAATAAAAGGTCAGGAATCCACCATTAAGTAGTACAAATCAGCACCAAAATCATCCCACAGGGGCCTCTCCACCACCACCACTGCCTGTGGGAATGCTGACACTTTTCAGTGCTTGATAGGATTCTCTGTCCTTGCTTCATTGCAGCCTGCATTTTGGACACTTGACTTGGCTACCTAGAGACCAAGTGAAACAGCTATTTCATGGTACTTCTCTAGTGGGAGGCTACATTGACTCACAATGCCTTATTCCCCCCCCCCCCCAAAAAAAAAAACAAAAAACAAAAACAGAAAGAACAGTGTATTTTCAGATTGGCATGTGAGTGTGTGTTTCTGTGTGCTTCAATAGCATTTGATACTATTGTGTTATATGTAAATCACACTGTCAATGACACCCATCTAAAATAGTTTACACATTGATTTGTTAAGTATTTTGGATTGTACATCAAATACATAATCATATTGTGCATTCAGGAATGTGTAGTCTGAGAGATAAGACTAGCATATATGAAATGTCTAAGGAATGTATAAAGTTTTGCTATTATTTATATAATTGATAAGTTCTGGGGAAGCTTGGGAAAAGATGTACGTGTTTGAAACAGCTGAAAAGCTTCATAGAAGTACTGACTTGAAGTGGACTTCAAAAGATGGGTAGTAGCCTGGTTGGGTGGCTCAGTGGCTGAGGGTCAACCTATGAACCAAGAGGTCACAGGTTCAATTCCTGGTCAGGGCACATGCCCAAGGGTTGGGGGCTGGATCCCCAGTAGGGGTTGTGCAGGAGGCAGCCAATTGATGTTTCTATCTCTCTATCTCTCTTCCTTCCCCTGTCCCTAAAATCAATAAAAAATATTAAAGATGTATAATATTTATTACATGTTGCCTATAGGTCAGTGTATAGCTATAATATAAGTATGTTTACATTAGTAATTATATATACTTTCATTCAAGATAGGATGCACTTGGTTAGTGAGTTAGTTGGTGAGTAAAAACTGTATACAGCTCATTTCATGCATTGACTCTATTTTTCTCAAATAATCCATTGATTTTTTGTTATAAGATCCTGAGTTAAACTAATTCTGATCCTATATAATTAAAGGTGAATATACAAATTGTCCCCTCAACCGGGAGTTCGACCAGGGGGAGGGGTTGGCTGCCCAATCGCCTGCAGCCCCTCCCCCTGGCTGGCCCTGCCCCTGATTGATCCTCCTCACCCCAATCAGAGGCGGAGCCAATGGCCAACCTCCTGCATCCCTTCCCCCCAATTGGCTCTGATCAGGGCAGGCCAGCCGGACACCACCTGTGCATGAATTTGTGCACCAGGCCTCTAGTTAATTTATAAATAAATTTTTAATGAAGTATATATACATAAATATAGTGTACAAGTTATACATGTATATATCTTGGTAAATTTTTATAAAGTGAATAGACCATGTAATCAGCACGCAGATTAAGAAACAACATTTCCAGCATCCTAGAAATCTGTGGTCCTTCTAATTAGAGCTTTCACAATGGTAACCAATATCTTGACACCTCTCACTATTGAGTCTTTTTATATTTTTGAACCTGATGCAAATATAATCATACAGAGTGCATTCTTTTGTTTCAGCTTATTTTACGTGGAATTTTATATTTATGAAATTTATCCATGCTACATGAAACTATTTTCTCTCATTACTATGTAGTATTCGATTATACAAATACATCACAATTTATCCATTTTATTCAGCTCATTTTCATTGTTTTCAAATTTTGACTTTGTTAGTGTTGTTGCTGTGAGCATTCTTTTTGTGAACATATACGTGCTTATCTTTCAAGTAAACATTTAGAATTGAGATTTCTAAGTCATAGGGCATGCATGTTTTAAGTTTCAGTAGATATTAACAAATGGTTTTCAAAAATGGTTGCTCAAATTTATGCTTTCTCTGTATGTGAGGGTTCTAGTTCCCCAAATCCTTGCCAATGCTTAATATTAGCAGTTTATTTGTTTTTGTGTCTATTCTGGTGCTTGTGTAATAGTTTTCCACTGTGGTATTAACTTGGATTTACTAAGATGATTAATCAGTGAAAGCACTTTTATATATGTTTATGGAACACTTGGTACGGCCTTTACTTTTTGTGTGATGTTGACTGTCCAAGTCTCTTGGCCATTTTGTTGTTTGGTTGTGTGTTGTTATTGCTTTATAGTTCTTTCTGTATTCTGAATGAGTCCTTTTTCTGTTATTTGTATTAGAAATATTTTCTATTTTCTACTTACCTTTTCACTCTCTGTGTTTTATGGTTAATGAAAGTTACAATTTTATTGAGGTCCAATTTATCAATCTTTTCCTGTATGGTTGGTACTTGTGTGTGTGTGTTTTGGTTTGTGTGTGTATGTTTATATATTTGTGTGTTTGTGTATGTTCAGCCTAAAATATATGATATCCATTGAGCAAGCAATAGTGAAATTATTGTTCAAACCATAATTTCACTAATGTTCTAGAGTGAAATTTTTTCACAAGTAAAGTGACTATATTTTTGTGGGTGTCTTTTTAGTCTCTATTTTATTCTAGTCATCCATTTATATATGTTTCCTGGTATAGAATACTACTAGCCTCTTTAGATGGCAAGTGATATAAATAATCAACTTGGAGGCAAAGACCAAATCCAAGGCACTTCCGAGGAATACGGTCTAAAAATAATGCCAAAGGTGTGGTTATAAAGTCATTCTCTCTCCTTTCTCCTCTAGTCAATTATTAAATATCTCTTAAATCCATACTGTTTATTTTCATTGTCACTAAAAGTTCAGGTTCACATTAGTTTTGGCTGAGGCTACTAGTATTTTAGTCACCTAGCACTTTTTTCCTCTGCCTTCCTCATTGTTACCAGAATAATTGTTTCCTTCTTTCAGTTCTTGCATTACTTTCTCTCTTCTGATATGAGAAGCAGGGCTATTGCCTGCATCACTATTTCATTTTCCCTCTTGCATTTGTCTACCAGCAGAGTTAACAGCAGTTGCCCAAACCTTAAGATTTAGTCCCACAAATCTGTACCTTTCCCCTGTGTTTCCTCTGTGAGGAATTTTTCAGTCACCTTCTGACAACCTGTTATTCATTCTTAAAGTCCCAGCTCAAATTATAAATTCTGTATGAAGCTATTTCTCATTCCTTTCTGACAGAGGTTAATCATTTACTTCTATTTACTGATATTATTTCTACTGTATCATATTCATCTTCATATTCCAAGATTAGGTGCTTAATAAATATTGGTTGAATTAAATCAAATTCATGAATTTCCATCTTCCCTTAACATTGCTCACCCTCTTATACACACAGCCACACAGCCACACACACACACACACACACACACATGGATTAGGGTTAAATGTTAAACATTAAAGCTTAGACATAGTAAAAGACAAAATTGAATATTAAAGTTTAATATTTAGAATGCACAGAAGAAATCACAAAAATATCTGTGTTTTAAATACAATTATCAGGATCTTGTAATATTTGCTTTATCTATCTCAGTTTTGCATTTTTCCTTTGCTTAAAATAAATAAATAAAGACAGGTCATTTCACTTTTACATATATCAATAGGTACTTTTAAAAATATACACATTTTCTTACAAACTATACTGTGATTGTCATACCTAACAAAATAAATATTTATTTAGTGTCACTTAATATTCAGTCTATAATCAAATTTCCATGATTATCTAAAAAAAATCCAGTAATAGTTGGTTTGTTTGAATTAAGATTCATATAATCCCCACTTAGTACATTTGTTCTTTATGCCTCTTGAATCTCTTTTATTTTCTCTGTAGCCCACCCACTTCTCCCTTTTTACCCTCATGCTATTGAATTTTTACCAAAATTTAATTAATGCTTCTAAAAAATATTCCACATTCTGGATTTATTTGTGTGTTTTTTTCAGTGCCATTTAACTGATTATATAGACTCCTATAAATGCAAGTTAGTTGTGAATCTTGCTTAGATTTTTATTTTGTTTCTTTGTTTTGCACTTAGCAGTTAATGCTCTGTGTCATGTCGCATCATATTTCAGGACCACAATGACTTCTTGGTCCATCCTTAGTGATGCTAATAATAGTCAGTGGATATAGGTCCTGGAAAGCTAATCCTATCATTATGAAATATCTCATAATCTTTCATCTACTATTTTTATTAAATTATGATCATTGCCTGGATCCATTATTTATTTCAGTAGAACCTAAGAAACAAAGTGTTCCTCTTCTGTTATTCCTACCACATTTCTAGCTAGAATTTTTCAACAAAGGAGAATTTTTCCTTGTCAACTAGAGATATTCGACTACCTTGAAACATAGTGAACACCTGACATGCAGGGTAATGTTCTTCTTTATAATAACCAGTTTTCAGAGTTGTTGCCATACTTAATTTTGGTGATGTCCAATAAGGCATTTTTCCCCTGTCTCTTTTTTAAGTATAATTTTGATGTCATAGATTTTTATATAGTCAACCTGATTTAATTAGTTGTATTCATCAGATTATTGGTTGTTCTTCCTTTGACCAAAGGGGACCTTTGAGGTTGTATCCTGTTTGTTGTTGTTATTTGTTTGTTTGTTGCATTCGCCTATGATTCTTGAAATTTTCCTTGCTTTCTGGCATAAGATATCCCAGCCTAATCCTACATTTTTCCAGCTTTAGACTTGGAATCAACTATTTCTCCAAAGAGTCCTGGGTGCCAGGTTAATCATTGCTAATGGGTTGTCACTGATTCTAGAATTTTTCATGGACAAGCTAGAAATTATATAGATTTTAAAATAAGACAATATAACCCGGAGTCCATACTGATATTTCCAATTCACATGTAACACTACAGTATTTTTAAAAAATTTATCCTCTTATCTATTTTTTATGCTAAAACTTTGGCTCCTAAAGGCAGTAATATGATATGTAACCAGCATTTTCTATACGCTACATAAAATATATTTTAAAATTACAATATAAATACTAACTATTGGACTGCAAAATGAAATTTAGAATATAAATACTACTAATAATATAAACATAGAATAGAATTTATCCTATAAGAATATACTTTTGTTCTAAAGTCACTTGAAATAATTCTTATCTCTGCGTGTTTATATTTCAAATTGATATATAGCTGGACTCTAAATCAAATATGAAAGAAAAATAAAGGTATTTTTGACAGAAAATGACTTGGGAAATTTACTTTCCATATTCTCTATGTTAAGGAATTTCTTGAAGGTTTCAGCCAGTAAAAAAAATAAAAAATAAATAAAATAAGCTTAGAAAGAGTTAGGAACCAGGAACTAGAGCATTAACATTAAAAGCACAAAGTGGAGCCTTCCCACAATGGCAGACAGCTGGGTCCTATTGAGCAACCGGCGCAGACTGGGCAAGGGTCAGGAAAGGCTTAGGGAGAGTGGGAACAGAAATACACGTTCCCTGGGCAGTTTCCATGGAGTGTTTGAGATACTGGAATAATTTAAAGATATAATAAAGGCACTACATAGAAGAAACCGAGGGCACTTAAAATAACTGAAAGCTCCATGAGGAAGGAAATGTGAATGCGCCCCTAAAACTGACACTAATTTGATGTTGCTTAATTATTTTTAACTTTTAACATCAATGTGTGGATAAAGCACGGAGTTTATGGTTATGGAGAAGTACATAACTATTATCAGCACTATGTAAAAATACAGATACAATTTAAAAGGTGAAGGTGGGGGAGATTGGCAAAAAGAAAGCAGGTGCTTCAATATCCTCATTCTGCAAAAACAAAACAGAACAAAACAAAAAAAAACAAAAAATGAAAAAAGAAAAAAGTCAATAGATACTACCTATGAAATACAGATTTGAGTGTATTATTTCAATACTAAAGGAAACAAAAGAGGCAAGAACTATTAAAATGTGTACACTTGGGGAGAACAGGATTAAGGCTGAGGAGTGTAGGGCTTGGGCATTAACTTACATTTTTTTCTAAGCTATTCTGTAGTGTTATAAATTTATTAAAGAATGTAATGGGATACATTAATCCAACAGTATAATATTTATATTTACAGTAGTAGTATTAGATGGCAGAATTACCACTTCAGGATATATATCTCACCATATGAAGCTGGGGAAAATCTCCCAGGATGCCAATTAAAGTTTAAATTATTGAAAGTGGTGAAAGAATGATGGTCAATATGGAGGCCAGGAAATGGAAACACCACCTGTGAGTAATTGGTGTGCCTAAATACATAGAAAGAAATGATATAAGTGAAATAGGAGCAATATTCAAAGAAAGAAGAAAAATGTTCATTCCTGGTAGAACTCTGAGTTGAAAGAAAGAAATGGCTTACTCTTTCTGAGAAACAAATTTTAGCAAAAGGTACTCTTAGACCCTTAGACATATCTACACATCTGAATGAAGTTATGAAATTAAAAAGAGAGACAGAGAGAGGATGAGAGATTACTTCAAACATCCAGTCAGGCTTCCTTTTTAAGTTGACTGAGAGACAAAGGCTGTCCTAGGACTTCTCTTTCTTAACATTTGATTGATGTCTGAGCACCTGTATAGGATGGGAGAGACAAAAGTAGTAATCCAAGAACTTGAGATGGAAACAAGTTGTTGTCCTCATATCAAGAGAACAAAAAGATACTTTCATATACTAGTATTCAAAGATTCAGAAAATATCCTATCAATGAAAAGCGCTTTCTGAAACAAACCTTAAAGGGAAGGTAGTATGGTGTTGATATTAAAAGCACAAGGTTGCAACCCTATCCCCTTGTTCAAATGTTGATTCATTTCAGTTCCTGGTTGCATGAGGCTGATACTGCTTTTCTAGAACTTCTTGCTATCTTCCAGGAACGAATAGAATTCCTCTTTGCAAAACAAGAACATCATACTAACCCCCAACTTATCTCTAAAACTTTTATATGAAATATTAAATACTTGTTTAGAAATAGCCATAATGGAGCATGACAACACATACATTAAAGATACAACATATATGTCATGGTGAAAAGGTCTAACATATATGTAGCTAGAATCCCAGAAAGATAGGAGAAAAAGAATGGGAGAGCAATATTTGAATAAATAAAAACTGTTTATTTTCCTTAATTAGCAAAAGACATCAAGTCATGGACTCAAGAAACATTACAAACCCCAAGCAAGATAAATACAAAGAGGCCCTAGCCGGTTTGACTCAGTGCATAGAGTGTCAGCCTGTCGACTGAAGGGTCCTGGGTTCGATTCAGGTCAAGGGCACTACCTTGGTTGCAGGCTTCTCCCCTGCCCCAGCCCTGGTTGGAGCACCTTCAGGAGGCAACCAATTGATGTGTTTCTCTCACATAAATGTTTCTCTCTGTCTTTCCCTCTCTCTTCCACTCTCTCTAAAATCAATGGAAAATTTTATCCTCGGGGGAGGATTAAAAAAAAGATAAATACAAAGGAAAAACACGTAGGCTGAGCATAGTAAAACTGACAAAGGCCAAAGAACAAGGTAAAATTTCAAGGAGGCCAGAAAAAAAAAAGACTTGATATGTAAAAAGAAGAAATAATAAGCCTATAAGCTGATGTCTCAAAAGGAACTAGAAAGCAGATGATAAGACTGCAACTTCAAAGTAGCTGATAGAAAATAGTTGCCAACCTAGAGGTCTATGCCCTGCAGATATACCTTATAAAAATGATGGTCAAAGACATTTTCAGACACTCTAAAATGTTGATAATTAACCACCAGCAAATCTATGACAAAGAAACTATACCTCAGGCAGAAGAAAAATGATCCTTGCTAGGAACTTGGAAGTGCAAGAATGAATACAAAGCAATAATGCTAAATTGATAATTCTAAAAGAACACTAACTACATAAAATATCAATAATAAGCATGTTTTGTAGAATTTAAAATGTAGATAGAATGAAAATTCCACAAGTGGGTCCTTATTAAAATAAAGCTGGTCCTTAGTTCCTGAGAGAGCCAGCCCATTTCTTTTTTCCATTTATGCCCGTCAGCACCAACCCTTCTAGTGAGAACTGTGCTCTAATTTTATCTCCTGGAGCCTCAGGTCTGTTGAAACTGTCTTCTTCTCAGCCCCTCAGCCACTTCTTCTAGGGTCAGGAGGTGACCCCAGGGAAAAGGGTCTCAAATGCTGCAGATATTCACTGTCTGGTCACTTTCCCGACTCCTCATTTTATTTTTTAACATTTGGTCCAGCATTTCTAAGTATTTTCTATAGGCAGTTTAGTCTAAATTACATAGTCTGCCATTACCACAATTGGTATGTACATTTAAAAACTTAATAATTACCCTCCTTATTATGAAAATTTCTCTTTTCCAAATCACTAGAATGTGAAATGAATAAATATATAATACAAACATCAAGAGGTAGAAAACTACAGAAACAATAAGGCAATGTAAGAATAAAACATAAAGCAAATTAGTTGAAGTAGTAAAAACGAAAAGTATATCTGATCCAATAATCACTACAAATTGAAAATCTCAATTCTAAGAAGAAAAAAATAAGCAGATGGGATTTAAAAATTAATCCATTTAAGTATTATATTTAAAAAGGATGTATAAAGAAACATAATTCAGGAATTTTATGAGGAAGAAATGAAGAAATATAAAGCACACACATGCAATTAAAAGACAGGAGGATTTGATTTTCCCCCTCAAAGTAAAATTTATGATTAAAAATAAAATATTAAACCAATTAAAATCTGCATAAATGATTTCTCAACAAAGATATAGCTGCTAAATCACATAACTGCTGAAATACTCAAGGAGAAAAATATATGACCTACAAAAAAATGGACTCTAACAAAATTAGTGAGAGATTTTAACGTGCTTTTCTCTGCTTTCAGCAAATAAAATAAAATAATAGATTGACACAAGAGAGGATGTGGAGTGGTGTTTGTGAAACCTCAGTTGTCAGTTTCACTGGATGAGCTCTATGTGGATAGATGCCTGGCCCCACCTCCACAGATGTGGTTCCAGTTGGTTTGGGGTGAAACTGGACAACCAATGGGTCCAGGCTGCCTGTCACTACTTGAGCCAATCAATCAAGAGACAGAGTTGAATCAGATACAAGCATTTATTCTAATAATGCCGGCAGTATGGGAGAGCCAGCAATCATTCACAAAATCCGCTCTGTACCAGCTGCTTATATTGAGTAGGACAAAGATTACATGGGGAAGTAGGCAAAAGGAATAAGAATGGGTATACAAAATGGGTATTACAGGTGTGGAGAAGTAGGCAATTTGGGCTGGGTGGGGACTCCATGGTTTGGGCAACACAGTTGTTAATCTTTCCATGATAATAGGCAGTTCTCCAATGAGAATTAACATGCATTCCAAGATTGACTCCCAGATCCAACATTGACTCCCAAGCCCCAGGGGTAAGTTTGACTCCCAGATTCTAGACCAGGTAAGAATGTGCTTTCTTTTATTAGAACAAAACAATCAAGGTTAACAGAGCATGACTAATCTATATATATAAAAGCCTAAGTGATTATTCAACTGTTTGACTGTAGGACTGGTAGCTATGACGCACACTGACCACCAGGGGGCAGACGCTTAACACAGGAGCTGAAGAGCTGCAGTGACTTGGCAGCTGTGGTTCTTGGGTGACACACCTGGAACCAGAGAGGAGGGAGCCTGATTCCAGGGTGCATCACCTGAGAACTGCCCTCTCACAATCTTGTACCCCTCGGGGGATGTCAGCCAGTTTCAGCCCGATCCCCGCAGGCTGGGTCGAGGGCCCCCACCAATGCATGAATCCGTGCACCAGGCCTCTAGTATTTCTTATAACTATAGCTAGTCCCCAATATTCTGTTCTGCTGCTAACATTGGTAATAAAATTATAAGTGCACTTTAACAAGTCTTTACTCAAAGCAAAATAAAAACTCTTATTAATACAATATTTAGAAAATAGAATAGTCATATGATGATTATAATTATTAGTTATATTAATGTAATTTTAATTATGACGAGCATAAATAAAATATTCTAGAGGCCTGGTGCATGAATTTGTGCACCAGTGGGGTCCCTTGACCTGGCTTGCAGTATCGGGCCAAAACCAGCTCTCCAACATCCCCCAAGGTGTCATGAAATGTGAGAGGGCACAGGCCAGGCTGAGGGACTCCACTGGTGCACGATCAGGGCCGGAGAGGGACGCGGGAGGTTGTCCAGCTGGAGAGGGACCACAGGAGGGCTTCAGGGCATGTCTGGCCTCTCTTGCTCAGTCCCGATCGGCCGGACCCCAGCAGCAAGCTAACCTACTGGTCGAAGTGTCTCCTCTTGTTGGTCACAGCATGTCATAGAGACTGGCCGACTGGTTGACTGTCTGCCCCCTGGTGTTCAGTGTGCATCATAGCGACTGGAAGACCAGTCCTTCTGGTCGTTCCAGTCATTTGGTTGTAATGGTCGCTTAGGCTTTTATATATATAGACCAGAGGCCCAGTGCATGAAATTCATGCATGGGTGGGGACCCTAGGCCTGGCTGGCGATCAGGGCCTTCTGGCTGATGGCTGGGCCTTCCTTCCTCAGGGGCCAGCTGACGGCCGGGGCCTTCCGTCGTTTCGTGCCACCCCGTGGTAGTCAGCGCACATCATAGTGAGTGATCAAACTCCCGGTCTCCCAGTCGAACTCCCGAGGGGACACTTTGCATATTAGCCTTTTATATATAGAGATGGATAGAGAATGGAGAGGAAAGAATTAAAGCTTGTTTGTGATTCATATATTCCCTTTAGGGGAGGGACACACCCAAGTAGGGGAAAAGGCAGGCTAATCTCCTTGTCAACTAGATTGTGTAAACTGACTAATATTATTTGCAAGGAGGAAGAATCTTATCTATAAAATTCCCTTTGGAGTATATCACTAACTAAAAGGGTTACTTAGAGTAAATAAAGACAAAATCTATGGAAACAGGAGATAGTGCTCACTGGAAAAATACATATAAAGCTACACAACTCTCTGGGTATAAAATAGAGATTTTACTCAATTTAAATTCTCTTCTTGCTATGTGAAGTAACTTATGAACTCCACTTAGAGACCTCATCTGTTATTCTAGACCAGAAAGTGCAGGTTTGATGTGAGAAGAAAGTATCTGAGAAATAACCCTTTATGTCCCAGACTACTTTGGAGTCTACATAGCCTTGAATTGTTCATAAAACTTGATTCTGAACATGAACTTTGATCTCTGGGCATCTGATTTGATAATCTGATTATTTGATTAGCTCACAAAATAAAATGAAAGTAAATGAATGGATTAATATTGGCTCTAAGATATTTAAAAGAATATAATACATTTAAGAAAAGTAGGGTATTTGATGAAGATGAAATAAAAAAATAATTAAGGATACAGAAATTAGTAGCATTGATAAATCCAGGAGCTAGTCTCTGAGAAAATAATCAATTTAATGAATGAGCTGATAGGATTACTGGGGAGCTTTTTTTCGGTTTAGATCCCTTATCTCTGCCCCTCTGATTTCAGTTGCCTCAGTTTGCCCACACTTCAATCTTTCTCCTCAACTCAGCTGGTCTGTCATGCTCTGCTTGCCTTCTCCATTTCTGAGCTGTGATCTGCCAAGTCCTCATGCAATAAGCTAGGGTTATCAGAGGGCTTCCCCCACTTGTTTTCTTTTTCTCCCAGTATTTAGTCTTTCTGTCCAATGTCTGAGAACTATAAAACAATGTCTAGTTTTATAATTGCTTTAATAGGAGGAATGTTATTTCCTATTTGGTTACTCATGGCATGAAAAAAAAAAGTATATTTAAAAGCAACAATACTTCACATGCATGACCACAGGCTGCATATGAGAGTGATCCTTGAAAGAAGGGATACATATTGAGGTGAGCCCTACAATCAATATTCCAGTTTCCATTGCCTGCAGAGAGTTTCCAGGCTGCAAAGCAGGAAGGGAAAAACCAAACAGAGCCTGCTGGTCTCCCTGGGTTGAGAAAACCAGTTGAGCATTCAGAGAGGACAAAGCAGGGAATTCACAGGGCAGAAGATGAAAAGAGAGCCACATAGCAAAGCACTCTGGAGATAAACAGAGGGTTCCCTTAAGTGTGCAGCAGTGTACTGATCAGACAGGCATGTGGAGAATTACCCAAAGCTGAGGAAAGAGCTATTATAAAGGAGTGGTGGAACAGTTCCTAGTTTCCACAGAGCCAGGAGTAGTTCATATTCACAACCAGGGTGAAAAAGTCTACTAATATTCAGAACATCAGACATAGTACTCAGTAGTGGGAGCAAATTAAACCTAGACTAAAGGCTCCCTCTGGTTCCGCTGATCAGAGATTAGAAGGAAACTGAAAAAGGATCAAGTAATTTAACTGTGTACCTGTACAAAATAGTTAGAAGTTAAGGTTTAAAATAAATAATAACAAAAAATAGTTGTGCATTAACTGAGTTTTACATAATGCTTTTTAGGTCACACAATGATTCTTGCAAGCATTAACTCATCTTAGATTTGGCTTCCTTGTATTGCAAATTTAAATACTAATATGCATGTTAAATAGGCCCAAGGTGACCCAGGCATCTGACAACCCTCATATATTGGAGAGGTATCTTGCTACTCTTGTCTTTAAAACTCTATTAGAGATGGCTTTCTTGAAGATGGACTGACAAATACTTAACAGAAACTGAATTCAAAAATGACTTTCTTTTGTGATTTAATGAAGCACAGGATATATTAATGACTTAGATATAAACCTCATTCCCAAGGTAAAGTTTTTACCAATAGGGGTACTAATTTATCAAGGAAGGCATGAAGATTATTGAGTAGTTTATTTCAGTGTCGGGTCCCTTTGTGTTCGGAGGCTTTAACCTAACACACTCACAACTGGCAGCTTTCTTACCTGTCAACTGTGCGAGTGCCAAGGTCAAGGAAATATAGTTGGAGAATGGGGCGTGCGAACACCCAAAGCCTCAGAAAGTTGCTTTGGAGGAAGTCAGTTTTGATACATGTGCAACTGTTCAATGATCAAAAAGAAAAATGGAGCCTGCCCTGAGACAAGGGTGGCAGAAATTAGAGTGAGTGATGCATCTAACAGCCAAATAATCCCAAGAATTGCAGGCAACCTCCAGAAGCCAGAGAGAGGCACACAAGGACCCTTCCCAAGAGCCTTTAGAGTGAGCATGGCCCTGTGGACATCTTGAATTCTGACTTCAATTCTCCAGAACCATGAGAGAATTTAAAAATAAAAAAAGAGGAAGAAAGAACGAAAAATGGCAGGGTTTGTATAACTGCTTGTAGCTTTTAGTGTTCTTTTAAGGCACATTTAATGGTTTCATCAATTTAAGCAGTGAAATAAAATGCATTTATTATTAATAAAAAAACTACAAAACATTAATACATACAAGGAATACAGAAACATATTTTTATATACAAATTGTAAAGTAACAAAAAACTAGGCTAAAAAAAGTTACATTTCTATAAATTACAAATAAATCTTTTTAAAAGGCAACTCCTTCCTAATACTTAAGTTACTTTGTGCTATAAATTGCCTTTTATACATAATATTGTGTGTTATAGAATAATTTTCTGTTTGGTATTAATCATTGATGCTTAGCTCCTTCCCATGACAGATATTCTCAGTATTTATACTGAGTTTCAATTTATGACACATACTCTATCCTGTTGCTTACAGAGGCATAGTCTTTTAGTTGAGTACCTACAAAAGGACAGGTGCTCAATTTGTTTTAAAGAGATATCAGAGCTCTGGCCAAGTGATTCACTTGATTGGAGTGTTGTTCCGTACACCAATCCCGGTCAGAGCACATAACTAGGTTGCGGGCCATCCCAGGTCTGGGCGCCTATAGGAGGCAACCAATCTCTCTCTCTCTCTCTCTCTCTCTCTCTCTCTCTCTCTCTCTCTCTCTCTCTTCCTCCCTCTCCCTCTCCCTCTCCCTTCCTTCCTCTCTCTCTAAAAGTCAATGAAAACATATCCTCAGGTGAGGATTAAAAAAAAAATATATGAAACAAAACCACATGCAGGTAAGAAATAAATGAGCTTTGGTCATCTCAAGCACCATTTTTATTTAATTAGTGAATATATATGTATATATACATATATGGAGATATG
>NW_005357115.1:8598086-8611056 GCF_000412655.1 Myotis brandtii
TTTTTTCTTCTTAGGATTAATCCTTAATATCAAACTATGACAATGATAATTTTGAACTGCTTGGTAAACTCATTTATTTTGTCTTTGAATAGGGATGCAGTCAAAACGCATCCTGTACTCAGGCAGTTTTGATTATCAACATCTTCCTGTGCGTTTCTCTCTGTTCAGGTTTACTGCTCGTCACTAATGAAGCTGCAAGAACAAAACAGACTTAAGGTTTTTGTCTTGTTATCTCTGAAAATGGATAGTGATTTTCTTCTTTTTCCTCAAGAAACATGCTTGCCACAAGATAAGGGTTTTATAGAGAGAGAATAAAAATCTTTAATTGCTTCCCACCTTGCCTTCTTTCTAATAGGTACAACAGAAAGAAATATTAGAAAACAAAGCAAAAATAAAGCCCTCTGAAGCAGAATGAGATCAGACTCAATTGACTAGGGTGTATTCCTCTTGTTTTCTATTAAAGTATTTCCCTTTCAAAGCTTATCAAGAAATGATCCCCAAAAGAATCTGTCTCCTACTTATAATATGTCAGAATGTATTTTTTTGCAGTGAGAGATGCTGAGAAAATTGAAACTAAAAATTAAAAAGAAGCTAAAAGGGAAATTAATATTTTTCCCTTTAGGATCATTCATAAAAATCTTTGCTTCTTAGCAGAGTGATGAAAAAATAAATAGGGTTTTATTTCAAGGAGTACGATTCAATTTCAACCTTTGTTTAATGCCTTAGAAACAGCAGGGAGGGCAAAACCATCCATCACATACAACTCGTAATAAAACCTTTTGAAGTAATAGGAAGAGTTTTTGCTTAGCCAGTCATCGGAATGGAAGCTGGAAAATAAACAGACTTAAATTGACCTCTAATAAATAAGATTAACTCTTGAGCATTAACTTTTTAAACAACCAAATGTCATTCAAATCAAATCTCTAGAAAATTGCTTCATAATTAAAATCTGCCTATTCAATCAAATAGCAAACCAGTTACCAGAAAATTCAGAACATGTGAAAATGGTATAATATTTATACTACTACAATGAAAGTAACAAAAGTTTCACAAAAGTAAGCTTGAGTAAGACCCCTCATGGCATTCAATTCATTGGGTTATCATGCAGTGTACATTTCACTATCAAAACATTGTTCTTGGAAATACAATACCTCAACTCTATTGAGGAATTTTGACAGTATTTAAAAGAGTAATTTGTCTTTGTCTTTTGACCTAGCAAACCCATCTAAGTATCTACAGCAAGTTATACTGCAAAATATATGAAAAGACTATGTTCGGGTGTTTTATTCTGGCAGTTTTTATAAAGATGGAAGACTGGAAATAACCAAAAGTGCATGAAATAGACAAATGAACAAATTATTGTAAATCAACTCATGGAAATACTATGCAACAGTGTATAGGAGTGAAGATCTCTATGCACAGATATAGAGTAATCTCCATTATATATTCTAATAGAAAAAATAAGATGTAGAATATGAAATATTCTAACTTTGGTGACAGAAAGAAGTTATGTATAAATAATATGGGCTTAGTTTAAAAAAACACTAAAAGCATAAACAAAAAATTAATAAAAATAGTTACTTATAGAGAGTAGGAGGAAATAGGGTAATGGGACAAGTAAAGAAGCAAGATATAAAAAAACAAGTTGTTAATATAGTTTTGCATTTATAAGTATTTTCAAACATTAAAAATAAAATCTAATATAATAGGAAATGTTATCTAAAAATTAAAAGCAAACCTAAAAAATTATTTGTAATAAACCACATAGATTAGAATTATTTTAAGCAACTTTAGAATATTATTTTGACTGCAGGACTTAGTGGAAAATATTCTTAAGACAAGTAGAACTACAAAGAAATCTTGTACTCAGTAGCATAATTGAGAGTGCTGTGTTGACATAATTTTAAAACTAAATATGTTACATATTAATGCAAACAAGTAATTTTGTTTTTAAGAAATAAAATTTAACTTAAGAGAAAAAGGATAAAGTTGTAAAACTCAAATGTTGAATGAAAATTCTGCAATATTAAATTGGAATTGGAAATATAAATATGAACTCTTGATTTTTTTCTCAACAATATTTATTTCTTAGTAGTTCCTTAAAGTAATGACAGCACAATAATTATGAGCACATCCAGTGACACACACACATATATATATATATATATACATAAATTCATGTATCCAATATGTTATATAAGGGGATAAGGAAGAAAAAAATAAATTAAAAAACTACCAAGGACACAATTGGAAGCAACCAGGGTATTGACCTCTTAAACAGAAAATTGACAAAAGGAAATATTTAAATATTTATCTTGTCTTTACTTTATGAATTGTATTTCTGAGTAACCTAATAGCCCAAGCTATTGAAGGAAATATATGCACTGAAAAAAATAATAAGGCTAGAAAACACCATTTTTCAACTTCTCATGAAACAATTGATTTTGGCAGTCATTATCAATGAATGAAAACATTTGATGAAATATTGATGGTTAAGTTCACAGTGGTGGAATGAGTCTACCACCACTTGATTCCTCTCATCAATCTTAGCATTGCTGAAAGTGGAACAAATGAATATTGCTGTTCTGATTATGTGAGACAACATGAAGTATAGAGCATCATTTTTAAAATATTCTTGACCAAAACATAACAAAAGCAAAAGCTAAACTCAAATTTAATCAAGACTGTATTATTAACCTCTATTTATATACTGTATAAAGGATAGAGAAACAAATTAAACTACAACAAAAGAAAGTTAAGAGACAAATCTAAATGTTAGATACTCAATAATGGAACTTATTTGGCTTTTGTGAACAGTCAAGAACATGAAAAAGAAAATAAAAGGAGAGAGACATCAACTCTTTTTTAAAAAAAATATATTTTTATTGATTTCAGAGAGGAAGGGAGAGGGAGAGAGAGATAGAAACATTAATGATAAGAGAGAATCATTGATTGGCTACCTCCTGCACACCCCACACTGGGGATCGAGCCTGAAACCTGGGCATGTGCCCTTGACCAGAATCAAACCCGGGACCCTTTAATTCCCAGGCTGACACTCTATTCACTGGGCCAAACCAGCTAGGGCATCGGTTCTCAACCTTCCTAATGCGGCGACCCTTTAATACAGTTCCTCATGTTGTGGTGACTCCCAACCATAAAATTATTTTCGTTGCTTCTTCATAACTAATTTTGCTAATGTTATGAATCATAATGTAAATATCTGATATGCAGGATGTATTTAGGCGTCCCCTTTGAAAGGGTCGTTTGACCCCCAAAGGGGTCTCGAACCACAGGTTGAGAACCGCTGAGCTAGGGCAAGGCATCAACTCTTGATTAAAAAAGACATGACACTCAAAGTGTGAACATTGTTTTCATCCTGACAGAAACAAACCAATTATAAATGATACTGCTTTTAAAAATTACAGATATAAGAGCATGAATTACATATTGATATCAAGAAATTATGTTTCTTTATAATTAAAAAAATATTTCAATTTCAGCTGACCTTCAACATTATATTAGTTTCAGGTGTACAGCATAGTGGTTAGTCACTTATATAACTACAAAGTAAGTCTAGTACCCAACTGACACAATAAATAATTATTCCAATATTATTGATTATATTCCCTATGCTGCACTTTATATCCCATGACTATTTTGTAAGAACTAACTTATACATTTTAATCCATACATATTTTCACCTACCTCACGATTCCTCCTCCCATCTGGCAACCATCAGTTTGTTCTCTGCCTCTATGAGTCTGTTTTTGTTTTGTTAGTTCCTTTTGTTTTTAGTATTCACATATAAGTGAAATCATATGGTATTAGTTATTCTCTGGCTGACTTATTTCACTTAGCATAATACACTCTAGGTCCATTCATGTTGTCTCACAGGGTAAGATTCCATTGTTTTTTTATGGGTCAGTAATATTTCACTGTATATATGTACTTTTTATTTTTTACCTAATTATCTATTGATGGACACCAAAGTTGCTTCAATATCTTGGCTATTGCAAACAATGCTTCAATGAACATAGGGATGCATACATCTTTTCAAATTAGTATTTTGAATTTCTTCAGATAAATACCCAGAAGTGGAATTGCTGGTTCATATGATAGTTCTAGTTTTAAATTTTTGCGGAACCTCCATATCGTTTTCCATAGTGGCTGCACCATTTTACAATTTCACCATCAATGCATAAAGGTTCCCTTTTCTTTACATCCTCACCGATGTGTTGTTTGTTGATTTATTGATGATAGCTATTCTTACAAGCATAAGATGATATCTCATCATGGTTTTAATTTGCATTTCTCTGATGATTACTGATGTTGAGCATCTTTTCATATGTCTATTGGCCATCTGTATATCCTCTTTGGAGAAATGTCTATTCTGGGCCTCTGCCCATTTTTTAATTGGATTAAAAATGTTGTGGGGCCCCTCACTCCTCAGGGAAGACCTCTGCAGCTGAGATATCCCTCCTGATTACCAACTGCCACAGATAGGGGTGGGACCAGCCTGTTTTGTATCTCTGCCCCTCCTACCAGTCTCCATGTGGCTCCTTCTTTAGATCTTTAATTATAGAATTTTCATTCAGCTAGTCTTCAAGTGGTTCTCCTGGTGACTGTTCTATAATTTATTTGTAATTTATATTTTGTTGTGGGAGGAGGTGAGCACAGCATTGCCCTCCTTTGCTATCTTGACCAGAAGTCTTAAGAAGTAACATTTTTGTTGTTTGACAATGGCATTTTGATTATATAAGAAAATGTCCTCTTAGATGCATACTGAAGAATGGATGGGTGAAATGTCATAGGTCTGGAATTTACTTTAAAATAGTTAAACAAAAACTAAGGAAGAAAAATCACAAATGAAACAAATAGGATAAAATATTGATAATGGTTAACTATGAATAATGGATGTACCCAGCAGTTAGTTGTACTGGGATCTATTTTTGTGTATGTTTTAAAAATTTCAAGCCATTTTTAAGTTATTAGAAATTAAAAATTAATGCAATTAGTTTATCTTTTTCATAGAATTACACAGTTTTATTTGGCTTTTCCTTATTTAAGTAACACAAGCAATAGCCAAGATAATATATTAAACTTAATAGAGCCTTTTTCTTATGTAATTTTTTACTCTTCAAATTGAAGCCAAACATGGCAATGACCTTGGAATGAAAAATACTCAAAAAGAAAGCCCTATGTTCAGGATGTGAGAAAATTAAAATGAGAAAAGAAATACTTGCATTTACACCAAATAAAACATATTATACTGGGTGTCATCCAGGCCAAGATTTTTTTCTCAAGGAAAAGTGCAAACAAGCTCACTTCAGTTAAAGTCTTTATTCCTCACCCAGCCAGTAATCTCCCAGCAGCTCAGTCACCATTATGTCCTGCAGGACCAGGAGAAGTGTGTTCCACTGCTGATTCCAGCTGACTGCCTTCTCTTTAAGACTAGAGTTTTCAGAGGAATGCATTACACTCTGTGTGTGTGTGTGTGTGTGTGTGTGTGTGTGTGTGTGTGTGTGTGTGTAAAGGAAGGAACTGGGAGCAGCGTTCAGGAGCACCCAAGGAGCACTTCAGGTCCTACTCCTGGGGGTAGAATGAGCCTCAGGTAACCACTCTGTGAACAAGCCACTGGATGTGTGAGCAGGTGGGCTGCTAGGCTCTCTTCAGTACCTTCCTTTCAGGCACTGGGAGTTCTCCTTCCGACAAGAGAGGGAAAAGAAACGAGGTGATACTTAGCCGGGCAAGAGGGACACAGTCTCTATGCGATCTCCACTCTCCATTCTTGGTTATCAGGGTTCTCTCCAGCGAGTCTTCCGATGATCATTCAGGAAGTTTTTCTGTATTTTAGTTGTAATTCCAGTTTGGTCCTGGGAGTGTGTCCGTGCAGCATCCACATCCACTTACTCCGCTGCCATTTTTAATCTTTGCAACTAGTTTATTTTTAAAAAATGTTTTCATTGGTTGAGTACAGTTAGACAAAGGGATTAGTGAAATATCTGGAGGGCAGCGAAGCTCACATTTTGAATTCAGTTCCTGCATCATTCTTAGTCCCAGGTGAAGTTGAAGCAAACATCTAAATCTTAACTAGTAAGCATATAAATGGGAGGCTATACTCTGAATTTTTAATAACACAAATGCTGAGAGCTTCAACCAAAGTAGCTCATCTTAGATATCAATGACTTATATGGGAAAGTAACTGTGTGACAAAAAATGGACTACCTAAAAAAATCATGATAGGGAAAAAAATTTTTCTCCCGAAGAAACCTTCATTTAAAACAACAACAATAACAACAACAATAACAACAACTGCCCACCATTCTGTTTAGGAATTAATCTATGTTACTAATATAGAAAAGGTGAATGTTAACCCAATATCACTTTCAAGAAAAGGTAACATGAATTTAAAGCCACAATAACTTAATGAAGGACTTACTTGGTGTTCATTCCGTGTCTGGAACTGTATTGGCCCTGGAAATAGATAGATACTAGGAAATGATGCTTGTACCAGAGACGTTTAATGGACAGCACAGAAATCTGAGCATTTAAGATGTGCAGGTGGAGTCTGAAGTAATGAGGAGGCAATAGACATCTGAAAGATATTGGTGAGGGCCTTCCCAGGAAGAACAGTGCTTTGAATAAATAAAAGCATGAAGTTTGGAGAATCCACATGGGATTGTATGAAGTAATGAGTAGATCAGTGTTGCCAGAGCTGCAACGTAAGGTCCTGGATGTTGAATGGCTTTTACTTTTAAAGAAATGGCAACACCAAGTGAATAGGAAAATATTCTGAATTGGTGAAAGTAAAAATATAAAATCATATTATCATAGGTAATGATACCAAATGACCTAAATTCATTGACCAAACAGAGAAAAGAGGTAAACCACACAACTGAGATACATGGTAATATATGATTTTTTTTAATTTTAAGGATTTTATTGGCTTTATTTAGTGATTTATGAATTGGGCAGCATCCAATCTGTGAGATAGAAAGGAGCTCCAAAGAACTATAAGTGCTAGCTACCAGAGGATATGTAAAATATATTCAACCAAAACTGGATTTTCCTTAGATTACATTGTTAAATATTTATACTGCATATCAGTTGTTCTAAACATACATAACAATCCATTTTTTAAAGAACCAAAATAATTTGGATTGCCTCCTTTCCCACTGCCTAGGAATGTGTATCAGTTTTGGACTGGTAAACTAGGTAATATACTATTAAAGAAAAACAAAATCATGTTAAAATCAAATGGATTTTTATATTTTTCTATTAAATTTCAAACATTACATATGTGTATTGGTTTGTGTATTCAAAATATATAACAAAATATGAAAAGTTAGGTGCTCAGAGAAGGATGCTACTGCCTATAGCAATCTCATGATGTGGGAAAAAGGTGTTTTGACATAACTTCCTGAATACCCATCTAATTAGTAATTAAGCTCCTGACTCGAAAAGCATACGTGTGTTTGTAGATGTGTTTATAAATATGAATGGATAGATATTATACTTTCTTCAGTTACTATTATTTTAAAATTTTGGCATGTTGAATCATTCTTCAAGCACATTTAAGAAACCATAATCTATAATAATAAAAGCATGCTAATTAGGCCAAATGTCCCTCTGGACGACCTTCCAGATGAAGCCAGGGCTGCGAGGGAAGCCTGGGTCCTGGGTGCCAGAGGGAAGCTGGTGCTGGCAGTCGGGGGAAGGAAGTCCTACTCTTTTTTTTTTACACTTTTTTTTATTATTTAAAGTATCACAAATAGTAGTACATATGTCTCCTTTTTTTTTCTCCAAATGACCTTCCCCCAGCCTCCCCTACCCCCGGCACCTGCCCTCACCCCCCTCCCCGTGTCCTCTGTCCCATGGTTATGCTTATATGCATGCATGCATGCAAGTCCTTCGGTTGATCTCTTACCCCCAACCAATCCTCCCCAGCCAGGAAGGCCTACTCCTGCACAAATTTTGTGCATCGGGCCTCTAGTATTTTAATAAAACTCTAAGGCGAATCATTTTACAAAGCTAAAAATCCGATTATACTATAAATGTCTAACTTTTCACAGATAATTTAGGTAACTTTATCTTTGCATATAATATGATTTCTTAACCTGGTCCCATCTCCACTAATAATTAATTGGACATTTGCTCAGTTTTGCAACCGTGAGCAACTCAGGACAAGACTGAACATTTCTATACTCATATGAAAGGTTTAGGACTGAAAGTAATTGTTAAATCTCAGAAGGCAATGTTCCAAAAGTTGGTTTTCTAACCAATTAAACTAATATCCCAAAATACTAATTAATATGGCAACACTCTCAATTTCTTCAAGATACCAGTGTGGGATTTTAACAGTTTTTAACATATTTAGAAATGAGGTAGAAAATCATCAAGCAAAAGATTAAGGATTTTTTGCATTTTGAAAAAAAAATTTAAGGAAATAATAAGATATCTTTATCATTTTTTCATTATATTTTCTAATTCTGTGCCCATTTCCTATATTGATTGTAACATTTGAAAGATGACATATTCACTTTGAGTATAAATTGCTCAAATTCTAGGCCTATTCAGAGAAGGCATTCAAGCAATGAATTTTCTGGCCTAAGTCTCAGTAAGTCACCTATAAAATCAGACTGATAAAACTAATGTTTTCTACTCTACTTCAATATTCTCAGAATTCAGTCCATAAAGAGAGCATAGTCATTGAGCATGCATTCCTTTGAATAAAAGAATTTAGCAGGTCCATTTAACAGCATTGCTAGGGAGAGAAACATACGTATAAACTTTAAAAAATTCATTGGGTTGGCATCAACAACTGAAAACATCAATAAAACGTAAAAGATGAGGTTGATGGCTTACAGGAATTCAGTTGGGGGAGAAGATAGAGAAGCAAACTAATGTAATAAAGTTAAGACATGGAGGATCAAGTAAATTTTGTGGTTTCTATTTAATCTTTTTTGTGGGTACATAGGTTTGCTTTTAAAGTTTCATACAGAAATTTCAGTAAAGGTTTTAGTGCTTTAGTATGGAAAGCCTGTGGTTTAAGATAAGCCATATATTAATGATAAAATAGGTTAATTTCTAAATAAACCTCATCTTGACTAGGAGATATATGTTTTGGTGCATGCAGAGGCAATTATAGGTTTAATATATTTGGTGTCAGACATCAATCTTGCTAAATCAGTCGTTGTAAGTTACTTTTAAAATGTACTTGCAATTCAATGGCAGAGTCTCAAGTGGAAAACTAGCAAAGTTCACCTAACAAAAGTAACAGAGACATATTTTATTGTTGCTCAAGAAGGATTATCAAAGAATACTAAAGGATGTCCAGATATGCTGGTCAATACTCCTGACACTAAGCTTCTCTGCCTCACCTCATGGCCTCAATAAAGACTTGTTAATAAACAAAATTTTCAAAACCCGCTAGTTACTGGTCCAACTTATTATGATATGATTTCTTTTTTCCAACAAATCACAGTCCTCTTCAACATAAGTTTCTGCAACATCACTGCATCCTTATAGGCAGAGGAATAATTTTTATTCCCATATGAAAATGAGAAAGTGCATTGTGTTTCTAGTGTGGATCTATAGACTTCTCCTAGTAGTGAATCTTTTAATGGCGAATACAGTGTACAAGGGTGTCCATGGTACATCTTTGGTATATTCACAGCTCTTTGATTTCTGGGGAATTCAACCTGTAAGCTTCCCCAGAAAGAGAAAAAGAACCTTCTTCTTAAAACGGGAAGATCCCTCTTCTCACCTCTGCACCCCAGGCTTCAATGCCTATTCCTTTTGTTTAGTTCTCAAGCATCTCAAAGGCCTCAGTGTTATTCTGCAACAGGAGCCCTGAAAGAAGTCATTTCTGTTGTACTGAATCTTATGTAAATAGAAATTTCTTATTCATAGTCTTCCAATGAACTAGGTGGGAGGAATCCTTTTGCAATCTATACATATATCAAATCATCAGATTTACACTTTAAATAGCCTAGTTTTGTCAATTATACCTCAAAAGAGATGAAAGAAAACAAAACTATTTGATTTTAAAAAATAAAAAGGAAGTTTTTAATCTTTATCCACATATGTTGATAAATATGTATCAAATGTCGATATATATTTCTAAGTATCTATTAGTCTAGCAAATATTAGCTTTCAATTCATTGTTTTTTGTACTTTCCCTTAAACAAAATTGGGCTGATTTCAACAGAAGACATCTTTCAGATGTTGGAAGGAATCGGATTTGAATCCTTATACGACTGCGAATTCTTTCACCTGCTTATGGCTTAAAAGAGAAAACCTGGCAAAAGCACGCATATTCATACATAGAGTGAGTCTAGGTGTGTATATATATTGTTCGACTTGAGCTTCCTATTTTCCAATGTGTAAATCAGAAAGACATAGTAAACATGGCTCTCTCTTGGTATGCTTAATAACATAAATACTTAAAATAATTACAGTAATACTCAAATGAGAGGCATTTTCATAGATGAACATGATGACACACTCTGGCTAAATATTAGACATTGTCTGGTTCCCCACATGCTTTCCATTTGAAGCCGGTGCTCCTGCAAGTCAGTACCCGTTCCTTGGCTGAGATCCTGCTCTTCTGACATCTCAAATGGTCATGTAAAATGGCTGCATGATGGGCTGGCCAGATGACTCGGTATGAAAACCTCTTTCCACCGATTACAAGCTAATTTTAGCAAATAGGCTTTCATATCCCTCTGCTCCTCTAATCTGTACCCTCCTCCAGCCCCCTGTCCACTACTGGCCCTGAATCCAAATATTTAAAAGTATTATGATCCTACTTGAAACTACTTATATTTTAATTTTATATAAAATTCATATGGACAACCTAACAGTCCAACTTGGCTCCAGACAGTATCATAATAATGTACAGCAGAGCTAAAGAGGAATTTCAGTTTTTTTTTAATTGGCCTTCATAGGAAAATGAGGAAAGGCTTTCAGCCTATTAAATTATTCAGTGCTAGTGTACATTCTCTAAATTTATTACTCTTGGCTGATCTATAGTTTTAAATATAAACATTAGAATCTGAACTAAAAATGCAATAAATAGAGCTGTCTTTATCAAAGGTGGCTATAAAGAAACTTCCATTTTCATAATTCACTGACAGTGACTATATATTATCAAATTTATTTTAGAAAAAGTTTAACAAATAAAATGAGAGAAATAGATCTAAATGAAATAACACTCACTCCTCTAACTTCAGGACCATGTGAGGACAAGTAATCACATATTTGTGGTTAATTGCTTCACACATATTCCTGTTTTTAACACTTCTGCAGTAAATTAGATAAGACTACTAAATGTGTTATGAAAGTTATGTCAAAGATCATATATTACTCTACTTGATTTTTGCACTACTATAGTTTATAAAAAATAAACTAAAGTAATAAAATTAAAATCAGGTACAAAACATCAGTGGATATAGTAAAAAAATAAGGCTTTTTTTTTTTTTTTTTTTTTTTTTTGTGGCAGATGTTTCTCAGTGATTAGAGCATCGAAGTTTGATTCCCGGTCAAGGGCATGTTCTTAGGTTGCAGGTTCAATCCCTGGCCCAGGTCAGGATGCGTGTGTGAGGCAACCAATTGATGTGTATCTTTCACATCAATGTTTCTCTCTCTCTCTCTCTCTCTCTCTCTCTCTCTCTCTCCCTCTCCCTCTCCCTCTCCCTCTCTCCCTCCCTCCACCCATCCCTCCCTTCCACTCTCTCTAAAAATCAATGGGAAAAAATCCTTGGGTGAGGATTAACAGTGACAAAAACAAAACAAACAAAAAAAAACCCACAAAATTTTAATTTGGTCATTGACCTCATTCATTTTTAATTATTATTTTAATAGTAAGAGATTACTTCCTATCATATATTCCAAAACTTTCTCCATCTTCCCCTTACTTTAAATTACTACATTCTTTAACACTTCTCTCCTTTCCTCTAGAGGCTTTCAATAGGCTCAGTTAATAATGAGGCTTGTGCAACAATACTAATCACAAAAACTATAAAGCATATTCATTGAGATTTACTATGTTTCAGGCATTGAGGCAAGGGCTTTATTTGAATTACCTTTTTAAAAAGCTTCACAACATCCCTATGGAGTTACTATAATTACCTCCTCTATACACATGAAGAAACAGACCCAGAGTAATTAAGAACCCTGACATGGGGCTAGGCATTCATACACACGCATCTGGCTCTGTCTCCACACATCTAGCATTTTAAAACATCTGTCAATGTTATTCTCCTGCTCAGAACCTTTTATCAGTTTCTTACCATACTTGGAAGAAAAATCCAGGCCCTTGCTGCATCCTCCAAGCTGCTTGGTGATCTCAACCCCTAGTTCTCTCTGGTTTCACCTCTTCCAGTCTCCCACTCACTCTCTAGCTAAAAGGGCTTCCTTGATTCCTCCACTAGGTGAAGTATACTCTGATCTCACACCCTTTGCCCAGTTGTTACTTCTGCCTGAACCAATTTGCCCTCATGTATTTGCTTGGCTCACCTCCTTGCCTCATTCTAGTCTCAGCTCAAATGACATACAGCGAGGAATTCCTTCAATGTCTCCTCTAAAATGTCACCTTACCCCTACTCTTTAGCTTTATTTTTCTTTTTTGGACTTATTAGTTGCCATTATGTTAGACTAGAGGCCCGGTGCACAAAAATTTGTGCACTCGGGGGTCCCTCAGCCTGGCCTGTGCCCTCTCGCAGTCTGGGACCCCTTGGGGGATGACCACCTGCTGGTTTAGGCCCACTCCCTGGGGAATTGGGCCTAAGCTGGCAGTCAGACATCACTCTGGCAGCCCGGTAGCCCTCAGGGGATGTCCACTTGCCAGCGGGGAGCTGGCCTGAGCTGCAGTCGGACATCCTTAGCGCTGCTGAGGAGGCAGGAGAGGCTCCCACCACCACTGCTGTACTGGCAGCCATCAGCCTGGTTTGTGGCTGAGCAGAGCTCC